>NC_135314.1:53311813-53618974 GCF_048772815.1 Callospermophilus lateralis | reverse complement strand
TTTTTTTTTTGGTACTGGGAATTGAACCCAGGCGTGCTTAGCCACTGAGCAACATCCCCAGCATGTTTTTGTATTTTATTTAGAGACAGAGTCTCACTGAGTTTCTTAAGGCCTCACTAAGTTGCTAAGGCTGGCTTTGAACCCACAGTTCTCCTGCCTCATCCTCCAAAGCCACTGGGACCACAGGTGCCACCACACCTGTCTAACATATTCTTTTTGGGTGAGGGGAGGTGGTATCTTGAACTTTTCTTTTTGTTTTCAATGCTGGGAATTGAACCCAGGGCCTCATGCAAGCAACCAATTTATCACTGAGGTACATCCCCAGCCCTTGAGCATTATTTTTAATAGGTCTATCTTTTGGACACGACCTAATGGCTGGGTATCATGAGAAATACAGTATTTTATGTGTCTGGAACTTTAAGTATATTTTCACTCAAAATTCCTGTAGGACAGGAGTTTCGCAGAGTAATGAACTGGCACTGGTCATATTCAACAAGATGAGACAACCAGCAAATATGGGAAAGACCTAAGATTGAAATCCAGATTTATAGTACACCAGGATTCAATATCTGGGTTATGTGGCTTCTCTGCAAGAGGAAGAAGAAAGTTTTTTCTTTTTTGTTTTTTTTCATACCAAGTATTTTGAGCCAGGTGCAGTGGCACGTGCCTGTAATCCTAGCAGCCTGGGAGACTGAGACAAGAGAATCGAGAGTTCAAAGCCAGCCTCAGCAAAAGCAAGGCACTAAACAACTCAGTGAGATCCTGTCTCTAAATAAAACACAAAATAGGGCTGGGGATGTGGCTCAGTGGTTGAATGCCCTTGAGTTCAATCCCCGGTACTAAAAATTAATAAATATTTTATTGTATGTTGCTGCCCGTGTATATAAAATAATTACCCTTGTGAAATAGAAATTCATGAAAATTCAGAGAGGTAGATGTTAAGGATTGACAAAAGTAGAAGATTATATTATGGTACATGTGTTACAGGGAAATTTTTTGTACAGGCTTCAAATTAAGCTCTCTTGAATATTCACTGGTTCTTGAGCAGTGGGTTTGGGAAACCTCAGAAAGATGACTACAAAAAGGAATAGACTTTCTGGGGTCTGAAGGAACTTGTACATGAAGATACTCCAGTCAGTAGGGGATCATGGTGAGCATTCTGCAGACAAAATTTTTTCAAGTCTGCAACTGCCTGGGAAACCTTCATGTGGTTGAGTCCGGCCTCCAGCCAGAGCTGCTGAACCACCTCCTTCATAGTGTCAACGCTGGAGGAACCAGACATGGTGCATTCGAGGGCCAGGTGACTCTTCTGTCAGAGGGTCCACAGGTCACCATCAGCTGGGCCAGATGACTGGGCAGCATGCAGCAGAGAAGATTCTTTTTTTGAGGGGGGGGCTGTGGATTGAACTCAGGGCACTTGACCACAGAGTCACATCCCCAGCCCTTTTTTGTATTTTCTTTAGAGACAGGGTCTCACGAGTTGCTTAGCACCTCGCCATTGCTGAGGCTGGCTTTGAACTCACAATCCTCCTGTCTCAGACTCCCGAGCCACTGGGCTTACTGGCTGTGCACCACTGCGATTGGCTAGAAAAGAGATTCTTATAGAAAAAGAGATAAATAATTGCTAGGAATTAAGGGCTGATTCTTTTTTTTTTTTTAATTTGTTCTATTCAACATGACAGTAGAATGCATTTTGACACAACATGCATAAATGGAGTATTACTTCTCATTCACCTGGTTAAGGGCTGATTCTTTATCTGAAATCCCAGAAAGAGAAGCATGTCTCTTGGGAGCATGAAAGCAGTCATTCCAGTGTAGCTGAAGTCTGGGAAAGCCCAAGGCTAACTTCATGGAGACCCCATGCTTCTGACACAGAAGGCAGAAGATAACCCAGTATCTTTGATAAGGCCCTAAGAGTAAATGGGAAGTCTCAACTGGTTCTAAGGATGAGTCACTGTCTATGGGGACACATTCCCCACTGAGCTAACAGAAGGAAACTCAGTTCCTTGTATCTAAATAGCATGTTTTAGGTTTCCATTTTGTTGTGAATTCAATGAACAAATATTTGTTCAGCTCCTATGTTAGCCTGGCAACTCCATGAAATACCTATTTTCTGTTCCCCATTGTCCAGGTTCTTATAGCTGTCTGGCCAGTTACATGAGGACTGTGATGGTCACTTTCTCCTTCTTCTGAAACTACACCCTTGTATTTCCTCCTTTACCAGTAACCACCCCCCCACCCAGCCCATCTCTCTTTTAGTATCAATGTGAATGACTATTGTTTTTCTTCACAGTGCAATATCTAATTCCCCTCTTCTATTACCACCATATTCTTTTTTGAAATTTTTCTTATTGTGTGAAGGCTTTATTGGAACAATTCTTAGTATGTGTCTTCCATTGCAGCCTCCCATCTTGGGAGTTGAAGACCCTTCTTTTATCTCCTTTGGGTTAATTATTTCAAACAGGTAATTTAGACCATTAAAGTCCCAGGAATTTGAATCTTGGATCAGAAGGGATGCTGGAGGTGGGGCTAATGGCAATTCTAGGGCCAGATTATTCATGAACCTGTGGATTTGTGCCAGCTCCCTGGAACTGCCTTGATTCTGCAATTTGCCGCACGCCAGATAACTGCCTTAATTCTATGAACTCCTGATACCCTTCCAGGAATTTCTCTATTTGCTTTGTATAACTAGAGTTGGTCCCTGTTCTATGCAAATCACAGCTGGAACTGATGCAGTAAAGCTTCTATTCATTCAACTGAATATGCAATAAATTTTATTGAACACCTATCCTGCCCCAGTCAGTCTCAGTGTCTGCCAAAGTGATTATCCAAACTGATTTGTGGCAATATGTCCAAGGAAAAGATTGGAATTCAGTTTTTTGATCAGCTTTGTGTCACTGACAAAATACTTAAGATATACAACTAGTAAGGAGAAAAGATTTATATTTGGGTTATAGTTTCAGAGGTTTCATTCCATGATTAGCTGATTCTGTTGCTTTTAGGCCTATAGTGAGGCAGAACATCACCGAGGGAGCATGTGGTAGACCAAAGCTATTGACTTCGTGGTGCCTAGGAAGCAAAGGAGAATTTGCTTTTATAACAAAGCCTCTCACTCAAAACCCAGTAAACTCTGAACCATAAATGAATGAATGCATTGTTGAAGTCAGAGCCCTGGTGATTTAATCAGTTCTCAAAGACCCCCATCTTTGAACACTGCTGCATTGGGGACCAACTCTTCAACACTTGAGCTTTAGGGGTCATCTAAGAATACCCAGAATTAGCAGAATTAAACCCTAAGCTGATATTTCTTTTTTAAAAAAAAATGTTTATTTCTTAGTTTTAGGTGGACACAATATCTTCATTTTACACTTATGTAGTGCTGAAGATGGAACCCAGTGCCTTCTGCATGCTAGGTGAGCGCTTTACCACTGAGCCACAACCCCAGCCCTCTAAGCTGATATTTCTTGAGAAACATCCCCAAATTTCTATGACAAGCTAGTTACTAGAAATCTCCAACAGCTGCAAATCATCAAAGAGA
Source organism: Callospermophilus lateralis (assembly GCF_048772815.1). Classification (NCBI taxonomy): domain Eukaryota; kingdom Metazoa; phylum Chordata; class Mammalia; order Rodentia; family Sciuridae; genus Callospermophilus; species Callospermophilus lateralis. The sequence goes on along the minus strand of NC_135314.1, from coordinate 53,615,436 downwards.
GACATTTCTCCCCTGCCAGATAACTTAAATTACCCTTTGATCGAGGCTATTACTAGGCATTTTATACCAAATAGAGTGGGAGGAAACCCAGGTTATTGGCCAAGGTATTTCAAGCCAAGTGAGTCTTATAGCATCTCTCAACTATTATCAGTAATGTGAGTAATGACAGATTAACTGTAAAGATACTTTGCAAACACAGAGGAGCCTGGCAATTGAAGTTCTAGAAATGGATAGTTTTCTTTGATATTCAGAAGTTGTCAGACTACCTGGTTTTTGTTTGAAACTTACTAAGAATTCGTTACATATAGGATATTCCTAATTCCTCAAACTTCCCCAGCAACCGCCTCCAAATCCCACCCAGTTTCTTTCTTTCTTTTTTTAAAGAGAGAGAGAGAGAGAGAGAATTTTTTGATATCTATTTTATAGTTTTTTTTCCGTCGGACACAACATCTTTATTTGTATGTGGTGCTGAGGATCGAACCCAGGGGAGCGCGCATGCCAGGTGAGCACGCTACCACTTGAGCCACATCCCCAGCCCCTCTTTCTTTCTTTCTTTCTTTTTTTTTTTTTTTTCAGTTGTAGATGGACACAATATTTTTGTTTATGAATTTATTTTTTAATGTGGTGCTGAGGATCAAATCCAGTGCCTCACACGTGTGAGGCAAGTGCTCTACCACTGAGCTACAGCCCCAGGCCCCCACCCAGTTTCTTAAACAAAAATTCTTACTATGGTCTGAATATTTGTATTCCTACTCCCAACCCCCAAATTCATATGTTGAATTTCTAAGCCTCCAAGGTGATGGCATCAGGAAGTGGGACCTATGGGAGATGAAGAAGTCATGAGGGCAGAGCCCTATATTCCTGTATACAGTGCATGCCTATTGCCAGCGATTACTATCTTTAAAAATGGGATAGTGTTCTTCAAAACAAGCCAAGGGGGCTTATCTGCCCCTTTCAGCAAGTGAGGACACAGCAGGAAGTTATTTATGAATCAGGAAAGCTGGTACCATGACCTTACATTTTCCAGTCCCCAGAACTGTGAGGAATAAATTTGTTATTTATTATTTTAGCATCCCAGGAATACTAAGATAGTTCATAAACAAATAAGTAGACTCTTTGCTCTGAGAATGATAAAACAGAACCCATGTGGGGAACAAACTCTTATCTAGTTGTGTTTGTTTATACTAAACAAAATAGTAGGGGAGATATAGGTATTCACTGTTTTAAGTGTAACCAGAAATGGTGGTGGTTGTTTTTTTTTTTTTTTTTTTCCTTGTTTGTTTTGACACCATGGATTGAGCCCAAGGGCACTTAATCATTGAGTACATCATACATCCCCAGCCTTTTTTTTAATTTTTCATTTTGAGACAGGGCCTTGCTAAATTGCTGAGGTGGCTTTGAACTTGTTATCTTCCTGTCTCAGCCTACTGAACTGCTGGGATTACTGGTATGCAACATCATACCCAACCCCAGGATTGTTTGAAATGTGTGTTAAATCACATAGACAAAGAAAGTACTGTCATGAAGGAAGAAGGGACTTATGCCACTGATCCCTACAAACAGAAGGCACTGCAGGCTGTGAATGGGGAGCACACAGGGAAATACCAGGTCAGTCAGAAAACAAGGTCAGAGCCTTTATTGTGGTTTCCAAGTGAAGGACTGGGTAAAGGGGCATAAATTTTGAATTGTTTGGTTTGGCTAACTCCAACAGGCTGCAGCATTTAGGAATGTCTCTTGCAATCTGGTACCTGGCCCTGGGACAATTAGGTAAAGGGAACACTAAGAGCTTGCTAAAAGAAGAGGTTAGAAGTGTAGGCCCCCTGGAGTGGTTGGTATGCATATAAGAGGTGTGACTTGGGCAGTTTTTTACTATCTTTAGGAATTGGCTAACCCCAAAGAAGCAGTCCCTTATTTAAAAACTACAACAATAACAACAAAAAGCAGAATATAAAGGTATGATTAATACATTCACAGACAGTCCTACTTGTTTTGGCACTTTTCATCTTTTTTACTAACTCTTTAAGTGTCCATCTCCCTTTCTAGGTCTGTGAACAATGAGCACAGGGTCATATCTTACTCTTGTCACTGGTGGGTATTCAGCATATGCCTGCTAAATTAATAAGCCAGTGTGTGTGTTTAGGCAAAATTGAGGGTAGGTATAGTCAGACAAAAGAAAACAAGCAATCAAATAATAAAAACTGTGAGTCAGCTAGGCAAGAGAGTCAGCTTCTGGCCTGCTGCCCACTTTGGCTCTTCAGATACCACTGGGGCGAAAAGAAAGCCTCCCCCCACCCCTTTTGCAGCCTTCCCCCCATACCTGTATTCTCTCCAAAACTGCAAGAAAGGGAGTAGGTACAGCCATGAATAGGGAGACAGCCAGAGCTATCTCCTCAGTATTCCCTCCCCAAACCCCAAACCTGCATCCTTTCTCAGCCCTTTCCCCATGGGCTTGGTCCTATGAAATTCTAGCTTGGTCTCTGTGTTTTCTTTAGACAAAAGAGACAGGCTTGAGAACGGGCAAGCAGTGGGAGTCACTGTGTTAAAATCTTGACAGGCTCTTGGCTCGTGTCCTTGTAAAATGAGGGAAATACTAAACTCAGGGAAAACTGAGCTTACAATTGTGCAGCTCCACCCTGTTTCCACCTCCAGTCCTGTCCCTGACTATGGCCCTTCTACAAATGTTGGACCTCCAACTCAAGGAGGGGCTTCTCACTCTCGAGACAGATGGCATTCTCCCTTAAATGTGTATCTACTTTCTAAATAAACCTTTGTCTCTGCCTTTGCCAGACTCATGCTGAAATTCTTTGCTGCCCTGAGTTCCCTCTGGGAACTCTTTGGACCCTTCTTGGGAGAGATCTCTTCTCCATGACAGTCAGTTACTGAATCAGGCATGGTCCTGGCCACCCGCCTCCCATAGATGGCATGCCAATCACTGAACTGGTCACAGGAGAAGATATTTCTCTAAAGAATGGTCTGAGGAGTTTCCAGAGAAAGGGAGAACTTGACTCAGGGCCAGCAGGGTTCTTGCAGACATGACCGAAAAGAATTTTACCATGCACCAGTCAAAGGCAGAGACAGAGGTTTATTTGTGAAGTAGATACATATTCAAGGAAGAATGGGGGCTTATCTTAAGAGAGAGACCCCTTTGGGGTAAAGCAGGCTATCTCCAGAGAGACAGACAGCAACCTGTTGGTATGGGGTGTTAGTATTTGCAGAGGGAGGATAGCTAGGGGCTGGTCTAGAGGTGGAGGCAGGGTAGAGCTACACAATTTCACACCCTCGCTTGCACATTGCCCTCAAAGTTGCAACTGTTGGAGGGAGCCTTTCACATTTAGTGGTTTATGGTGCTTCTTTTGACACTTAGTGTGTCTCTCTGTCTTCCCAAATTACTATCTCAAAATGACCAGTTTTGCAAAAGAGAAAAGGTTTATTTAGGAGGCAGCCAAGCCAGAAGACAGATCAAGTCTCAGATCTCTCCCCCATAAGGTTTAGGGATATTTATGATAAAGAAGCAGGGAGGTCGAAGGTACGGGGAGAGGTGATTGGAAGTAAGGAAAATTGAAGTAATCAGTGGTCTGTACACGTGGAATCAAATTTCATTGTCTTCATAGGACACATGTTCAGAAAGTGTTGTTGGTGGGGACAAAAGGACAGTGCAAGTAATAAGTAAGGGGTCAGATCAGAAAGATGGGGGCTGGGCTGGGGATGTGGCTCAAGCGGTAGCACGCTCGCCTGGCATGTGTGCGGCCCGGGTTCGATCCTCAGCACCACGTACAAACAAAGATGCTGTGTCTGCCGAAAACTAAAGAATAAATATTAAAATTCTCTCTCTCTCTCTCTCTTTAAAAAAAAAAAAAAAAAAAAAGAAAGATGGGGGCTGGTTTGAAAGGAAAAGTAATAAAATGTTAATACCTCTAGAGCACTTCCCCTTTTCCACCTGTTGCCAAGGTTACCAGCCTCCAGGGATTATTCCTCCCTGCAGGGAGTTGTAGGGGCTGTTAATGAATGCCTCCTAGGCTGCTCCCTTCTTGCCAGCACCCCTGGTTGACTTCCTTCTGGCCCTTGGATCACTCCATCTTTTAGGTCAAGTAAGCAGGTTGTGGGGAAGAGAAGGCATGAGAACAAAGGAATTCTAAAGTGTGTAAAAGAGGCAGGACACCCCCACTTCCTCAGACAACCAGCTCCTCTGCCCCAGGGGTCCTAGCCTTGCCTCACCCTCAGCCACTTGCAGGGCCTTCTTGGGTGGGGCCGTCAGGCAGAGCAGGACAGGGCTGAGCCAGAGGCAGCAGGAGCACTATGGGCACAGTGCAGGGTTGGAGAGGGGTTCAAACTGGCCGCCTTGTCAGCAGACAGCCCTGTGCTGAACTTCACTGCCAGCTCTAAGTTTGCCTAGAGAGTGGGGCCCTGTGGTCACTGCCCAAGCCCTTCCCCTGCTGGAACGGCCCTGGAAGCAGGAATGAGAGTGGTCCCCTGGGAACCAGAGAAAGCCATCAGGCTGATGCCATCAGGTTATCTTGGGCAAACTCTTCCCTCTGCAGGTCCCAGAGCCCCATCTGCGAAACTGGGGTTGGCAGACAGCTGGATGAGGTAGCCCTGAGTCCCTTCCCTCCCTAAAGACTTAAGAGTCTGTGACCCTCAGTGTGGTATCTATGATTATCTTGAGGACTTCAAGTCTGAGCAAAGGGAAGACAGATTCTCCTGTGGCACATTAGTTGGCGGCAGAGCTGGGTGACTAGGTTGAGTCTCATCCTATATGCCCTGACTTCCCAAGAGGCCCATGAGGAAAGGTCTGGAGATGCTAGGCTCTCCATCCCAGGTTCTGAGAAACTGATGTCACTCCATTTTTGAGAAACCAGCTTCTACCTCAAGGCCTGTCCAGAGGGAGGGAGCATGACTCTTGTCCTTGGAAAAACCCACAGAAGGCTCTTAGGCACATACCCACCCTGCTGAGTTGTTTAACAAAAGGGATCTGCGGTGCTAGGTGCCCCTGACTCAGTTACCCTAGGTGAGGACCCATAGCAACCCGCTAGCAACCACCAATCAGCATGAGACAGGAAAAATATCTGAAATGTCAGGTGACCTCCCAGTAGTTTCCGTGATGTATAACATGATTAGGCAACCCTGCAGTTTGGCATATAGACTCTTGCAACCCTTCCGGGCCTAAACCAATCAGTTCAAATATATCCACCATTTGAATTCACCAACTACCCTTACCCAACTTGTTCCCGCCAGTGAATGTGCTCATCAATGTTAAGAATTGTTGTTTGATTTTCCCGCGGTATAAAATGATTTGCTGTGTGATGTTGTGATGCATAGCGTATCCCCCCAAAACCTATAAATCCTCACTGAGCTAAGGGTTGGGACTCACTACTCAGGACCGCTGCGTTGTAAACGGTTAAGAGTCCAGGCTCGAGCCTGCAATAAAGACTCTTGTGCAATTGCATCAGATTCGGCTCCTGGAGGTCTATTGGGGTCCCACGAATCTGGCATTACGGTTCTAGGAGCTTGTGGGCACCTGGTAGCCCTGCAGGCGTGGGGGCCATTTCTTGGCACTGGCCCAGGGATGGCAGAGTTTCCTGGGTATGTGGACAGTGGGCCCCATAACTGGGCCCTTATAACACCCCTTGCCTTATCCATGAACCAAGGATTGGGTGGGGCATGTCTGAGAATCAAGGGCACATTCAGCAGAAATGAGAAGGGGGCAAAAAGGGAAGGGGGTGCAGCCCAGTTGGGGCCTCTCAACTTGGCAAGGAGTCACAAGACTGGCCCAAGGCTTAGGGTAGAGGGTATGGTGGAGGACGTCAAAGGAAGGGATGTTCTATGTCCCACTTAACGCTCAAGAAGCAGTGAGCCTGATCCAAGGATCTTTCTTAAGGAAATCCTAGGAATCCTAGGCTGGGGGCAGGGGGCGGACACACCTAAAATCTTCATCCCAGAGCAGGAAGTCTTTGCCTTTGGATAGGCCATGTCCTCTTTTGAGAATCTGAGGGAAATTACATCCTTCCCTAGTGGGGAAACTGAGGACCAGATTGTCAAGGAGATGTCTCACATCTAGCTTAGGACTTAAAAGGCCCTTGCTTGAGAGTGAGTGAGGCCCTGTATACCTGAAGGCAGGGAGCCAATGAGTGCAGATCTGAACCAGGCAGGATGGCAGGGGGATAGGCAGGATGGCAGGGGGACAGCCAGCGGGGCTGGAGGAGGCAGCATGAACTCCTCAGAGACTGGGGCCTGGCCTTCTCGGCCCCCCATGGAGCTGGACTCCCTCCAGCACTCCCCCTCCCAGGCAGTTCCATGATGCACATCCAGGCCTTGGCCCAGGCTCCTGGACCACCTCTCTCCTCCCTCACTCAGATCCAGTTTATTGGGGGGGCTGTCCTTTGGGAATGAGCTTGGGAGCCTCTGGCTTCCCCACTTGGCCTTTCCCCCTGATGGTCAGCAGGGTTGAGCCATCCCTCCTGCACACACAGGTTCACAGGCACTAAAACCTGGGCACAGGGACTCCTCCCCTCCTTCTCTGCCATGTGCCCATGAACTTGGGCTTCCCAGACAGAGGAAGTGAGCAGGAATAAGATTTGAGAAAAGCCTTAAGCCCCAAAGGGACTTGAGACCAGGGAGACAGATATTGGGCAGGGAAAGGGGATGAGAAGAGTTGGAGTTCAAGCCAGGGCAGGCGGATGGGGCTGGGCCGGGGATTCCCAGGAGAGGTGTAGGAGGAAAGGAAGAGGGAAGAGCAGCCTTGTGGTGGGACTTTGTAGTCTGGAGACTTGGAAACACATCCTGCATCATAGGTCACCCACCTCCTAAAGTTGGTCAGAAAGGATAAGGGGCTGGGCGAACAAACCCCCGAGGATGAGCTCATACCAAACATGTGCATACTCTCTCTCTCTCTCTCTCACACACACACACACACACACCCTAGGGGACATGCATCTGACCCCTTGGGTGACATCCTTTTGCCTCCACCTTTGTCACACAAGATGGTTTCACCCAGATACAAGTATGGAAAGAAGCAGTATAGTTTGTCTGTCCTGATGCTTCATGTGGCAAGATGATATGGGGTCCTTGATACAAATTCAGAGAGCCCCACAACCACTAATAGTACTCTGGAAATTCTGACATGGTCGGGTCGCCCAACTAGTGGAGAAAATAACCATAAATCATTCCAGCTGCATTCATTGCTTGCCTGCTGTGCACTAGATGAAACACCTCACCTCCTCCTCCAACAACCTACTACAAAGGTGATATTATTCCCAGTCCCAAGATCACACTCTGGAGACTAACAGACACACGGTTTGATGTGCCCCCTGCCCAACACTCTGGGGCCTGCAGACTCAAAAGACCTGAGTCTACCCCAGGGACAGGACCAGAACCAGCACCTGATGCACCCCAGGAGGAAGGGACCAGGGTGGGACACAGTTGCAGGAGAGATGCAGGATGAATGCCCCCACCCTCCCACATCTGGGGAGGAGGCGGCCAGGAGGGGGCTCCAGACTGACTCAGGCTGGCTCACCTCCAACTAGAGGGCTGGGCCAGACTTGGTTTTCAAATTCCTGGGCAGCAGGCACCCCCTGTAGTCAGACAGGGATGCTGCAGGGCAGGGCTTGTTCCATCCCTAGTGCTAGCTGGGGGTTTTCTCTCCTCTCATCTCCAGCCCTTGCCAGGAAGCCAGCCAGGTCAGTCACTGTGACTATTACTGTTGCCACATTTTAAAGATGAGAGAAATGACAAGTGACTTGCTCAAGGTCAATGAGCTAGACAATGTTGGTTCCCTAGCTTGGGTCTCCAGAGAGCAAGGATCTTTCCCTTCCAAGAGGGCTTTGTTCCAACCCCTCAGAGCCTCCCTACATCCCCAGGAAACACCGCTTCTCTAAACCAGGAACAAACAGACAGAGCAGCCATAGGAAGAAGTAAAAACTATTTACAAATGTACAACAGGAATGGAAGTCTTAGCACTCCCAATAGGGGAGTGATTGAGGGCTCAGCTACGAGAGGTCTCCACATGGAGGCTCAGAAGATGAAGTTCAGATGTCCTGGTATCCAGCAGTGTGAATGGGTGAGTGAGAGGCTCGTGGATGGGAGGCCAAGCCTTCTCTGTGGGCTTTTTGCTGCGGCATCGGGCTGATGGAAATCTAAACACATAAGTCAATACATGGGTGTTCTTTCTAGCCCCTACCCTGCAGTTCACAGTCATGGCTCTGGGCCCCAGGAGGCAGGACAAAGGAGAGGGTTGGTACCCCAAGTAATGCAAGGGCCCTTGGGGGGCACCATGGGTTATCTACCCTACTGCACTCCTAATGCTCCACTTCATATATTTCACATGGGATTTCAAGTATAAATTTCCATTAAAAAAAAAAAAAAAAAAGAGCCAGGCACAGTGGCACATGACGATAATTCTAGTGGCCTGGGAGGCTGAGGCAGGAGGATCACAAGTTCAAAGCCAGCCTCAGCAAAAGTGAGGCACTAAGTAACTTAGTGAGAACCTGTCTCTAAATAAAATACAAAATAGGGCTGGGGATTTGGCTCAGGGGTCGAGTGCCCTGAGTTCAATTCCCTGTCCCCCCTCCCCCCCAAAAAGAATCTCCTTTAAAACATAAATGACTAGTCTCAGTCCTCATTAATAACTGAGGAAACTGAGGCCTAGAAAGGTAAGGGACTGGCCAAGGCCAACTAGCAAATTAGTGGTGCAGTCTTTTCTCTTTGTCTATTGAGCAACACCTGGGAGTGCTCTGAAACCTGGAACCCGCACACTCAGGTTCATATTTCCGTTCCTTAAGCTCCATGTGCTTCAGCTTCAGGGCCAGCCCAACCTCAGGAGCCTCCCCCAACACATGTGTGACCCACAGACATCCCTCTCCCAATGCAAACCCACTATTCCTCACCTCCTGTAAAGCTGCAGCCTCGCCACTCCCTGGGGGGCCCTGCCCATGTGATGGAGATGTGGGCCCAGGGAGCTCTGTGGGACGGTGTTGACGGGAATATTGTGGTGAGAACCGTGTGTGCACTGGGTCCCCTTGCTCAGGGTCCCACTCCGTGCCTTCCTCCTGCTGCATCCAAGTAGCTGTAGACATGTACCTGGGGCGTGATAGACCAAATGCAGGGAGTCATACCCACCTTGGCCTGGTCCCCCTGACCACCCTCACCCTCAGCTTGGAAAGCACAGAGCCCAGGGTTCCCAGCCAGGAGTCTCATCCCAGCTGCATTTCCCCTCTACCCCATTTCTTAGGGCAAGAACCTAGAAGGGCAATGAATGGGGACGTTCCCAGAGGCTCCCAGAGTGCCCTGGAGTAAACCCCAAAGGAAAGGACAATGGGTGACAGGGCCTGGGAGCTGTGGTCAGGGACCAAGGAAGAAGACCCAGCTTTATCTCACCCCACTCCCACCAGCCCCAGAGGTCCACCACTTGAGCCTTCAGTTTACCAACTCACTTGGGTCCCACTGGCATACAAATGGTCAAATACCAGTTGTTGGCACAGCCCTGGTCGAAGGGGTTGTTGTTCCGGAGGGATTTGCCCTGGAGGGAGATGGGGATGGGAAGAGGAGCTCAGAATCAGCAGGACTGGGCAAGGCCATCTCCCAGTGACTCTTCCTAAGTCAGTCAGCTAAGCCAGGGCTCAGCCCAGGCCTGGAGCAAGATTCTAAGGGCAGGGGAGCCCAAGAGTGACCCAGGGCCTCCTGCCTTCCTAGGCTCCTAGGAAGAGTGACCTCCCTCGACCCACTTGTGAGCAGCTCTCCCCAGACAATGCTGACACTGCACTCCTTTCTCCTGCCTTCTCAGGGCTCCTCATCATGTTGTGCCTCCCTGTGCAAGATCCTTGTTCTGTCTCCATTGGCCACACCTGTCCTCTTACCTCATCCTTCCACATACCCCCCTTTTTTAAAAAATATTTTTTAGTTGTTGATAGACCTTATTATTTTTTTAATTTGAATGGGGTGCTGAGGATCAAACTCAGTGCCTCACACATGCTAGGCAAGTTCTCTGCCACTGAGCTACAACCCCAGCCCCTTTCAGATACCTTTTAAACTCTTCCTTGTGCTGCTCAATTGCTCCAAAGACAATGTCACCACCCCACTCCCATTTCATTTCCCCACCTCTCATTTTTTCTAAAATTATGCCTTAATTGAATTTCACTATCTGGGAGGACAGGGGCAGTGGGGAGGCCCAATCATAGTTTCCTAGTCAAAAATCACATGGCCCAGGAAAATCTGGGCTGAAGGCCTTCAGTACACAAAGCAGTAAAGGTCAAGGCAAGGCAGGGCTGATGAATAAGGGCCAAGCACAGAGTCTCAGGTGGGAGAAGGACCAGATATGGCAGTGGTGGGCTGGTGACTAAAAGGATGGGAGGTGATGAGCAGGTAGGCTCCTCTGTCTGTTCACTGTCTCGGGGTCTGCAGCGTCCCCTCCCCCACTGATGCTGCCCACCAGTCTTACTGAAAGAGCCTTTAGTCAAGAGATTGCCATACTAAAGGAATGCCAGGGCAGAGATGCCCACCCCTGTCATTCCTATTCAACACTAAAAAGAAAAAGCAATAAAGATACACAGATTGGAAAGAAGGTAATGAAACTGTTCTTCACAGATGACAATTTTCTATGTAGAATGTACAACAGCCACAAAATGCTGAGGGAGAACTCAGTGGTTGAGCACCCCTGATTCAATCCCTAGTCCTAGAAAAACAACACTAAGGACTCCTGCTCTTGGGAAAATGCTATGAAGAAAATGGAATGACAAGTCACAGATTGCAAGAAGAGATTTGCAAAACCTAGATCTGAATCTGATGTAGAAAACTCTTAAAACTCAATAAGAAAACAACCGTTTTTTCAAATGGGCAAAAGATTGGAGTAAACGCTTTTTGGGGGAGTGGGTACCACGGATTGAATATAGGGGCACTCAACCACTGAGCCACATCCCCAGTCCAATTTTTTTGTATTTTATTAGAAACAGGGTCTCACAGAGTTGCTTAGTGCCTCGCTTTGCTGAGGCTGGTTTTGAACTCGGAATCCTCCTGTCTCAGCCTCCCAAGCTGCTGGGATTACAGGTGTGCGCCACCGTGCCCTGCCAGGAGTAAACATTTTACCAAAGACCCACTGATGGCCAAACAGACATGAAAATAGGCTCAACATCATTACTCATTAGGAAAACACAACCTGGAACCTTAATGAAATACTACAACTCATCTAATAAGACAGGTTTGATTAAAAGACAAAACCAAATAACAAAGGACAGTGTGAGGGGCTGGGGTTGTGGCTCAGTGGTAGAATGCTTGCCTAGTGTGTGTGAGGCACTGAATTCGATTCTTAGCACTGCATATAAATAAATGAAAGGTCAACTGATACCTAAAAGATATTTGAAAAAAAAAAGTGTGAAATGTTGGTGAGGATGTGAAGCAACTGGAATTCCCAAACATTGCTGGTAGAATTTAGAAACCTTACAGTTGTTTTGGAAGACAAATTTGGCAATTTCCTACAAAGTTCCACACGTGTTTACCTTATGACTCAGCAATGCCACCCCTAAGAATTTATTCAACAAAAATGAAAACTTATGTTCACATGCCTGTGCATCAATGTTTGGGGCAGCTTTATTTATAACTACCCCAAACTAGCTGGGCATAGTGGCCCACACCTATAATCCCAGAGGCTTGGGAGCCTGAAGCAAGAGGATGGCAAGTTCAAAGTCAGCCTCAGCAACTTAGTGATGCGCTAAGCAACTTAGTGAGACCCTGTCTCAAAATTAAAAAAAAAAAAAAAATGTTTTAAAGCATAATGGGAGGGGTGCTAGGAATGTGGCTCAGTGATTAAACACCCCCGGGTTCAATTTCTAGTATGAAAAAAACAAAACAAAACAAACAAAAATACTGGCAAAAACTAGATATAATGTAAAAAATCCTTCGTTTGGTGAATGTATAAACAATCTATAGGGCATCCATACGCTTCTACACAGCAATAAAAGGAAATAAAATACTGATATGAGCAACAACATGGATGAATCTCAAATACATTGTCCTAAATAAATAAAGCCAGAGAAAAGAAGGCAATGACTCCATTTACATGTGATCCTGGAAAAAAAGAAAAACCAGAAGGACATAGGGAGAGAGATTGACAACAACAGGTGAATGAAAGGATATTCTGGAGTAAAGAAACTGCCTAAACTTGATCATGCTGGAGAATGCAGGACAGTATCCATTTGACAAAATCCCTTATCCTAGACTAAAAGGGTGAATTTTGCAGTTTTAATTTATTCCTCAATAAATGAGTTTTTGTTGTTTTTTGTTTTTAAATCCCACCATGGCTCCCAGGTTTCCACTTCATCAAAACTAAATTTCACGCTCAACTTTTAGGGGCTTTTTAATCTTGACTCCCACGGGGTCAACTTCATTGCCCATGCCACCTTGGGTTTGATTTAGAATCGTTCCTTCCTCATTTCCTTAACATCCTACTTTCGGGTTTCTGTGCCTTTTTGCAAAGGTGTGCCTTTCACAGACAACACCCTCCTGTCTTCCACCTTTGCAAAATCACACCTAGGACAGGAAGAGTGGCACGTCCTCCTCTACAATGCTGGCCTCGCCAAAGTCAGTTTCTTGCAGGCTGCTATACCACTCAGGACCGACCCCCGTTCTCAAGCGTTTTCCTAGGTGTCTGCTGGTGTTATTCTGATCGCAGAGTTCTTTTATCAACACAAGCACAGGATGTACCCATCCCTCAAATAACAGGCTCTCCATGCAATGCACCCAGGAGGAAGAATGACCACTGAGCTCCAGGGGGAGGAAAGATCTGAGCTGCATCTTAAGGGGTGGGTCTGGAAGGACTCATGAGGCACCATCAGGACCAAGGGCAGTGAAGATCAGCCGAAAGTGCTGGATTCCCAAAGATGCAAGATGCCTCCGCACCGTCTGGTATTGCAGTACTCGCTTACCTTGCTCACCGACACAGCCTGCATTATCAGGAGCAGAATGACAGGAAGCAGGAGTACCAAGACGGGTACAGCTACTAGGATGCTTTGCATACACAAGCTAAGAAGAACAGACAAACTGTTCTCTCCTGGCCCCGCCCAACGACCGACACGTCCTCATTAGCCCCGCCCCGGCTGGCCCCGCCCACCCACTTTTTCCTCCCTGGACTGGACAATTAATCCAGCACACCCAAGAGGAACCTCACCCCACCATGCTGTCCTCCCACTTGTCCCTTTTTAACCTTCATTACCCCACTTCTTGGCCTCCCTAGATTCTTAACTCCATAGTCCATCCTACCACGCCCATCTCCCTGACCCCACTCGCCTTCAACCTGACCTTCATAGGTCCTCCCAAGTAGCTTCTCCCTTTAGCCCTGCCCACACCATCAGCCCTGCCCTCGGTTAACCCCCCCTCTTGGCTGTCCTGCCCCTTGGCTGTCCGTCCCTCCCCACAACCCATTCTCTTCCCAGTATGGGCCCTTGGGACTGTGTGGATACGCCATGGCTGAGTCCAGCGACAAGGGCATGTGTCTTGTACGAATGAGAAAAAGCACACTGGTAGCCAGAAGAACAACCAGATAAAGGCACAGGGACACCAGCAGCAGCACGAATACGCGGAAATTTCTTTGACCTACACAATTGTTTACCCACGGGCAGTGGTGGTCAAAGTCCTAGGGGAGAGAAGGCAGACCTTGAGGGTCTATTTGGCTTAGCCCAATACCCCCAAATCTTGAGGCCCCCCCTCAACCCAGCCCCTAGACCTCCTGCTCTTGGCCCTGCACGTGAGCTCCCATCTCCAGGGTGAAACCAGCACGTCCATGGATAGAGCACAGTTAGGACGCCATGGCTCATCAGGTCATTTGTCATGAGTGAGGTCTTTAGAGACAAGACCTGCCTGGTGTCACTTTGAGCAGGATACAGAAAAGCTCTGAAGCTGTATTTTTTCAGATACTGGGTAAGGATGAGAAGAATTTCTTGCCCAGTCAGCCTTCTGTACTTGGAAACCCGTGCAGGGTGTGCACATGAGAGAAGAGCACTCGGAACCCAGGAAACCCTCAATTGGACACCCAGAGGTGGACAGGCAACGATACCCAGAACAGGGCAGCAGCCGGCCTAAAGTTATGGGTATCTAGTATCAGCAAGCTAGTGGGACAGTCACTGCCTTTCCTCCCCTTGACTCCACCAGGCTCAGCACAGATGGTGCCCTTTGCATGTCAGCACCTGTGCAAGCAAGGCCAGCGTCTCAGGACAAGTGCAGAACTGGAGGCAATAACATATATAAGTGACCAAGAGTGGCTGAGAGCCACTTGTTGCAGTGTGGGAAGATGGTCTCATACCCACCCCTGGACCACATATGATGTGAGGTTCCTGGTCCTGGCCAGGTGCCCTGGGATGGGTTGGTGAGTGGACAGGAAGGAGGAGTACTTACCTCCACACAGATATTACAGAAGGGACAGTGGTGGGTCCGGGGTGGGCGATGGAAAGAACACTTCGAGCACCACTGCAGGCGAAAGGCCGTGTTGTTCACTTGTGCTATGTATTGAATGTTGGGGTCCTCTTCTAAGGAGCCTGGCAGGGGAAGAGATTTGGGCAGTGGCAGGAGGCCCTTCCACCACTCTACTGCTTGGGGCCGCCCCATAGCATCATTGGGCAACAAGAAGGGTGGGGAGGAGGAGGGCAGGGGAATCCCGGTCCCTGTTGAGCAAGCTGACCACTCAGATGGGTGGCAGTCAGAGAGAAAGGGCTGTCCAGCCACAGGAGCTCTACACAGAGCTCTCCCCTTTTGGAATAGTGATCAGTGCTTGAAGTCGTGTGTAAAATGGGAAGGAGGAGGAGTGAACTGCATGGTTTGGAAGAGCCTGCTGGCCTCTCTTGCCAGCCTGCCCAGTCCTTCCTTCTAAAGCAACTGGAACACCTCCAGGATTCTGTTTTTTCACACTTCAGTGGCTTGGGAAATGAAGTGCCAGGGCCCAAGTAATGATGACATGGAGGGAAGGGCTCCTGAGGCCACGGGGTCGGGGGGTGGGGTTGAGGGGGGTTAGCATTTTTGAAATCACCCCTATAGGCATCAGCCCTTGGGATACCACCTCCTTCTCCAGGGGTCTGAGGCCTTACCTTTGTGTAAAATGCCTGGGTCTGACCCATTGAGGAAGATGAGGCTCCCGAAGGACACAAGAAAAAGTAGGCCCGGCACCACACTGAATTCCCAATGCCCATTCTGAGCCAGCCACCGGCACCTGAAACCAGAGCCAGACTCAGTCCTAGTCTGGGGAAACCCAGAGCTCCCCACGAGGCCTAGTTCACCTGAGGTAGGACTCACTCGCCTTAAGGACAGATCTAAATATCCAGGTTAGAGACAGACCATGGAGACTCCACAAAATGTCACCAGCATTACCAGTCTCTCATAGTTCCCTAAATGCGTCAGGCACTCCAGACCTCTGTGCTTTCACATTGGGTTCCCTCTAACTCTATATCCTCCTTCCCCTGCTGACCCTCTCTCTCCACTTCCCTCCCTGCCTCTGTACTGTCGTTGTCTATTTTCTCTTCTGTGTCTAAGACACTGACACCTTCCGTGGGAGACTCACGGGAAGGCAAAGTAGATGCCACTTATCGTAATAAGAAGCATTGCATTAAAAGCTGGAAACAGGCTTGGTTTCAGCCATGAGGATTCGATCGGAGGTTCATTTGGGGGCGTGATACTCTGTGAAGAGGCCATGGCTAGACCACCAAGTCTCACAGACTGAAGCCACCAACGAACTCTTCTGGGTTGGCACCCAGACTGCCATGACAACAGAAGTGACATCACAGAGGTTCTGGAATGGGGGCTCTGGCTGCTTCCAGTGACTTCTGAGATCAACCTTCCCCCGCCCCCACATACGCACATGTTGTAGACTGGGACATCCTGCTCTTATGATGGTAGCTTTGTTGGAGCTTGTGATGATGTGATGTGGTTTGTCCCCAAAGGTTCAAAGGCTGGAGGGTTGGTCCTCAGTGATGAGGTGGTAGAACCTGAAAGAGGTGAGCCTAGTGGGAGGTAACTCAGTCACTCTGCAAGATGCCCTCTCAAGGGAGTAATGGACTTCTCATGGGCCCCCATTTGCTCCTGTAAGAGGGAGTTGTTATAAAAAGAGCCAGATTGGTCCCTCCCTGTTTTCTGACCACGCAATCTGGTGAACACCCTCACCAGAGATCTCTTGCAGGAGCTGCCAAATCTTGGATTCTGAGTTAAATAAACCTTACCTCCTTATAAATGATCTGTTCTCGGGTATTTTGTTAGAGCAACAGAAAGCAGGCTAATACAGAGGCCATAAAATATGTGAAGATGGCATGGGGAGAAGTTTGGTGATGGTTATCCCCCTTTCAGGCCCAGTGCTAATTGGAGTCAACAGTGCTCATTGCTCATCCTAGCTCCACTTCTTCCTTTTTGTTGTAACAGAGCTCCAGTTTGGGGAAGGAGGTAGAAATCTACCAATTAAATATCTTCCCAGTTTACTCACTTCCATGGTGGGATTTATGATGTAATTCTCTCTCAAAAATAAAATGAGCTGGGGATGTGACTCAATGGTTAAACAATCCTAGGTTCAATCCCTGATGATGATGATAATAACAACAATAATAATAATAATTTGTACATATTTATGGCATATAACATAATTTGAAACATGTATACATTGAAGAATGTCTGAGTCAAGCTTTTTAACATATACATTACTTCATATTCTTATTTGTGGTGAGGACCCTTAAAATCTACTCTTTGAGTCATTTTTAGTGTAGATAACATTATCAACTGTACTCATTCTGTTGTATGTTATTATTAACTGTAGTCATTATATTGCACAATAGATCCCTTAAACTCATCTCTCTCATCTAAGTGTAATTTGTTCTCCTGGGACCAGCATCTTCCCCCTCCACAGCCCAGCCACTCCTGGGCCCCTGGCAGTCACCATTCTGCTCTCTGTTTCTATGAGTTCAACTTTTATAGATTCCACATGTAGGTGAGATCATGTGATTGTTGCCCTGTGCGTGGCTATTTCCCCCAATAACACGTCCTTTGGCCTCATTCATTTGTCATAAATGACAGAATTTCCTTATTTTTTTTAAAGACTAAAGAGTATCCCCTTATATTTCTAAACCACATTTTCTGTATCCATTCATCCACCGATTGGCTGGACCATAGGGTAGTTTTTTGTTCTTTGTTTTTGTTGTTTTTGGTGCTGGGGATTGAACCCAGGGCCTTGTCCATGCAAGGCAAGCACTCTCCCAACTGAGCACTATTTTTAATTTTTAAAGAAACTTCCCATACTGATTTCCATAATGACTGTACTAATTTACATTCCCCCAAACATAGTACAAGAATTCTAGTTTCTCCACATCCTGACCAGTACTTAAAATCTTTTGTCTTTCTTTTTCTTTTATTTATGATGGGGGTTGAACCCAGGGGGACTTTACCCCTGATAGCCATCTGGAGACCTTTTTACTTTTTATTTTGAGATCAGGTCTCACTAAGTTGCTGAGGTTTACCTTGAATTTATAATCCTCCTGCCTCAGCCTCCTGAGTTACTGAGATTAAGGCATGTGCCACTGGTTCTTTTGTCTTTTTGATAATAGCCATTCTAATAGGTGCGAGAGGGTATCCCATTATGATTTTAATTGCATTTCTCTAATGATTAGTAATGTTGAATATTTTTTTCAGATTTCTCTTGGTCAGTTGTGTTTCTACTGAGAATGAAGTGATGTTTGGGTCACAGTCTACCACCAAATTTTATGTCAATTTCTGTTGTAGCACAAGAAGAAGGGATGACATGCATTGGGTCATGGAAAAAGGTCAGGAGTGGTACTAGAATCATAACTACCAGGTCTATTGAGCTTTGGAGCAGACCATGCTAGCCTTAGGGTTTCTTTTTTTGTTTTGTATTTTTAATTAGATATATATGACAGCACCATGCATTTTAATTCATTGTACACAACTGCAGCACAAATTTACATTTCTATGGTTGTACCTGATGTAGCGTTCACACCATATGTGCATTCATACATGTACCTAGGGTAATGATGTCCATCTCATTCCACCATCTTTCCTACCCCCGTGCCCCCTCCTCACCTCTGCCTCCCCTTTGCCCCATCAAAGTTCCTCCATTTTTCCTTATCAGAGAGAACATTCAGCCTTTGGATTTTGGGGATTGGCTTACTTCATTTAGCATGATATTCTCTAACTCCATTCATTACATGTCGTAATTTTATTCTCTTTTAATGCTGAGTAATATTCCATTAGGTATATATACCACAGTTTCTCTATCCATTCATCTATTGACGGGCATCCAGGCTGTTTCCACAGTTTAGCTATTGTGAATTGAGCTGCTATAAACATTGATGTGGCTGTGTCCCTGTAATATGCTGATTTTAAGTCATTTAGGTATAGACCTAAGAGAGGGATAGCTGGGTCAAATGGTGGTTCTATTCCAAGTTTTCTAAGGAATCTCCATACTGCTTTCCAGATTGGGTTGCACCAATTTGCAGTCCCACCAGCAGTGTATGAGTGTACTTTTTCCCCTTCCACATCAACATATATCGTGGTCTGTCTTCAGCACACAGGGCACTTTGTGGTACAACCACTGTTCCATGTGGTTTACATGAATTAACCCACAATTCCTTGTTTTACAGATAGGGAAATTGAGTGACCAGGGGCTAAGTGCTACCCAAGGTCTCCCTGCTGGACAGTTGTAGAGCTGTGATTTGGACTTATGAGGTCTGGCTCCAGAGTCCTTGCCACCAACCACCAAGCAAGTGACTCCAGGAGGAGTTGCAGTCAGGGGGCTGAGTAGAAAGGGAGTGAAGTTGGAGCATGGGATCAGTGCCTGAGATGGGTGCTGCCAATAATGGAAAGGAGCCCTGATTGGTGAATCCCAGAGGGCAGACCACATTTAGGTCCCTTGAGAATAGTGATCCTGGACATGGAGGTAACCATTGTGAAAAGAGCAACCATTCTCCAGAACAGAAACCTACTCTCCAAGTACAAGGATTTCACCAGAGCCTTGTCCCTCGAGGGGGAAGGCGTTTCTCCTACTCCAGGCTCTTATCTCATGCAAGGTGCTAGTGGTGGTGGAAAAGTAGGAAACACCAGTGAAAGTCACACCCCAGCAATGCAGGCTCACTCAACACCATGATCTAATCATAGACCACAGAATCCTTCCTTCCTCTCTACTGTGCCACTATACCAAAAAGCCTCTGCATAACTCTAGCCAAGGAAATTAAATTGATTAAACATCGATCAGGGCTGGGCGCGATGGCACATGCCTGAAATCCCAATGGCTCAGGAGGCTAAAGCAGGAAGATGGTGAGTTCAAAGCCAGGCTCAGCAATGGTGAGGTGCTAAGCAACTCGGTGAGATCCTATCTCTAAATAAAATACAAAATAGGGCTGGTGGGCTGGGGTTGTAGTGGTGGAGCGCTTGCCTTCCATGTGTGAGGCACTGGGTTCCATCTTCAGCACCACATAAAATAAATAAATAAAGGTATTGTGTTTATCTACAATTAAAAAACAAAACAAAACAAAAATGATTAAAAAAAAATAAGGCTGGGGATGTGGCATGGTGGATGAGTGTGCCCCTGAGTTCAATCCCTTGTGTGGGGGGGTGGTGGGGTGGTGGTGGGGAATAGATCAGGTCTGGTGGCATTGAGAAGAGGCAAAAGGACAGTGTAGGTAATGAATAACTGGGTCAGGAAGCTGGGACTGATTCAAAAGGAAAGAAAAATGCTAATACCTCTAGAGCACTTCCCCTTCCTCTAAGTGTTGCTATGGTTACCTGCCTCCAGGGAATTGTTCCTCCCTGCAGGGAGTTGTAGGGGTTGTTATGAATGCCTCCTGGGCTCTCCCTTCCTGTGGCACCCCTGGATGGCTTCCCTCCCACCCTTGGATCACTCCACCTTTTGGGTCAAGTGGGCAGAATGAGGGAGAAGGCACAAGAACAAAGAAATTTTAAAATGTATAAAAGGGGCAGGACACCCCCCACTTCTTGGGACACCCTGCTCTGATGCCCCTTCTTCCTCTCAGGAGAAGTCTGTCTGTTCAATTCTTTAAATAAAACTTGCTTTCCATCCTTGCCTCTCTGTTTCTCAGGGATTCAATCTTCACACTGGGGAGAGGACACTAGCCCTGATTCTCATCCCTGTTATCACTGTCTCAGCATGATCTGAGGGTGCAGTTTGGGGCCTTGTAATACAAAGAAGTCACCCATTGGATACTTGCACCAGGCCAAGTGATGGATCAGTGGTTTCACCTGGTTTGAGCCAGTGAAAACAGTGCAGGTGACCATTACCATCATCCCCCATACCTCAGAGGTGTTGTAGCCTTTCTACAACAAGGCTAGTGGGAGTCTAATCATATGTTGCTTCCTTTGTGACCTCTAAAATTGGGGATGTTTTAAGTCTACTAAAAGGAAGTGAAGCTAAGGTATGCTGGTTTCATCATTTGCCAGGGAACAGCTATGAGAAAACTTACTCTCCTCCCCTGTTTAGAGAAGAAAGCTCAACCAGCAGAAGCGTGAGTCAGCTGCATAATTTAGAAACCACCATTTTCATACCGGGGGTGGTGGGGATGGGGTGGGGATGGGAGTGGAGGGTGACCTATTCCCTTATAAATAACTCAAAATAGGGTATTAGTTGAGAGACCCTCAAAGCTGCCCCCCGCATTTCGGATGTGGAGAGAGAAGCCCAGAGAGACAGTTAAACCTCACAGTCACTGTTAACTTATTGGTGGCAGACCATGGTTGAGACAAAGCTCTAAGTCCCAAACTATAATTGAGAGACAGAAAGCACCTGACTCCTGAAGGTCCCCCAGCCAGCAAATCTCCTAGGGTAGGCATGTCCTTTCCTGGAGGGATGGAGGAAGAGGAGTTTGTTTCCTGCTTGAGGAAGGATGAGGTCTGCCCAGGAATGTCTTCCTGACACCTGCTAGGGAACTCTGCCTCATGACTATATGTGCAACTGTCCTTGAACTGGGGGCAGGGAAAGATCCCAGCTGTGCAGTAGTTCCTAGGCAGAGAGGGAGGTGAATTGGTGCAGTGGGAGGCAGTTCCTCTTGTA
Source organism: Callospermophilus lateralis (assembly GCF_048772815.1). Lineage (NCBI taxonomy): Eukaryota > Metazoa > Chordata > Mammalia > Rodentia > Sciuridae > Callospermophilus > Callospermophilus lateralis. Next base: position 53,594,411 of record NC_135314.1, on the reverse strand, counting down.
GCAGAAGCACAAAGAGAGCGCTCACAACAGTGGAGGCACAAAGTCTTTTTGCTTGGGATTACTGGGAAAGGGAAGGAAAGCCTAGGCTTTTGATCAAGAATCAGGAGATTGCTTGCAGAAAGGCGGGGATGAGTTTTCTACCTAGAACTGCACAGTCTAAAAAGGGGCTGCCTCATTCAGAGAATGTGAGAAGTTCAGCATGCAGCTAACCCAGGCTTCCTGGGAGGAGGGGAGTGAGCACTCTGTTCAAAAGGGGAAATTTGGGCTGAATGCAGTGAGTCTTGTAAACCTTAACTAGAATTTGGCTTCTATCCCAAGGGAAACCAAGGACCATTGGAAGTTTTAAGCTCATAACCCTAATCTGTTCAACAAGGAATTGCCCTTAAAGCAGGTAGTGGGAGAAAGTAAAGAAGGGGAAACTCTGGTAATGGCAGTATTTTTATTTTTTGCTATCTGCCACACGTATGCATGCTCATGCTCAGAAATGGTGGTGGCGAGGGTAGAGGGGTATTAACATACCACACTGTTAATGTTTTGAGAAGGGAATGCAGGGTGAACTCAAAGGTAAGCTTTCATTTGTTACTTTTTTTTTTTTTTTTTGGGTACTGGGATTGAACCCAGATGTATTCCACCACTGAGATACATCCCCAGTTATTTTATTTTTTTGAGACAGGACCTTGTTAAGTTGCTAAGGCAGGCTTTGAACTTGAGATCCATGTGCCTTAGCCTCCTGAGTTTCTGGGATTACAGGCATGCACCACTGTGCCCAGCAAGATCCGTGAAACTAAGAGCCAAAGAACAGATTTTCCTCCCAGAAAGAGCATGGCCCTATCCATACTTCATTTCATTTTCTTTGGCTTACAGAACTGTGAGGGAATAGATTTCTGTTGTTTTAAGCTACTCAGTTTGTGGTGGTTTGTTATAGCAACTTTAGAAGACAACACAAGCCAAGTGCAGTGATGCACACCTATGATCCTAGCCAAGTGGAAGGCTAAGAGAGGAGGATGGCAAGTTCTAGGCCAGCCTCAGCAACTTAGTGAGCCCTGGTCTCAAAATAAATAATAAAAAGGCCTGGGGATACAGCTCAGTGATAAAGTGCCCCTGGGTTTAATCCCCAGTACCAATAAAATAAAACAAAATAATAAAATAAAAATAAAGAAGAAAAAAATGTGGTTTCCTGGAAATGGAATAGGGATGGCGAGAGGGGAGAGGTGGAAGGAGAGATGTCAAAAGACAAGAGTAAACTTTTGAAGATAAATATTCTCATTATTATGATCGTGGTGAAAACAATCATGGGTGAAAATATGCCAAATTGAAAACATGTCAAATTGAGTACCTAAAAATGCATTTATTTTAATTCCATTATGTATTAATAAAGCCATTAAAGACATACATGGTCTCAAACAAGACTCTTCTTGCAACATTGTCTTTTCCAAGTAGCCCATCTAAAACTGACATACTGTGTGTTCTCAAGAGACTGCTCATGAGACAAAACTGTATTAGAAGAACAGCCAAATAAACTAAAAAAGATTATGGTGCTCAAAACTTGAAGCACTGTTGTGTGCAACATAAGCCATCCATCTTGTCTTTATGAATAGTTAGTACCAAGACTAATAGTGAGACAGATTTTGGTTCAAAGAACTTTCTTGTAGTGATGTCCACAGATAAAATAGCTGTTGGAGCAGCTGATGAGAAGCTGTCTAGAGATGGTAGATGCCTCTTGGCCTCTTTTCTCTGTTGGACCCTATTTTTCTTATCTTCCTAATTTCTGCTTCTACTCACCCTCTTAACATTCTGTTGGAGCATGTACTTTAATAACTTCCAGAAAAACTGGAGTAAAACATTTAAAAATTTTACATGGAAGAGTCATTGTTTGGATAAAATTCTAGGCAAATGGGAGATAGTGCTCTTTTGCCTTTTAGCTCTTAGTGAAGTTATCAAGAAGTATTGTCACCGGTTTTAGAATTTCATCTTTATTCTTAGTGTTATGAAGTTTCACAATGATGTGCTTTTGTTGGGCTTTGATTTTTCCCTTCACGTGAAGCTATATACAGCATTTTCAGTTGGATTCATGCCATTTTTCTGGGAAATTAAAAAAAAAAACTTCCATTCTGTTGCTTTTTCTTACTGCAACCCCCAAGTTCTCTCCTATTTCCTATTTTCAATCTTTTGTCCTTTTGTTCTACTTGTGGAGATCTTTTTCTTATTCCCCAGGGGGAGTGCAACTAAAGTTTGAACAGCCATTATTGATTTTCCAATTTAATTTGTTGCAAACATCAAATAAAAACCTGGGAAAATGCTTTAAAAAAAAAAAAAAGAGTGGAGAGGGAGAGAGAGAGAGAGGGGGGGGGGGAGAGAGGGAATTTTTTTAATATTTATTTTTTTTTAGTTTTTGGCGGACACAACATCTTTGTTTGTATGTGGTGCTGAGGATGGAACCTGGGCCGCACGCATGCCAGGCGAGCGCGCTACCGCTGGAGCCACATCCTCAGCCCCAGAAAATGCTTTAATAGCTAAGCATTTCTTTTGCAGGATTTTATACTGCTAGAATTCATATATATATATATATATATATATATATATATATATATATATATATATATATATATTTTTTTTTTTTTTTTTTTTTTTTTTAAATTCCAGTTGTAATAGGGAAGAGAGGTGGGAGGGAAAAAGAGGGAGAAGGGGAGTTGCATGGAAGATGGAAGGAGAACCTCATTGTTAAACAGAATACATATATGATGTAGTGATGAGAAAAAGAAAAGTGTGTCACATTAGATTGGATAGAGAGATTGGGAGAGGAGGAGAGAAGTAGGGGGGGATAGGAAGGGCAGCAGAATAGAATAGACAATATGATTGATGTATGTACATTCCATGTATGTATTATATGTCAAAATACATTCTGCTGTCATGTATGACTAAAAAAAAAAAATAAATCGTATGGTAAAAAAAAAAAATACAGTTGTAGATGGACAGAATGCCTTTATTTTATGTGGTGCTAAGGATCAAACCCAGTGTCTCACACATGCTAGGAAAGCGCTCTGCCATTGAATTATAGCCCCAGCCCTAGAATTTATATTTTATTAGAATTTTCATATATATGAGGTTTGTCAGTCTGCTCCCTCCACCCCCAACCCCCGCCCATGCTGGGTGCTGAGTCACATATCCAGCCATTGTTATTGTTCATTTTGAGACAGGGTATTGATAAGTCCCTTAGGACCTCACTAAATTGCAGAGGCTGGTTTCAAACCTGTTATCCTCCTGCCTCAGCCTTCCCAGTTGCTAGGATTACAGGTAAGTGCCCCAGATGTCTTCTTTATTCCTAATCTGGTAATAATTTATTTTCTCACTATCCCTGTACTATCCCTGGTAAATCCTAACTCAATGTTCTATTCAATATAATTAGTAGCTATAAAAGTATATATAATATATATAAAGCTACTCCTTCCAAAATAGCTCCTAAAGTAATCACCAATATTCCTTTCTCTAGGGGAACATGGAACAGAAGGTAGGCCTCATGTAAAGGCAGTATATTTAGCAAAATTTTAGGCTAAGAATTAAATCTGTATCAGGTAGTTTTCCAAGTCCCAGATGTTTATACTAGAAGGAAAGTGTAAGTGCTAGAATTAAGGGGCGAGGGATTCAGTGCTTTTTTTCTCTCCCAATCTTGGTGAAAATCAAGTATTAGAGGTAATGGGGTAATGGTGGCTATAACTTGCAGAGTTTAGTGAAACCATATGTATATGCCATGTCTCACTGAGTACACAATCTTAAATTAACAATGGGGGCTTAAAAACAATGTATTAAAAATCCAATTAATTGGAAAATGACCTTGGGACTTAAATACAAATATTTCACAAAAGGTACAGGTTGATAAGTATTATAAAAATGGTAAATAAACAAAAAGAAATGGCTGCAACATTATATTAATCAGGCTTGGAATTTTTTTTTTTTTTTTGGCGGTACTAGGGATTGAACCCAGGGGTGTTCTACCCCAAAGCTACATTCCCACCAGACCCATTTTTTTTTTTTTTTTTTTTAGACATGGTCTCACTAAGTTAACCAGGCTGGCCTCAAACTCGTGATAATCCTACCTCAGTCTATAAATTTGCTGGGACTATAGGCATGTGCCACCACACCTGGCTCAGTCTAGTCTTGGACTTTTTAATACAACTTCTATTCACCAGAGGGAAGTGTACATTTAAAATGTGGCCCAAAAGAAAGAGACTCAAATATGTAACACTCTATATAAAGTTCTGTTTTCCTGGCTAAACAATAACAAGGTGAAGATAAATAATCCAAACCAAACTCCTACCTCTTTTTTTTTCTTCTTTTTTGTTTTTTGGTGGTACTGGAGATCGAACCCAGAGCCTTGTGCATGTAAGGCAAGCACTCTACCAACTGAGTTATATCCCCAGCCCCTTCGAGCTCTTTTGAGGGGAATAAACTGCAGCTTCTGGAAGCAGATATTGCTTCTTCTTCACTCTGGGTCCTCCCTGGCTGTAGGAGAGCAATGGGATGTAAAGATAGGGATAAGGTAAACAATTGTCATCAAGTAGTACTCAGTCATTGCTCTTAAAGAATTTGGCCCAATAACATGGAGAGACTACAATTACTCTTAAGTGTATAATTTCTTAAAGTGTTTAAAAACTTGTTTTCAATAATTCTTAAAAAGGCGCAACAATCCAAAGAAATAAATGGGCACTTGAATGGTTCAAACAACAAAACAAAAAGCTCTGACTTCATATTTTATATCCTTGATCCAGTACATTTGAATGTAAAACATTTCCTATTTATTTATTTATTTTTGGTACTGGGCATTGAATCCAGGGGCATTTAACCACTGAGGCACATCCCCATCCCTTTTTAATTTTTTTTTTCTTTTAATTGTTGATAGACCTTTCTTTCTGGTTTTTTTTTTTTTTTTTAATTTATATGTGTTGCTGAGAATCGATGCTTCACACATGCTAGGCAAGTGCGCTACCACTGACCACAGCCCCAGCCCCATCTCTGGCCCTTTTTATAACTTTTTAAAATATATTTATTAATTTTTTTTAGTTGTAGATAAACACAATACCTTTATTTTTATTTATTTATATGTGGTGCTGAGGATCGAACCCAGGACCTCGTATGTACTAGGCGAGTGCTCCACCACTGAGCCACAACCCCAGCCTCCCCATCTCCAGCCCTTTTTAATATTTTATTTAGAGACAGATTTTTGCTGAGTTGCTTAGTACCTCACTAAAAGTTGCTAGAGTTGGCTTTGAACTCACAATCCTCCTGCCTCAGCCTCCCAAGCTGGTGGTATTGTAGGCGTGGCCATTGTGCCCAGCAAACATTTTAGTTTTGATATAGGGTCTCCCTAAGTTGCCAAGTGAGGCTCACTTCAAACTTGTGATCCTTCTGCCTCAGCCTCTTGAGCTACTAGGAATAGACACAAGCAAATCGCTAAACATTTTTATTTTTCATTAAATTATATGCTAAGCTGGAGATTCCTGAAGGTAAGGATTTAAAGAGAAAAACTGATGGTTCCCCGATGAGCAGGGCAATAATTCTACTAAATAAAACTTCCCTTTTCTTTCTATTCATAAAACAGACAAATGAATCATTGCTCTCTACTTTATTATTTTTCAATTTTCTCAACACATGAACTGTAGCTCACTTTGAGAGTTTTCAGTGCATTTCACAGCAAAAAATAAAAGGGAATCATTAAAATGGTTGTACACAAAACAATTCTTTTTCTTATAATTTACAATTTGTTGAAAAAATTGTTTTGTAATTTTCATCCTACTATCACCCCTCCAACAGAACACAATTTGTCAGAGCACAAAGCTTAAACTTCTTATGATGATGCAACAGACACAGCCATCTACCACGGCTGATGAATAACAGGTACATATTATGCACACTGATTGGAAGACCACATCAGAAGAAACAGAGTAAGGCACCACTCTTGGAAAATTAAGGTAGCTTGCAGTAACAAGTGCTGAGCACCATAAGCAGGTACTCAATAAATACTTGACTGAATGATGAAAACCATAATTAGAGCTATTCTTTTAATTGCCAGCAATTCTTCAACCTCAATAAAATACTGATTTTAAAAAAGATTTGTACCTGAATACAACTTCCTGATATCTTTTTATTTCATACTTTCCTCAGCATTTAAGTTTACTTGAAAAGAAAATAAAACCATACACTCCATGTGTTCAGTCACATATACATGTATAACTGAATTACTGACAAATACAAATAGTCATTTGTTTTAACTTTTGAATGAACAGAGGTAAGGTAAGCAAACTTGTTCAGAGGGATAGTACATAATACTGAATATTAATTAACCTACAAGTGAAAAAAAGATAAGGAAAAAAAGTAACAGTTTTATTTTTCAATATTTGCTATTTTCTTTAATGCCTTAGTTCTTAAAAGGCCAAAATCTCATCATATTGACATGAACACATTTAAAAAATTGTCTCTCAAGTGTAATATTTAATAAAACTAGATATTGAAAAATGTTCTGAAATTTTTCAAGTCAAGGTTGTTTTCAAGTATATTAAAATGCTCAGAAGAAAAAATTCTCCATGGTTATAATTCTAATCAATTTATAAATATTCTTTTTAAAAGAGTTCCAACAGAGGTGGATAATGGATAAGTTCCTCAGACACAGGCACACAGTCTTTTTGAAGAAAAAGAATGCCTTGTTACTACAATCTGGTGATTTTTTTTTTTTTTTTAATAACACTGATTTCAGGCACAACGGCTGAATCCACTTCTGGGTCATGTTCTTCTTCCTCTTGGTTGGTTTATAAGAGTAGTGAATACTTCAGTTATGGATAGAAAGCAAAACACAAACTCTGGAAGACACTTCACTTTTCACTACAAAGAAATCAAAGTCACTGAGTCCTCACTGTTGTGTGTATCCGCTGCCCCTGTGCAAAAATAGGTATTCAAACAGCTTTAAGGACCAGGAACTAGATGAAAGATTAATCATCTAAAATTCAGGTAAAAGGTTTTAAGATGGTATTGCTCACATCACATGAACAGGTTGGTGAGAGGTCCCTCGTGTTTCTTTAACACTTTGGTCTTGCTGCAGTATAATAGTGCCCAAGTAGGTATATTCATGTTCAGTTAGTTTCCGTCTGTGCAATCAGGAAGCAGGTCACTCAGTGCAATGAATCCAGTCCGGGAAGGTTGAGGGTAAACAGAGAAGAACCTCATTTGGTCAAGTCTTAAGAGAGCATGTATCACTCTGCTGCTTGTGCTGTTGAAATTACCTTCCAAAGGGGTTTGTGATAAACCCAGCCATCTCCCTGAAATAAGGAGAAGGGGAAGAACAATTCAGCTAATATTTTCAAAATTAAAACCAAAACTCGAACTACATCTTCACTGAAATGGAATTCTATTTTATCATTTAATAAGACAACTTTTTGTGAAGTAATAAAGCGTCTGTGCTTAAGATGTCAGTTTAGCTAGAATTGTGTGAGATCTAGTACAGGAGAACCTAGGTTGTGACCTATGAACATTTTGTTTTTGCAGGAGTCACGTGCAGCAATTCTGCCATTTTTTGCCAAGATGCTACAGATTGAGGCTCTCTCAATTATGGGCCACAGGTGGATCACAAAGAAATGTCATGAAGGTATTAGCTGTTTTCCTATCTGGCATCTATACTACCCAAATGCTGTTTTTTTGGTTCTTTCTGACCTTTTTGGGTCCTATGAATAGGATACTGGAAGGAGACAGAGAGTCAAAGAGTGAACTAAAAATGGGAGAAGAGTAAAGTGAAGAAAGAAGAGCTATAGTGAATGTGTGCTTTGGCTCACTGGATAGGAACTTAGCAGAGTTAAGATCAGGGTAGCGAAGATCATAGTTCATTGTTTATAGGACTAGGCAGAGTCAGATGTGAACCTATGTCTATACCCCTGTGTGTCCTTCAATTTATTTGTATTTATTTATTTATTTTAATAGGAGCCAACTCAATTTTATTTAGGAAGTAAGACTAGTTTCAAACTGCTTATGGGGCAGGGCTGAGGCAGTGTTCTACAAACAGAAAGTTTGTAGAACAAACATTTACAAACTAGGAAGTGAAAAATAAAATTTCCTTAATGTAGTAAAAATAATAGTTTGATTTTGGAGCTGGGGGCATTTATTCCACAAAAATACTTTATGATACATGGTTACTCTGAGATACGCAGCTCCATCCTGGCCCTTAGGGATCTTTCTCATATCCTTTGTGTGTTCTACTAATTCACGGCAACAACAAATATTTATAGTTCCAGGTATTGCTGTAGGTGCTTTGGATTCAACAGAGAACAAAAATGGACAACACATTTCTGCCCTCTGGAAGCTTACATTTGTCTGAGATACAGAAAACAAACAACCATTTAATAAATTATGTGAAATGTTTGTTATTAAAATAAAAGAAGGAGTAAGAGAAGTCTGGCATGTCCCGTCATGCTAGGAATTAGATGAACTTCATAAGTCACAAAAGATGATTTTAGTAACAAATGAAAGCAACTGCAAGGTGGTCTGCAGTGCAAAATTCATGATAAACTATGTGAGTACAAAGTGCTGTTGCTTCACAGTGGTCTCAGCTACCAAAAAATCACCCTGAAAAACTGTGTTTAAGGTTGGGCATGGTGGAACACACCTGTAACCCCAGCAGCTCCAGAGGCTGCGACCGGATGATCATGAGTTCAAGGCCAGCATCAGCAGCTCAGTGAGGTCCTAAGCAACTCATCGAGACTCTGCCTTTTGGATTGTAAAGAACTTTCCTAGGATCTAACTACTAATATTTCTGGTGTATTGGCCAGGATGTGATGATGGTGCTGGTCTTGAGAGACCTGTGTGGCGGGTGGTTCACGCTGAAGTCCATTGTGCCCCTCAGACCAAACAGGACGGCTCCACCAGAGAATTCTGGGATCTCCTTCACCTAGAGAGCCTGCGCTGGATAGAGCAGCTTCCAGCACCCAGACTCTCTGGTATGTTCCTCTTTAATAATTCCTGTGCAGTCTCTGGAAAAGGTAAGGTCCCGGGACCCAGGATTATAGAAAGGCCTGTCCCTAAGGATAGAATGAAAGACTGATCACCTCCCAGGGCCACCTGTCAATTTATTTGTATTTTTAAAAATATTTTTTATGTATTTACTCTATTTACCTTCTTCCAAAAAATGATTTAAGGATGGCAATTATTTGGCTCATGTGATAAGGATTCCCTCCTTAACCAAACTAGTCAGGCTCCTTTGAGTTGTCTTCTTGAATAAGCCTCAATCCTTGACCTACTGAGCCCAGTTTTAGCAAAGAATCCTGAGGACCAATTTACTGAGAATACACCACCCTTGATATCCAATAAGCCTTCCCACTTCACTCTCAAAAATAAATAAGTACCTCTTAATAATTTTCCATCCATCCCTTCACCCCAACTAACTCAAATTCCCCACTTGTTACTACTGTTTTCAAAATTGAGTGCAATCTATCTTCTACTGCACTAATCTTTTGTTAAAAAAAAATATATAAATATATATATATTTTTAGTTGTAGACATACCCAATACCGTTATTTTATTTATTTATTTTTATGGGTGCTGAGGATTGAACCCAGCGCCTTATATATGTAAGGCAAACGCTCTACCAACTGAGCTACTTGAATAAAGTCTTCCTTCCTGTCACAGTAATTTCTCCTTCACAATAGCAACCACAAGGTTGTTAATTAAAATCACCTGGTGGATAAATCGTAATTCATGTTGTTCCAAAAAGATGTCAGCTAATCACATTATAGAATGTTACATTCAGAAGAGAAGACATGCTGTCTGATCACCTCACTTTACAGATAAAGAAATGGAGGCTATGGGAAGCTAAATGAATTGCCCAACTTCATCTAGGAAGGGACAGAGCTCTTTTCAGTAAGTCCTCAAAGGCTGTGCCTTCAAATGCCTGCCCTTGTACACATTTTCTTTTTTGATCTTTACAATGTACTTATTTACTCACATTTTATAGCTGGGGAAACTTAGCTTAGAAATGGCAAATGAACTATCCAAGGTACATTCTAGGGTCAAACTTAGCATATATACTACCTATGTGTGTTACATACAGGAAATTTGAAACATTCACTTAAGAAGATAAAACCAATAGATTCTAATGGGAAGTGTTAAATAGCAAATGGGGGAAAAAAATGGAAGATCCATCTATCTATATCTCTCTATTTTATCTCTCTATTCTATCTACCTGTCTACTTATCTCAGAGGGAGAGTAGAGAGACATTAATTTTTAAAAATAAAATGTATAAGTTATGGCTCAGTGGAAGAGCACTTGCCTGGCATGTGTGAGGCCCTGGGTTCAATCCTCAGCACCACATATTAGTAAACAAATTAATAAAATAAAATTTATAAGTGACAGCAATTCAACAAAGCCTGGTAAGCCAAAGTTCTAAGCAGAGATATGAATTTTAGCCTGAATTCCTATAGAACATACCTCTTTAATAAAATATTTGGTTTTCCAAGGTGTGCCTGTTTCAGTACGGTGCCTTTCTTCTGTCCTCTGCCGTTCTTCCAGTGTTCGTTTATGCTCTGTGGCCTTATCAATTTCAGATTCCCTCAGAGAGTCTGTCACATTTTTCCATAATCGCCTAAAATCCAAAAACTGCATATTTCACATTTGTTTTTTAAAAGATAATTAAATAGGGTGATAGCCTCAAAATTACAATGATTTCTAAAAATTACATTTGCTAAATCAAATCTGCAATTTTATGCCTATGAGTTACCACAGTGCTGACACTATGGCCCTAAGGTTGATATTCAGGTTGCTTTTGCTTCTTTTAAAATTAAAAATAATTTTCTTTCTTTCCTCTCTTCTTTTCTTTCTTTTTGGTACTGTGGACTAAACCCAGGGGTGCTTTACCACTGAGCCACATCCCTATTCCATTTTGTTTTACTTCGACACAGGGTCTAAGTTGCTGGAGTTGGCTTTGAACTTACAATCCTCCTTCCTCAGCCTGCTGAGCTGCTGAGATTATAGGGGTGCACCAGTATGCCTGGCCCATTTGTATTTTTGAACATGATGAAATAACAGGACTGATTTTCAGTATTGCCAAAAGTCAGTGTTGCACAGTGGTCTTTGAGAAAAGCAAACTAATGAGGGGAATCCTATGAGTGTTTCAACTTATTGCTTAGAGAATTTACAGGTCACAGGGAGGGAGAAGTTGAAACCTCAAGCAAATGAAAAACACCAGAACAATTCTTTCAGGGAAGAATAGTCTGTTCAACAAATGATGCTGGGACAACTGGACATGCATGCAAACAGCGAACTCATTAGATCCTCATATCACACCACTGATAGAAATTAACTCAAAGAGGATTATAGACTTCAGTGTAAGGCTTCTAACATTAAAACACCAAAGAGAAGCTTATAGGAGAAAATCTTTGAGACTTCAAGAGATTTCTTAGGTACAATACCAAAACCACAATTCATAAAACCCATTGATAATACTACCTTATCAAAAGTAAAAACTTATATTGGAAAAAAACACAATAAAAAAAAATGCTGAATGCAGTGGTGCATGCCTGTAATCCCGTAGCTCGGGCGGGTGAGGCAGGAGGATTGAAATTTAGAGGCTTCAACAACTTAGTGAGATACTAAGTAACTTAGAGAGACCCTCTCTCAAAATAAAAAGCAAAAAATGTTGGAGATGTGGCTCATGAAGTGCCCCTGGGTTCAATCTCACCCACCAGTCACATACAAAAAAAAAGAGTAGGAGACTAGGAAAAAAATTGTAGAATACATATACAATAAAGAATTTTAATCTAGAATTTACACAGATCTCCTACAACCCCAAAGGAAGACAGACAATTCAATAGAAAAAATGGGTAAAATATATTAAAACACATTTCATAATGAAGAGAGATGGCTAACAAGCCCTTGAAAATATGGCCAATACCATTCATTAATCATTAGGGAAATATAAATTAAAACCATTTTTATTTCATACCACTAGAATGGGTATAAGAAATAATACAGCCTGGTGCAGTGGTGCACACCTGTAATCCCAGCGGTTCAGGTGGCTGAGCCAGGAGGATTGCAAGTTTAAAGCCAGCCTCAGCAAAAGTGAGGCGTAAGCAACTCAAGTGAGACACTGTCTCTAAATAAAATACAAAATAGGTTTAGGGATGTGACTCAGTAGTGACTGAGTGCCCCTGAGTTCAATCCCCAGGACCAAAACAAACAAACAAACAAACCCCCAAACAAACCAAATAATACAGACTCTATTAGCATAGATATGGAGAAATCAGAACCTTAATACATTGCTGGTAGGAATGTAAAATGGTATAGTTATTTTGGAAAATAGTTTGGCAGTTTTCCCAAAGTTTAAACATAAAACTACCATACAACCCAGCAACTGTACGTGTAGTATTTATCCAAGAAAACAAAGTGTATTCACACAAATTTGTACAAAGTTTCTACAACAATATTATTCATCACAGCTTAAAACTGGAAATGTCTATCAACTGCTGAATAGATATATAAACAATAATATATCCACACAATGGGATACACATAGTTTAGCAATAAAAAGGAGTGAACTGATACATGCTACATCACAGATAACCCTCAAAAAATTATGCTAAAGAAAGAAGGCAGAGCATAATACATGGCATACTGATTATAGGATTCTATTTATAGAAAATATATAGAAAAGACAAATTTACAGAGATAGAAAGTAGATTAGTGATTACATGGATCTGGGGATAAGAATGAAGTTAACTGTAAATGGGTGAAAAGTACCTTAAGGTTGGAGGAAAAGATTATAAAAATGATTATTGTAATGATTGTACCACCCAGGAAAGTTACCAATACAGTTGAATCTATAATGAAACAGGTTAATAATTTTATAATTTATAAAACATATCTTCATATATGAAGTTGTGTTTTTAAAAAAATGTGGAAATACATGTCTTTATATATAAAGTTGTGTTTTTTTTAAAATGTGGAAATTTTAATGTCAAAGTACATTTCAAAGTAAGGACTACTACTGACAGAAGAACATTTTATAATGATCAAGGATCAATACATCAAGAATACAAACCAATTATCAATATGTATACCCCTAACAACAGGGTTTCCAGTAAAATAAAGTAACTTGCAGAACTCTAAGGAAAAATATTTAATAATAATTGGAATTTCAATAACTGATCTCAGTTGATAGAATAAATTACAGTAAGGATATAGAGAAGATGGAAATTACTGCCAATTTGCTTGACCTAAATAAGATTAATAGGACACTCACCCAATATCAACAGAAAGCACATTTGTGTCAAGTACACATGAAACAGTTACCAAGATAGAAAACATTCAGGGTCATAAAACAAATCTAAGGGGCTGGGGGTTATGGCTTAGTGGTAGAGTGCTTGCCTAGGATGTGCGGGTTCAATCCTCAGCACCACATAAAAATAAATAAAGATACTTAAAAAGAAAAAAACAAATCTAAAGGATTGTAATAAATCATACAAAGTACATTTGTTATGGTTTGGATGTGAGATATCCCCCAAAGCTCATATGAAAGACAATGCAAGAAGGTTCAGTGGAAAAATTATTATGTTGTGAGAATCTTAACCCAATCAGTGATTAATTAATCCCTTGATAGGGATTAACTGAGTGGTAAACTGAAGGGGTAGGGTATGGATGGAGGTGGGAATTGGGGGCATGTCTTTGGGGTATATATTTGTATTTGTCCTATCTACTTCCTAAACATGTGAGCGCTTCCCTCTGCCACACTATTCTGCCATGATGTTCAGCCTCACTTTGAGCCCTGAAGAATGAAGCTGGCCTTCTATGGACTAAGACCTCTGAAACTGTGAGCCCTCATATAAACATTTCCTCTGCTACAACTGTGTTGGTTATAGTGGTGAAATAGCTGACTAAAACAACATTCTTTGACCAAAATAAAATTAACTTAGAAATGAATAATGAAAAGATTTCTGGAAAACCTCCAAGTATTTGGAAATTATCAATAATATTTTTAAATAATTTCATAAGTCAAAAACAAATTTAAAAAAAAAAGGACCTGGGGATATAGCTCAGTGTAGAGGACTTGCCTAAAGTGTGTGAGGCCCTAGAATCAATCCCCAGCATTGCAAAAAATTAGTCTATCAATCACTCATGAGGGAAACCAGAAAATATTTCAAAATGAAAACACCAAAACTTGTAGAATATAAATAAAACAGTCCTTAGAGGAAAATATGTAGCATTAAATGTTTAAGAAAGAAAAAAAAAAATGAAAACAAACTCAAGGGTTAAACTCTGGCCTTTTTGTACATACATTTTTAACTTAACATAACAAGATCCAACTGTTTATTTATTGTCTGTTTGTGTCTGTTGTTTTCATGCTACAACATCAGAGTTAAATATTTGTGGCAGAAGCCATCTGGACTTTAAATTTATTCTTTATTATTTTACAGGAAAGGTTTTCTCATCACTGGTTTAATGGCCAGTTTAAGTAATTAGAAAAAATTACTAGCAAATGATGACCAAGTAGAAAAAAATGAAATAAAAAAGAGCAGAAACCAATTTTTAAAAACACTTAAAAATCAATGAAACTGCCAGGCACAGTGGGACATACCTGTAACCCCAGAGGCTCAGGAGGCTAAGGCAGAAGAATATGACTACGTGCATTTGTTTTATTGATGAATTTTATCTCTTTAAATGGTTTCTCTCCCCAGTGGGCATTTCTTTTTTTTTTTTTTAATTTCTTTTGTTGTTGTTGTTGTTCTACTTAGTTGTATTTGATAGCAGAATGCATTTCAATTTATCATACACAAACGGAATGCAACATTTCAATTCTCTGGTTGTATACATTGTAGAGACGCACCATTCATGCAATCATACATGTACCTGGGGTAATGATGTCCATTTCATTCCACCATCTTTCCTACCATCATAACCCCTTCCCTTTGCCCAATCCAAAGTTCCTCCATTCTTCCCATGCCCCGCCCCCATCACAGATCAGCATCCACTAATCAGAGAAAACATTCAGCCTTTAGTTTTTGGGATTGGCTTACTTCACTTAGCATGATATCCTCCAACTCCATCTATTTACCTGTGAATGACATAATTTTATTCTCTTTTAATGCTGAGTAATATTCCACTGTGGTATATATACCACAGTTTCTTTATCCATTCGTCTATTGATAGGCATCTAGATTGGTTCCACAGTTTAGCTACTGTGAATTCAGCTGCTATAAACATTGGTATGGCTGTGTCACTATAGTATGCTGATTTGAAGTCCTTTGGGTGTAGATCAAGGAGTGGGATAGCTGAGTCAAATGGTGGTTCCATTCCAAGTTTTCTGAGGAATCTGCACACTGCTTTCCAAAGTGGTTACACCAATTTGCAGTCTCACCAGCAATGTATGAGTGTACCTTTTCCCCCACATCCTCTCCAACACTTATTATTGCTTGTATTCTTGATAACTGCCATTCTGACTTCCCCAGGGGGCATTTCTGTATCTGTGAATTATCCTTCTGTATTATTTGTCCATTTTCCTATTGAAGTGTCCTCCTTTTTGCTAATGATTTGTAAGAGCTTTTATGATGATGATAGTAATCCTTGATTCTTTAATGTTAATATTTTTGTTCAGTTTAGTAAGAGCTTTTACGATAATGATAGTAATCCTTTGATTCTTTAATGTTGTTAATATTTTTGTTCAGTTTACAAATATTTGATATAATGCATTAGTTGGTAAGAGGTTTAAATGCATCAGATCACTTCAATCCTTTTAATTTAGATGAGAAGGAAGCCGATGCAAACTGGTACAGTGACTTATCCAAGGTCACAAATTATTTAAAAGGCCTAGATTAAGATCCAGA
Organism: Callospermophilus lateralis; assembly: GCF_048772815.1. Taxonomy (NCBI): domain Eukaryota; kingdom Metazoa; phylum Chordata; class Mammalia; order Rodentia; family Sciuridae; genus Callospermophilus; species Callospermophilus lateralis. The sequence continues at coordinate 53,578,562 of NC_135314.1, read as the reverse complement.
GCTTCTGAGTTTCCTGGATGGAAGCAAAGATAATGTACTGGGGCTGGGGTTGTGGCTTAGTGATAGAACGCTTGCCTAGCATGTGTGAAGCACTGGGTTTCATTCTCAGCACCATATATAAATAAATAAATAAAATAGAGGCACATCAACAACTAAAAATATATATATTAAAAAAAAAAAGAGCTGCGACCCACCGGCAGGTCAGGCCCAACAACCTGCGGAGGGGCACAGCTGCCCCACGCGCCTGCTAGGTAGGCAGAACCGTGACCACCAACAGAACAGGCCCAGCAGCCGGCCAGACACATCGCCCCGCCCCGGTTGGGGGAGGGGCAGAGCTGCCGGGCGACTGCAAGGTAGGCAGACCTGCGACTCACCAGCAGATCAGGCCCAGCGACCCGCGGAGCAGCAGAGCCACCCCCATGCCTGCAAGGTAGGTGCACCTGCCACCCACAGGCAGGTCAGGCCCAGCAACTCTTGGAGGGACACAGCTGCTCCACGCGCGTGCAAGGTAGGCGGAACCGTGACCACCGACAAAACAGGCCCAGTGGCCCGCCAGACACATCGCCCCAGTTGGGGGAGGGGCAGAGCCGCCGGGCGCCTGCAAGGTAGGCGGACCTGCGAACCACCAGCAGAACAGGCACAGCAATCCGCAGAGCGGCAGAGCCACCCCCCGAGCCTGCGACCCACAGGCAGGTCAGGCCCAACAACCTGCGGAAGGGCACAGCTGCCCCACGCGTTTGCTAGGTAGGCAGAACAGTGACCACCAACAGAACAGGCCCAGCGGCCAGCCAGACACATCGCCCCGCCCCAGTTGGGGGAGGGGCAGAGCCGCTGGGCGACTGCAAGGTAGGCAGACCTGCGACTCACCAGCAGATCAGGCCCAGCGACCCGCGGAGCGGCAGAGCCACCCCCGCGCCTGCAAGGTAGGTGCACTTGCCACCCACCGGCAGGTCAGACCCAGCAACTCTCGGAGGGACACAGCTGCTCCACGCGCGTGCAAGGTAGGCGGAACCGTGACCACCGACAAAACAGGCCCAGTGGCCTGCCAGACACATCGCCCCAGTTGGGGGAGGGGCAGAGCCGCCGGGCGCCTGCAAGGTAGGTGGATCCGCGACCCACCAGCAGAACAGGCACAGCAATCCGCAGAGCGGCAGAGCACCCCCCGAGCCTGCAAGGTAGGCAGATCTGTGACCCACCGGCAACCTGCGGAGGGGCACAGCTGATCACCGACAAAACAGGCCCAGTGGCCCGCCAGACACATCGCCCTGGTTGGGGGAGGGGCAGAGCCGCCACCAGCGCCTTCTAGGTAGACAGACCTGCAACCGACAGACAGAACAGGCCTAGCGGCCAGCGGAGGGGCAGAGCTGCTGCTCACGCCTGCAAGGTAGGTGGACCTGTGACCACCGAAAGAACAGGCCCACCGAAAGTACAGGCCCAGCGGCCTGCCGGCGTGGTAGGCACACTGCCCCAATTGGAGGAGGGGCAGAACCACCGCCAAACCCTGCGAGGGAGACTTTGCAACTATACAAGAGCAATATAAATATATAGGGGGAAAAATCAATAACACAACAGTTTCATCAAGCAGAAAGAAACGCGATCAGTATGAAAAGACAAGGAAAGAAAGAACCACAAGCAATGCAGGTCAACTCAACTTTAGAAGAGGTAATATCTGCAGCAGATGGAATGTCAGATAAAGAATTCAGGATATGCATGCTTCAGATGATCTGGAGTCTCAAGGAAGACATTAGACAGCAAAATCAGACAGTGAAAGACCACTTCGACCACTTCGACAATGAATTACATAAACAAATCCAAGAAGCAAAAGATCAATTATACAGGGAGATAGAGGTTATAAAAAACAAACAAACAGAAATCCTGGAAATGCAGGAAGCAATAAACCAACTTAAAAACTCAATTGAGAATACTACCAGCAGAGTAGAACACTTAGAAGATAGAACATCAGACAATGAAGACAAAGTATTTCAACTGGAGAAGAACATAGACAGCTCAGCAAAGCTGTTAAGAAACCATGAGCAGAACATTCAAGAAATATGGGATAACATAAAGAGACCAAACTTAAGAGTCACTGGGATACAGGAAGGTATAGAGGTCCAAACCAAAGGAATGAGCAATCTATTCAATGAAATAATACGAGAAAACTTCCCAGACTTGAAGAATGAGACAGAATCCCAAATCCTAGAAGCCTACAGGACGCCAAATGTGCAAAATCATAAGAGATCCACACCTAGACACATTATAATGAAGATGCCCAACATACAGAATAAGGAGAGAATTTTAAAAGCTACAAGAGAAAGGAAGCAGATTACATTTAGGGGTAAACCAATCAGGATAACAGCTGATCTTTCAACACAGACTCTGAAAGCTAGAAGATCCTGGAATAACATATTTCAAACACTGAAAGAAAATGGGTTCCAACCAAGAATTGTGTATCCAGCGAAATTAAGCTTCAGGATGGAAGATGAAATTAAAACCTTCCATGATAAACAAAAGTTAAAAGAATTTGCAGCTAGAAAACCATCTCTTCAAAACATCCTCGGCAAAACATTACAGGAAGAAGAAATGGAAAATATCAATGAAAACCAACAGCAGGAGGTAGTACAGTAAAGGGGGGGGGGAATAATCAAAGAGGAAAACAAACCATGTTTAGTAACATAAATAAGCAAATATGGCTGGAAGAACAACCCATATCTCAATAATAACCCTAAATGTTAATGGCTTAAACTCACCAATTAAGAGACACAGGCTAGTAGAATGGATCACAAAACAAGACCCAACAATATGCTGCCTTCAGGAGATGCATTTGATAGGAAAAGACATACATAGACTGAAGGTGAAAGGTTGGGAAAAATCATATCACTCATATGGACTTCGGAAACAAGCAGGAGTGTCCATACTCATATCAAATAAAATAGATTTCAAGCCAAAGTTAATCAAAAGGGATAAAGAGGGACACTACATACTGCTCAAGGGAACCATACACCAACAAGACATAACAATCATAAATATATATGCCCCAAACAATGGTGCAGCTATGTTCATCAAACAAACTCTTCTCAAGTTCAAGAGTCTAATAGACCACCATACAATAATCATGGGAGACTTCAACACACCTCTCTCACCACTGGACAGATCTTCCAAACAAAAGTTGAATAAGGAAACTATAGAACTCAATAACATAATTAATAACCTAGACTTAACTGACATATATAGAATATACCACCCAAGATCAAGCAATTACACTTTTTTCTCAGCAGCACATGGATCCTTCTCAAAAATAGATCATATATTATGTCACAGGGCAACTCTTAGACAATATAAAGGAGTAGAGATAATACCATGCATCTTATCTGATCATAATGGAATGAAATTGAAAATCAACGATAAAAGAAGGAAAAATCATGCATCACTTGGAGAATGAACAATAGGTTACTGAATGATCAATGGGTTATGGAAGACATCAAGGAAGAAATTTAAAAATTCTTAGAGATAAATGAAAACACAGACACAACATATCGGAATCTATGGGACACATTGAAAGCAGTTCTAAGAGGAAAATTTATTGCTTGGAGTTCATTCCTTAAAAAAAGAAAAAACCAACAGATAAATGATCTAATACTTCAACTCAAAATCCTAGAAAAAGAAGAGCAAAACAACAGCAAAAGAAGTAGAAGACAAGAAATAATTAAAATCAGAGCTGAAATTAATGAAATCGAAACAAAAGAAACAATTGAAAAAATTGACAAAACTAAAAGTTGGTTCTTTGAAAAAATAAATAAAATCGACAGACCCTTAGCCACGCTAACGAAGAGAAGAAGAGAGAGAACTCAAATTACTAGGATACGGGATGAAAAAGGCAATATCACAACAGACACTTCAGAAATACAGAAGATTATCAGAAATTATTTTGAATCCTTATACTCCAATAAAATAGAAGATAGTGAAGGCATCGATAAATTTCTTAAGTCATATGATCTGCCCAGATTGAGTCAGGAGGATATTGACAACCTAAACAGACCAATATCAATTGAGGAAATAGAAGACACCATCAAAAGACTACCAACTAAGAAAAGCCCAGGACCGGATGGGTATACAGCAGAGTTTTACAAAACCTTTAAAGAGGAACTAATATCAATACTTTTCAAGCTATTTCAGGAAATAGAAAAAGAGGGAGAACTTCCAAATTCATTCTATGAGGCCAACATCACCCTGATTCCTAAACCAGACAAAGACACTTCAAAGAAAGAAAACTACAGACCAATATCTCTAATGAACCTAGATGCAAAAATCCTCAAGAAACTTCTGGTGAACCGGATACAAAAACATATCAAAAAAATTTTGCACCACGATCAGGTAGGATTTATCCCTGGGATGCAAGGTTGGTTCAATATACGGAAATCAATAAATGTTATTCACCACATCAATAGGCTTAAAAATAAGAACCATATGATCATCTCGATAGATGCAGAAAAAGCATTCGACAAAGTATGTTCAAAACTCTAGAAAAACTAGGGATAACAGGAACATACCTCAATATTGTAAAAGCAATCTATGCTAAGCCTCAGGCTAGCATCATTCTGAATGGAGAAAAACTGAAGGCATTCCCTCTAAAATCTGGAACAAGACAGGAATGCCCTCTCTCACCACTTCTGTTCAACACAGTTCTTGAATCACTGGCCAGAGCAATTAGACAGACGAAAGAAATTAAAGGCATAAAAATAGGAAAAGAAGAACTCAAATTATCACTATTTGCAGATGACATGATTCTATACCTAGCAGACCCAAAAGGGTCTACAAAGAAACTATTAGAGCTAATAAATGAATTCAGCAAAGTGGCAGGATATAAAATCAACACGCATAAATCAAAGGCATTCCTGTATATCAGTGACAAATCCTCTGAAATGGAAATGAGGACAACCACCCCATTCACAATATCCTCAAAAAAAAATAAAATACTTGGGAATCAACCTAACAAAAGAGGTGAAAGACTTATACAATGAAAACTACAGAACCCTAAAGAGAGAAATAGAAGAAGATCTTAGAAGATGGAAAAATATACCCTGTTCATGGATAGGTAGAACTAACATCATCAAAATGGCGATATTACCAAAAGTTCTCTATAGGTTTAATGCAATGCCAATCAAAATCCCAACGGCATTTCTTGTAGAAATAGAGAAAGCAATCATGAAATTCATATGGAAAAATAAAAGACCCAGAATAGCAAAAACAATGCTAAGCAGGAAGTGTGAATCAGGCGGTATAGCTATACCAGACTTCAAACTATACTACAGAGCAATAATAACAAAAACAGCATGGTACTGGTACCAAAACAGGCGGGTGGACCAATGGTACAGAATAGAGGACACAGAAACCAATCCACAAAATTACAACTATCTTATATTTGATAAAGGGGCTAAAAGCATGCAATGGAGGAAGGATAGCATCTTCAACAAATGGTGTTGGGAAAACTGAAAATCCATATGCAACAAAATGAAACTGAATCCCTTTCTCTCGCCATGCACAAAAGTTAACTCAAAGTGGATCAAGGAACTTGATATCAAATCAGAGACATGGCGTCTAATAGAAGAAAAAGTTGGCTATGATCTACATACTGTGGGGTCGGGCTCCAAATTCCTTAATAGGACACCCATAGCACAAGTGTTAATAACTAGAATCAACAAATGGGACTTACTCAAACTAAAAAGTTTTTTCTCAGCAAAAGAAACAATAAGAGAGGTAAATAGGGAGCCTACGTCCTGGGAACAAATCTTTACTCCTCACACTTCAGACAGAGCCCTAATATCCAGAATATACAAAGAACTAAAAAAATTGGACAATAAGATAACAAATAACCCAATCAACAAATGGGCCAAGGACCTGAACAGACATTTCTCAGAGGAGGACATACAATCAATCAACAAGTATATGAAAAAATGCTCACCATCTCTAGCAGTCAGAGAAATGCAAATCAAAACCACCCTAAGATACCATCTCACTCCAGTAAGATTGGCAGCCATTAGGAAGTCAAACAACAACAAGTGCTGGTGAGGATGTGGGGAAAAGGGTACTCTTGTACATTGCTGGTGGGACTGCAAATTGGTGCGGCCAATTGGAAAGCAGTATGGAGATTTCTTGGAAAGCTCAGAATGGAACCACCATTTGATCCAGCTATTCCCCTACTCGGTGTATTCCCTAAAGACCTAAAAAGAGCACACTATAGGGACACTGCTACATCCATGTTCATAGCAGCACAATTCACAATAGCAAGACTGTGGAACCAACCTAGATGCCCTTCAATAGACGAATGGATTAAAAAAATGTGGCATTTATACACAATGGAGTATTACTCTGCATTAAAAAATGACAAAATCATAGAATTTGGAGGGAAATGGATGGCATTAGAGCAGATTATGCTAAGTGAAGCTAGCCAATCCCTTAAAAACAAATGCCAAATGTCTTCTTTGATATAAGGAGAGTAACTAAGAACAGAGTAGGGATGAAGAGCATGAGAAGAAGATTAACATTAAACAGGGATGAGAGGTGGGAGGGAAAGGGAGAGAGAAGGGAAATTGCATGTAAATGGAAGGAGACCCTCAGGGGTATACAAAATTACATACAAGAGGAAGTGAGGGGAAAGGGGGAAAAATATAAGGGGGAGAAATGAATTACAGTAGAGGGGGTAGAGAGAGAAGAGGGGAGGGGAGGGGGGAGGGGGGATAGTAGAGGATAGGAAAGGCAGCAGAATACAACAGACACCAGAATGGCAATATGTAAATCAATGGTTGTGCAACTGATGTGATTCTGCAATCTGTATACGGGGTAAAAATGGGAGTTCATATCCCACTTGAATCAAAGTGTGAAATATGATATATCAAGAACTATGTAATGTTTTGAACAACCTACAATAAAAATTAATTTAAAAAAAAAAAAAGAAAAAAAAAAAAAAGGACGACATACCTGGATTCAAATGGATCCTGCTTCTCCAGCGGCCTTACTCTTTTCTTTGTTACGGCCAATTTAGTCAGGTCCACATACTTTGTCTCTCCATTGCTATAAGTGAACTCGAGAACACTATTCCATTCCCCTTGCACTCTGCATACCACAGTGTTGGTAATGTTATGCTTTACTTCAGCTGTAACCCTAGAAGCAGGCAGAAAATAAAGATATATTCTAATAAGTGATAAGTGATTCTAAATTGATTCCTTAGGTTCTGAAGCCCAAGAACAAAGCCTGCATATTCAGTTTAAAAAAGTTACAGAGCTCATTTAAATTAGTGGGCATCAAACACTTTCCTAGATAATTTCTTTTCAAACATCAATTTTAGTCTTTAGATAGAATATTAGGCATCAAGGCCAGACATGGTGGCATACATATGTAAAATCCTCATGGCTCGGGAGGCTACAAAAGAAGATCTCAGTTTCAAGGCAGCCTCAGCAACTTCGCGAGCCACTGTCTCAAAAAATAAAAAGTGCTGGAGATGTGGCTCAGTAGTACATTGCCCCTGGGTTAAATCAACAGTACCCGCTGCAAACCTCCAAAAAGAATAATAGGCATCAAGCCACAGACTTAAAGTATGATCTTAAACATTTCCTTCTGCATTAAAGTCTAAAATGTTTGGACACTATAATCTATTCCATTTATTTTTACGAGTCCTATTTAAAATCTGGAGTTCTGGATATATCAAGTTTTGTATTTAAACCAAACATTATGGTTTAGGTGTCAGGTTTCCCCCGAAAAGCTCATGTGTGAAACAATTCAAGAAAGTTGAGAATTGAAAGGATTGGGTTAGGAGAGCCTTAACCTAATCAGTGAATTCATCCCTGACAGGAATTAACTGAGTGGTAAACAGCAAGGTGTGGCTGGAGGAGGTGGGTAATTAGGACTATGCCTTTGGGGTTTATATTTTGTCCGTGGAGAGGAAACATCTCCCTCTCTCTCTCTCCTTCCTGATTATCACGTCCTGAGCTGTGTTCCCACACCACATACTTTCTGCCGTGATGTCCTGCCTCATCTCAGGTGCCCAAGAAATGGAGTTGACCACCTATAGACTGAGACCTCTGAAACCCAGAATCCCCAAAATAAATTAAGAAAGATTTATTTATGTGGTACTGAGGATCGAACCCAGGGCCTCACACATACTAAGTCAGCGGTCTACTGCTGAGCCACAACCCCAGCTCCCCAGATAAACTTTTCCTCCTCTAATTGTTCTCATCGGGTCTTTCGGTCACAGCCCTGAAAAAGCTGACTAAAACACCATATAAACATGATTTTAGATTAAACATAGAATCTAGACAAATCAATAAGTATAGAAAATATAAAAGGATACATTAAACATTTTTAAATCCTTTGTCTAAAACAGAAAAATTAAAAATGCACTGTTGTATAAAAAATTTCACTATCAATATAAAACTCAGACCTTAAACACTGTTGATCAATTTTAATGAAGAATTATCTGGCTGTTTAACAAAAAGACAGTTGTACTGATGCAGCTCAAATGAAGGCTAGAATAGGAATTGGCCTGATGATTTTTTTTATTATGGCATTATCGTTACACATAATTGTCGAGTTCTTTTCTTTTTGGGGGGTGGGGTTGGTTCTAGGGATTAAACACAAGCATTCAGGTACACTACCACTGAGCTATAATCCCAGTCCAGTCTTTCTTTTTTAAAGGCAGGGTCTTGCTAAATTGCTAAGACTAGGTCTATAATTTTTAATGAAATATTAGGACACAGATCAGATTAGATAGGGTCAGATTAGAAGAGGGTCAAAACTCAGGCAACAATGGTAAAGGTTAAGATATAATTAGTGTTCCAGAGATTATATGGTTTATCTGGTTTCAAAAGAGAACTTAACAGACCAAAGGCATCAGCACAGGACTCCTAATGAGCATTTGTTAGGTATAAGCCAAGAGAACATGAAAGACAAAATGGAATTTAGGGAGCCCACAGTTTTTAGTCAGTTTGTATGCAAACTCAGAGCTCAAAGAACAGGAATGAAGAGATCAACAAATAAATGACCCAAGAGCTGAATCTTAGAGATCAAGGTATAAAAGGGCTTAGAATGCAAGAGCAAACCAAATATTCAAAATCAAAAGGAGTAATTGTAAGTCACTGGACACATCATGACTATCATCTGTTTGCTTACCCTAAGGTGGAAACTTTGGGGTTGTGCTTTGAGGTATATGAACTTAAATAATTGCACTGCTAAGGATTTCTTGACAGACTGAATGTTTCTCATGATGTTCTTCCAATTCCTCTGATCCCACTTGCCAATATCCTCCACTTCCTTGAAAACTTATCTTTAACCAAATAGCACATGAGATGACACTGCACACATATGTTTTCCCTTCTCCATCCAACCCAGAATTACATTTTCAGATCTGAGGAATAATAATCTATTTCTTACTTGTCTTATTATTATTATTATTATTATTTTTAAAGACAGGGTCTTGCTAATGCTGTTCAGACTGGAATCAAACCATTCCTGCTTCAGCCTCCCAAGTAGCTGGGTCTACACGTGAGCATGACCACACCTGGCTTACTTGATCTTTCTTTTACTGCCATTATCCTTATCTCACAAGCCTTTCCACTAAATAAATAATCAGGTCTTTGCTCATAAACGCTGGGTTATACAGTGCTTAGAGCACATGCACAGCAAAAGCAGCACAAAGAGAACTGGGGCAGGGGACAGAAGCCACACATACCAGCGGCAGGTTATGAGGAACCTGCAAAGGAACACAAGAAGAAAGAAGGACTTCACCTTAATTTACTAAAAACAATTCTTCACAACCATTTAATAAAGTGTTAACAAGCTTCTATAAGGTACCAGATAGAAAATTCTTTGGATTCTCAGGTCAGACTATCTCTTCACAGCTACTAAACTTTATCACTGTAGAATGAAAACATTCAGAGATGTCAAGTAAAATAACAGACGAGGCTGTGTTCCAATAAAATATGTATTTACACAAACATGTCAGACCACATTTGGCTGAAAGGCTATAGACTGCCACCCTCTGGTCTAATTCAAAATACACAAAGAACTTCCACAACAATTTTCATCTAACTCATTTTACATACCAACATACTAATCCCTCTACTTGAAACGTCTTTCCTTTCTGGTTATACTCTTAGAATATCCTTCAAGACTCAATTCAAGCACCACCTTTCTTTAGAAGCCATATCTTATCTTCTGGCCTAAGCCCATACTAATCATATGATACTGTTATTCTGAGTTTGCCATACCCTCCCAAAAGACTATGTGCTCTCATCAAGCATGGAATGGGTTTCATCTCTGAATGCCCAATTAGTACTTAGCAGAGTGTCTAGTAAATAGGTGTTTAATAAATGTCTCAATTGATGAATGAGAAGATTAATTCTCAAAGAGCTTAAATGATATGTTCAAATTAATATCACCACCCAGAATGAGTAAGTGGGAACAAAAACATACACAAGAGGTCAGTGTTTCTGGCATTTGCTGAACATTTACAATAGGTTAATGTTTTACATAATTTATTTTTCAAGGTTTATAACTATTCTATTTCTGTAGATGAGGAAACAAAGGCTCAAAAATTTAGATTAGCGGCCCTGAATCACACAGCTAGTAAACAGTAGAGTCAGGATTTAAATATAGATCCAAATGAACTCTAAAGTTCAAGTCTTTACAATACTTGGAGGTACAAGTTTCCTCAAAACAACCTGACCTCAAGACTGACATAACCATGGTTTTGTAGCAGTGATACTGGAGAATTATTTTATAAGACAAAGGGAAATTAGAGAAATACCCAAAGAAATGAAGTTCAGCTCTGCTCACATTCAACCAACTCTGTCACTCTGCTTCTTTGTAGTAGTCTGGGCTTCCTGCCCAAACACACAGTATAAAGTTTAGGAATTTAGGGCTGGGGTTGTGGCTCAGTGGTAGAGCACTTACCTCACAAGTGTGAGGCACTGGGTTCAAACCTGGTACCACATAAAAACAAATAAAGGCATTGAGTCCACACACAACTTAAAAAAAAAAAAAAAGTTAGTTTATGCAAATGTTTCCTAATCTTGGGAGAAATGAGAAAAATTTCACAATTCTTTAAAAGCATTACAGTCCAAGCAAAAAGATCATGGTATATGAATCAGAGAGACTAGTTCTGCTGAGGGCCTTAAAGAGTTTCAATTTCCTCATCATAAAATGGACCTCTCCCTCAACAAGGCTGAGAGACTTTAGATAATGTTTATTAAAAAATAATTTACTTGTTTTAAGTATATTTTTACATGTGGCCACTCAGACAACAAAAAGTTAAAGCTGGGATCAAAAGCTATGGTTTTTCTGGCATGTCAACTTTGATATGTCTTTTCATGCTAGGCTCTGTGATTCTTAAGAGCAGCCTTTTATCTTACCTGACAATAACCGGGTTATTAGTTTGTCTTTTAGTTTTATACATGACTGTTTGGGTTTGAAATGAATATACTTCAAATAGATTCTACTCTTCATTTAACGATTGCTTTTGATAAGTATCTTTATGAAGGCAAGCATGATTTTAAGAAACAATTTGATCAAATGGCTAAGTATACATTATAAAACAGTTCTATAAACTTCCAAAACCAAAGGCAAACATTCAAATAAAGACATTAAATAACTCTCACCGGTTGAGACGTTGGCTACTCATGAGTACTATTTAGATGCTAACATTTTAATACACCCACTATGAGGTAAGTTCTCAAAACTGGGGATCACTTATTGCAGAGGCAACTGACAGGTCCTCTTTTTTAAAAAAATATTTTTTAGTATTTTTTTTATAGTTGGACACAAGACTTTTATTTATTTATTTTTATGTGGTGTTGAGGATTGAACCCAGTGAGTGCCTTGCACATGCTTAGGTGAGTGCTCTACTGCTGAGCCACAACCCCAGCCCTTGACAGGTCCTCTTTATTAAAAAGATTCAATAATATCTAAAGCCTGTAAATCTTGTAACAATAAATGAGACAGAATAGAGAATGTACTATCCTCAAGATACTTACCAAAAAGCTAAATTTTAAACCATTATCCTATTCATCGCTAAATCGAGGATAAATGATAACAAAGCAGTTGCTTTCTCACTTTTTAAAAAATATTTTATTTTTTAGTTTTAGGTGGACACAATATCTCTATTTTTTATTTTTATGTGGTGCTGAGAATCAAATCCAGTGCCTCACGCATGCCAGGCGAGCGCACTACCACTTGAGACACATCCCCAGCCCCTGCTTTCTCACTTTCTAATAGACAACTAGAACTTGTCTAGTTCTGAAAATTCAACAACCTTTTACATTTTTAGACTCAATACTCTTATGGAAGGGTACCTACACTTTATGAAAAAGTATTGAAGAAGACACTATCTGTTATGTCACTCAAAGCCACTACGTAAGTGTATGTGTAACAAACTCCTTTGGAGTCAGTGCCAGGAAAATAGTTTGTCTTTCTTGAAAAAGTGATATGCTTCCTTTATCAGAAAATGAGAAGTATGTTGAGCATCATGTTTCTTTCTTTTTTTCTTTTTTTTTCCTTAGTTGTAGTTGGACACAATATTTTATTTATTTATTTTTATGTAATGCTGAGGATCAAGCCCGGTGCCTTATGTGTTCTCGGTGAGCACTCTACGCTGAGCCACAACTCCAGCCCTCATTTTAACAGATGAGTCAGAGCTAAAACTTATTTTAGGTACAGCAATTATCTAATCCTAGCTTCACAGTATGTCTGTCCTTTGCTATCTTTATGGTTATTATAATGACAGACTTTATTTCTAACTGTCTGTTATATGAGTTTTCCCTAAAAATGCTTTCCATGGAAACTGAAAGCTTCCTGATGGCAGAGAGAGTATTTATTTCTCCATATCTCTAGTATACAGTTATATATACATAAATCATCCTAAAATCTTGATGATACTATACCATACGATACATATTTTACTTTCAGATAATTATCATATAATAATCATCCTAAGCAAACATGGAAAATGTAACCAGAAAATGGATAGGAAACCATGAATAGTTAAGTAGGCTCACTTGGTCACATCAGAGATAGCTGTGGAAAATGAGGAAGTAAGGGAAGTCAGGTGGAATATAATATATTTATACCAAATATAGACAGCAGATAATGCGTCTGCTCCAATTGCAGACAGCTATAAAAAACTAGGCTATCTCTAAGGAGGGAGATATGACCATTAAATAAAGGCATAAAAGAAGTTACAAATTTTGTAAAATCAAATAAGAAAAGGTGTTAAGAATAGGAAACTATTTCTAACATCAATCTTGTAAAATCACTCGTTTCCAGAGATGGCAGAGTAGAGAAGATGAGGAAACTTTGGAATCAGCTACAATTATTCCTTAAAGAATTGGGGAAACAGTGAGTATATGAATGCCAAGGAGAGAAAGGACGATGCTTGCATGCACACTATGCTGGAAGAAAGTGTTACACTTCCAATTTATAAGACCAACAAATGTGCATTGAAGATAAATGGTAGGGAAGGTAAAGAAGCCAATAAGGTGGTAAATAATAACAAATAAACAAATAAGGAGGTAAATATAATATCTGCTCATTAAGAAAAATGAGGATGTCCACCTGATAATATTAATGATCTTGGTCGTAAGCATGTTTTGTTTTGTTTTGTTTTGCAGTCCTAGGATTGAACTCAGGGCCTCCTACATGCTAGGCAAGTGCTCAACCATTGGGCTACATCCCCAGCCTTTATTTGTAGTCTTTAAAAAAAGAAATAAAAAAGAAAAACAGATATCAAATGCCAGTAAAGGCCAGGTGTGGTAGTACACTCTTGAAATCCAAGCTATTCAGGAGGCAAAGGGAGGAGGTTCATAAGTTCGAGGCCAGTCTTAGCAATTTAGTGAGACTGTCTCAAAATAAAAAAGACTGAAGATGTAGCTCAGAGCTACACATATCCCCAGTACAATTCAATCCCCACTACAGTACGGCTTTTAGAATGCTTGCTTTGGGATGATGCCTCTAGAAACCTAACTTCAAGTTGCCAGGGATGGGAAAAGCCCAAGTCACATAGGAAAGTTCATGTAGGTCCTCTGAATGACAGCCCCAGCTACCCACTTGGCCAAAGGCCAATCAACTGCCTCTCATGTGAGTCAGCTACCTTAGATCTCCAGCCAGGTTAAATCTTTAGATGACTGAAGCCCGAGCTAACGTCTGGCAACAACCACATGAAATTTGCCAACTGAAAAAACCCAGATGAAGTCTACGCGATCCTCAGGATTGTGAGAGATAATAACAAATTGTTGTTTTAAAGTTTATTAGTAGCTAACCAGGACATGAGCCTAAGTTACTATGGACACCTTGTTTTCCCCTCTACATTCTTTTAGTTACTTCTTGAAGTCTCTCAATTCTGAATGCCCAACTGCTATCCTAACTTCTAATCTCAGTTCACTACCCACCCTCACTCCATTCTACACCTGCCACTGAAGCAGAACTTAAAAACCAAGAGCAAATTTCTATGCAGGATAATTTTCCAGAAGCAGTTACCTATCATAGCAAAGATAAGATCTGAAGGGATGATTTCTGATTCTCTACATTAGGGAGTCCCAGAAATATATTCATTTCTTATAATTTATATATATCATAATTAAGGTAATTTAAAACAATGACTCATGTAAAAGGTTTGGCTATTTTGAATTTAGGGAAAAAAGTTGAGCTTAAAACTATAACTAAGTTCTTTTTAGTGGCATATGTTCCCAAGTTACTATTATTTGCCCTTTATTTTATTTTATACCAGGGATTGAAACCAGGAATGCTTAACCACTGAACCACATCTCAATTCTTTTTTGTATTTTATTTAGAGACAGCTAAGTAGCTCAGGGCTTTGCTAAGTTCCTGAAGCCAGCTTTGAACTCACAATCCTCTTGTCTCAGCCTCCCGTGCCACTGGTATTACAGGCGTGCGCCACCACACCTACTACACCTAAGTTCTTATAAAGGGATACTTGCATAAATACAAACAATATATCAAGTGTTCAAAATGTAACTAAGGGTTAAAAATTAATTAGAATAGCTATGTAGTTAAGTTGTTGGAAAAGAAGAAAATTCTAACATGTAACAGAGGTTAACACTATGGGTACTAAATGTGGGAAAAGAATATCAAAGAATTCCTTTGTGCAAATACAAACGAATATTTGTGGACAAGGCTTTAACAGCTTATTTCCTTCTTAGTAGATTTAGAATAGGAAAAGTACCTTTGGAATTGTAATGAATATGAACTTTCCATTCATGGCTCAATATTAGTGCAACACATGATAACCCATAGGATGAAATAAATCCTAGAAATCCTTAAAAAGGATTTTCTCTCTTAACTGACCCAGTAGAGTTCACAGGAGAAAAACCTTATGAGGAATTATAATGATTTTGAAGAATTTTACAGTCATTATTTACCCCATATAGATATGAGAGAACTCACACTGGAGAAAATGCCTATGGAAAAGCTTTATTTTTATTTTAAAAAATTATAAAAATAAAGCACCTTCATACTTTGGTTTGGTTTTGTGTTGGTGCTGGGGCTCAGACCCAGGGCACCTCATTTGTACCAGGCATGTGCTCTACCACTCAGCCACAACCCCAGCCCTCATTAAGCATATTGGGGAAAAACTAACTAAGGTGGAAACTGAAAGGCAACTCTCATTGTGCATTTCTTCAACATGAAAGAATTTATACTGGACAAAAACTCAAGAAATGTGTTACGTGTGTCCTTTAATCAATATCCCGCCCTTAGATAACATAATTCATACGAGAGAAAATCCTAAAAATGTATTAAATGTGGTTCTTCCTTCTACAACACCAACACCAAAGAGTTCATGCTGGAGAGAAAACATGTCTTATTAATGTTGTTGGAGAGTACTCAACCAGAGATTTAGCTTAATGCTAAAACAGGAAAATTCATATAGTCCAGAAACTCTAAACATGTAATGAATGTGGTCAAGGCTTCAGTCAGAGAGCTCCAGCTTCATTGATATCAGAAAACTCAAGGAGGGAAATGCTATTTCTTTTTATTTTTTTCCACTTTGATAGTTGCTATTATTTTATTTTTTACATGAAATGCTTTTATGTTAGACATGCAAGAAAAACTATTCAGGATCTACTAATTTAAAGCAAGCAGCTCTATAACAGATAACAAAAGCCACAACTTATTACTGCTCAGCACAGCAACCAGGCATGAGACAATGCATATTTATGCAGCATTAGATCCAAAGGAAAAAGATATTGCAGGGTGGGATGGGATGGAGGGAAAAAAATGGAAATGAAACATCAGAGTTTCCCAATGCTTCAAATGTAGTACATTACAGCAAGAATGGTAAGAATGGAAATAATGGATCTATATACCTCCCTAACACAAGATTTGCTGGTAGATCTTCTTTCAGTGGTAAACTAGTTTGAGTATCTTCTATAGTTACGGTGTAATAACAATTTATTGAACACAGGCTTAAAACTCTCTAGGTAAAAACAATAAATAATCTGATTCTTTTCCTTTTATAATAAATTATGCTTCAATTTTCATTAAAAGCATATATAGGGGCTAGGGCTATAGCTCACATGGTAGAGTGTTTGCCTAACACTGGGTTTGATCCTCAGCACCACATAAAAAAAAAATTTAAAAAAGAAAGGTATTATGTCTATCTACAAATAAAAATATTCTAAAATAAGCATATATAGTAATGATCAATGTTAAAAATTTTTGTATTCAGAAACAAAACTATAAATTAAAATAAAAATAAAGCACTACATATTTAAATGAAGACTTAACATATAAGAAAACAATAACTAGGAAAATATAAACATTTAAGGGGCTGCACTTTGGGACATCCTCTCTTGGGACCTGATGGCTTCTGCAGGCTGTGCATCCTGCCAGGTGTGTGTGTGTGGGGGGGGGCAGGACATTATGCCTCAGTGCCTCATTGACCCCCAGCACATCTGGAACAGGGATTGGGACGCTGGCACCATTGAGCTCTGGACCTTGGAGCATATCTTTGACCCATGGAAAACTATTTCAGCAGCTGCAATGCAGAAATACCCAAACCGTATGAACCTGAATGTGGTTGGAATTGATGTGTTAGACAGGCATACAGATCGCTCTGGAAAGCTGTGTAGCCATAGACTTCTCAGCACAGAGTCAGGACTGCCTTTGACCCTGAAGTCTCTTATTGGTGCAGCAAGAACCAAATCATATCTGCAAAAACATTCTGTAGTTGATCCAATATTTGAACAGTAAGATTCAAGAAGCTGAGGATATAATTACATGGTAGAGACCTGGTCTGTGCAAGACCCTGGGTTTTTCTGTACTAGTGCATAGGTCGTGTGATTGCATCAAGTGCATCAAACACAGGACTGCTTTAGAAAGACGAGAATCCATCTTCTTCTCATTGCCGTGTTTTCACAGAGAAGCAACTGAGCAAAGGACAGTCAGATGCTTAACAAAGGAGCCATATGAGGAGCTGAGGTTGTGGCTTAGCAGTAGAGTGCTTGCCTAGCATGTGCAGGGCGCTGGATTTTATCCTCAGCATCGCATAAAAATAAAACAAAAAAAATAGAACCAAATAAAGGTATTTGTCCATCTACAACTAAAAATTAAAAAAAAAAAAAGAGTCACATGACACTCACTGTGAGAGGAAACAAACCTGTAATCCTAGTGGCTCATGAGTCTGAGGTAGGAATATAATAAGTTCCAAGACAGTCTAAGCAATTTAGTGAGGACCTCATCAATGTCAAGAGATCATGTATCATTTCCTGGCTTTCTGGTTTCTTAAGAGTTGTCCCTATGATTTTTTTTTTTTTTTTTTTTAGCACCTGTATAGCACAGAAACCTGGTGTTCCTGATCTAGGACAGGAAGCCTAGAAAAGGATTCAAAGAATGGCAGTCTCCAGACTCAAAGGGGGCGGGGGGGGGGGGGAATGCTATTTCTGAAATCATTGTGGAAGAGCCTTCAGAGGAAGCTTTGACCTTAACAAATTCAAGACAACTAATACTGGGGAGAAAGCCCTAAAGTAATGAAGGCAGAAAAGTCTTTGACAGGAGAGAGTCTCTTAATGAGCACCAGAAAATTTACACTGAAGACACAGCTGAATGAAATCAGAGTGGGAAATTCTTTATTCATAGGGCCATACTTGCAAAACGTGTGAGAATTCACACTGAAGAGTAACACTTTGAAGATAATGAATATAGGGAAGACTTCAATAACTATTTATTGAAGAGAGATATCTATTCATAAATAGAATTTCTTCCTAGAGAGATATCTATTCATAAAATCAATATGAAAAAGCCTCAAGTGGAACTCTTAGTTTATTAAACATTAAACAACTCATATTAGAAAAAACTATAAAGACCCTTTATTTTTATTTAAAAAAATTTTTGATGTATGAAATATGATATGTCAAGAACTATGTAATGGTTCAATCCTCAGCACCACATACAAAGATGTTGTGTCTGCTGAAAACTAAAAAATAAATATTAAAAAAAAATTCTCTCTCTCTCCTCATCTAAAAAAAAAAAACTATGTAATGTTTTGAACAACTAATAATAAAAACTTAAAAAAAATTTTTTTTTGGTACTGGGGATTGAACCCAGTGATGCTTAACCAGTAAACCACATCTTCAACCCTTTTTATTCTGAGACAGGGTCTTGCTAAGTTGCTGAGGCTAACCTTGAACTTGTGATCCTCCTGGCTCAGCTTCCTGAGTTGCTAGGATTATAGATGTGCTCCACCATGCCTGGTTATAAAGACCTTTACTATATAATTGAGCAAGTACTTCAGACTTCTACAGTAAGATTAATGACAAGACAAAGATTAGATCAGAAAATAAAAGTAAGTATGCAGTAAATATTACTGATGAAAAATCTAAATCATTTTGTCTTCAAGAAGCATAAATCCCTACTTTGGGTACAATCAGAGAAGTCAAATATTGTTTTCCATTGTATACAATGAACTGAAGAATATTCTGCTGTCAGGTATAACTGATTAGAACAAATAAATACATTAAAAAAAAAAGGCATAGAGTAGGGGTTGGGGATTTAGCTCAGTGGCAGTGAGCTTGCCTAGCACACGTGCAAGGCCCTGAGTTTGGTCCTTGGTCCTGAAGAGTTTAAAAAAAAAAACACAGACTAATTTACTGAGTAAAAAGATCATTATTTACTTTATATGTCATCAATAACTTCAGTTTATTCTACTTTTATAGGTTTATTGTAATATAATTTATATGTAACAAATACTCATTTTTATGTGTATAGCCTGATTAATGCTGATAAATGTACATAATGGCTAAATTACCACAATTATCTACATCTAGAGTATTTTCACTACCACTTGGGTGGTACCAAAAAGAAAATGCCTTTGAATGCTAGCTGGCAAAAAATATTGTGTGGAATTCTTACATCAGGATTAAAAGAAATCATGGCAAGGGCTTATAAGAATATAAACAAACATACTTAATTTGAAAGTTAAAGAAATGATGGAACATTTATAGATTTTTAGTTAGATACAATTAAATGTTCTGACACGAATTTCCATGTATGTTGGTATTTACAATCTTCAGTATTTCCTTCTAGGCTGATCGCCACTGTACACTGTACAATGCTATTAATGTCTACTGATCTGCTCCCACATGTGCCTCTAGGATTTTCATTTCAGTTATGTGGGTAAAACATGCTAATAGCAAAACTACCTCTTGGTTCTTCATGTTACCAGTGACTATTAAAAAAAAAATAAAGACATTAAACTCACAGAAGAGAAAAATAAGAGCCCACAATAGCTATATTGAAACTTATGAAGGGCTATGCTAGAGGAGAAAGGAGATATCAATCGTGTACAATCTAAAAATTCGAATCCAATGATTCATATCTAAGAAGTTCACTAGTAGTGGTTAAAGGATTATTGTGAATAGCTACAGTTTGACAGTGCAGACAAGACTATCTCCCAGAGGAAAGAAACTCATACTCAATCCTATTTCCCAAGAAAAACATGTAAATATGTACACATCACTTACTATAATGGAGGCCCCCAAACAAAACAGATATGTCAAAAAGCTCACAGCCATTTGGGGGAAATAAGATGAAATAATCAAAGAAACAAGTTTGTATATAAACAATGTGTTTTTCCAAAAAATCTTGTTTTAGATAATATGAGCTGTATAGGAATTCACATACACAAACACACAAATATACGTACGTACACATATATACTCTTAGAATGAAGTTTTAGAACCTGGAAATACTTTGCAAAATGGACAACTAAAATTGTTCTACAGCTTCTTATCCAGAAAATAAACTGAAGAGAATAAAAACTACATGTCCCCCTAAAAATTATCAATATGACAGTAACAGCTAGATTTGGAAAAGTTATTATTGCAGTTTTATTTTCCCTAGACATTCTACTGAAGCAGAGACTCTGAAGTACATTTTCACCAATATAAGAATGTCACGGGGATATAGATTTCAGCTCTAACTTTATATAAATGAGGGGATGCCTTACACATTGAATTCTGTGCTAATAATAAATGTTCCAACACAGATTGAACAAATCAGTTGCCAGATATGTTACAAAAAGATTTAAGCATCTAGTGAATTCTGCTTTAGTGACTTTTCAAGTCCCTTCTACTTTTAAGGCTTGAATCCTATGATCACTATGATGAGAGGAGTGAGAAGAAGCACTCATAATAAAATGTGATCACATTAATATCTTCTCTAAATGAAAATAATTATTCTGAAAATCTCTAGTGGTTATGCTTATGTATTTTATTAATATTTGCTATTTCAGTGTTTTGAAATTTATATTTTAGAGGCCCATTCAATGCCTCAGAACCTAGCTTTTTTGTACTTCCTTCAACATTGTTGAGTACCAGTCTTCCAGTGAAGTAATATAATAATATGCAAATGAAGGTCTCATATACAACTGGAGTGTGTTTTGATATAACCACTTAAAATTATCTGGCAGTATCTAATAAAATTCAACTTATTAATCCTATGAACCCAGAAATTCCATTCTTAGGTATCTACTCAACAGACATTCACACATATGTTCACCAAATACTGTTCTAGTACCAGTATTTGTAATAGTCAAAATTTAGAAATTTCAAATACCCATCAACATTAGAATAAAAAAATAGATTGTGGCATAGTCATACAATGGAATGTGATCCTCTGTAAGGAGCATAAACTCCAAGTGTACATGGATGAATTTCAAAAATATAACACTGAGCAAAATAAGTTAGATATGAAAGAGAACATAATATATGTGTACAATGTCATTTGTTCACAGAATTGAAAAAGTGGCAAAAAATAATCTATGGTGTTAGAAATCAGTATAATGACCACCTCAAGTAGGAGGGGTTAAGTGGTGAACATGAGAGAGAGAAGCAGATGGAGAGGAAGAGAAACTGCTAACAGGGCATGAGGCAGGTTTGGGGTCTACTAATATACTGTGTCTACTTCAAAGTGCTTAAATTTTTCTTTGGCAAAAATGCATCAAAATTTTGTATATATATATCATTTTTTTCAATAAAAAGTTTATAGGAGCAGAAGTGTTGGGAAGTGATATTGACTAAATTATATTATTAATATTATGTGTAGGACTAGGGATGTGGCTCAAGTGGTAGCGCGCTCTCCTGGCATGCACGGGGCGCTGGGTTCGATCCTCAGCACCACATAAAAATAAAATAAAGATGTTGTGTCCACCGAAAACTAAAAATAAATATTAAAAATTCTAAAAAAAAAAAAGAATTCAGCATCACTTTAAAAAAATATTATGTGTATGTTCAAATACATAACAACAAATCCTATTATTGTACTAATAAAAAAACTATAGAAAGAGAAAAAAAAATTGTAGGAAAAACTGGGTACAATGGCACATGCCTACAATATCAACAACTTGAAATGCTGAAGCAGAATTTCAACTTCAAGGCCAACCTCAAGAACTTAGCAAGACCCTGTCTCAAAATAAAAAAGGGCTGAGTAGCTCAGTGTTCAGTGAAGTACCCCAGGTTCAATACCTAGTACCATCCCTACCCCCACTCCCCAAAAAAGTTTATAGCAGGATAGTCAGAATAGACATCAAAACACTTAAGGAAAAAATCAGTATTCTTCTGAAGATCTTACTGAAAAATTTGTCTTCATGTAGTTTGGGTAATCTGGAGAAGTGCTGAAGATACAAAGCAGGAAAGAACTATTATAACTGGCTAATTCCTAGATGAATTCAGACAGAAGCCAGCACTCAGTATTGGTGTCTAAAGACACTAACTTTAATTGCTGTGTTTCTTGAACTATTTCTTACACTAGACATATTTTCACCCTAACTTGTGGCAAAAGCAATGATTACTGAGTCCTGGATTCAAATCTGAATTCCCTTCAAGGCAACATTAGGTCAGAGATTGCATATTGATTTATTAAAAATTCTATTCTACATATCATTAGCTATTTTATCAAGAAAGTTTTCTCAGTATTAATAATTCCTCTTAGGCAGAATTGGGCCAGAGATTTGTATATTCATTTATTAAAAATTCTGTTCTACATGTCATTAGTTACTTCATCAGGAAAATTTTCTAAGAATCAATGTTCATAGTGTTAATATTTTAAAAACTAGGTTATTATTTCCAGAATGTCTAGAAAGATAAATTTTTAAATAAAAAATAAACATAAAATACAATCCCATCTACATAAACAAAGCAGAAAAAGAATAAGGAATTATAACACATGATCAAAGAGAAGAATGAGAACCAGATACCATTAAAATGTTCTTACCGGTGCAGTTTACCACCATAAAATGGCTTAGTATGAAAGGTAATGCTGGCAGAATACCCAGTTTTTGCACAGTTGACACTGACTTTGCCACCAAGTTCTACCCATGGAACAGTCAAAATTGACCGGGCATATGCACAAGGAAGAGAAAAAGTATATTCTTCTCCATGCTCCAGTAGACTGAGGATGCCTGTGTATGAAAACATGGTTAACATCTTTTTAAAGAAACACAGTGCTACCAAAAAATTCACTATTTTTTTCCCTGTCCACTACATAACCTAGTACATGATTCCTATCTTCCCACATGATTATTTTGTTTAACCTTCATTCAACTTTGGATGATACTGACTACATTTACAATTACATTTGATAACATTTCCTGGTATAGTGAATCAGATTTATTTCACCATGATCTTACTATCCCTTTGGGGTTTATGGGACTAATAAATGTTATAGTGGAAACTATCTGAGTTCCCGCCAATGCTAAAAAAAAAAGAAAAAAAAAAAAAAGTCCATTAGGCAGAGCTCAAGGACATGTTATACTGTACCATGTTAAGATCTGGTCACTAGTTAGTACTAATAACTTTTTCACAGCAGCTTGGGAATAACTGAATAGCTACTGTATAAAGGTATATATAGCTGGTATGATGGCACAGGTCTGAAATTCTAAGTACTAGGAGGCTGAGGCAGAAGGATCCCAGTTTGAGCCCAATCTGGGCAACACTGTAAAGACCCTCTCTAAAAATAAAATTAAAAAGGGCTGGGAATGTATTTCAGTTGTAGCATGCATGAGCTCCTCCTATTCAATCCCCAATACTGCAAAATAAAATAAAATAAAAAGGGATAGATAGGCCTTAAACTCAGATACTATGATGGGAAAAGTGTTCTTCATTCTAGTCTATGTATATCAAAGAAGAAAAAAATGTAATTCTATCATAAAAATTAATAATTTGTAAATTATATACAAATATATAAAATAAATTGCCAATTTCTGAAATATTTAAGGTGAAGCTACAAGAGATGTGAGTGATGCTTGTGTTTTTTGATACTTGGGATTGAACCCAGGGATGCTCTATCACTGAGCTAGACCCCAGTCCTTTTTAGTCTTATATTTGAGACAGGATCTTGCTAAGTTGCCCAGGATGGCCCTGAACTTTTTTTTTTTTTTTAATGGACACAATTCCTTCCTCCCTCCCTCCCTCCCTTCTTTAATGTGGTGCTGAGGATCAAACCCAGTACCTCATGCATGCGAGGCAAGTGTTCAACCACTGAGCTATAACCTCAGTCCCTGGCCTTGAGCTTCTGATCTTCTTGTCTCAGCCTCTTAAGTAGCTAGGATTACAGGTGAGCACTTGGTGTAAGTGGTGGATTTTAAACAAGTATTATTCTTTTTCTATATTAAATGATGCTATATTAAAGATGGTTTAAAAAAGGGAATTACATTAATGAGTACTCAATCTATATTAGAAAATTAAGAGACACTAAAGGATAGATGAGCTACATTATTAACCTTCCTGAGCTTCTCACCTGTGTCCTTATCAGACCAAATATTTAATTGGATATGAACTTCTACTATGAACTCACGCATTTCTCTCTTAATGAATGCACTGTTCATTAAGTACACTGTTCTTTTGTTTTACAGTACTGGGGACTAAACTCAATTACTGAGCTACATCCCCAGCCCTTTTTATTTATATATTAAAAAAATTTTTTTAGTTGTAAATGGACACAATACCTTTATTTTTTATATATTTTTATTTGGTGCTAAGGATCAAACCCAGTGCCTCACACACACTAGGCAAAGGCTCTCCCACCAGTCCTTTTTAATTATGAGACAGGGTCTCCCTTAGTTGTCTAAGCTGGCTTCAACTTGGGATCCTTCTGCCTCAGCCTCCCAAATTGCTAGGATTGCAGGCGTATGCCACTGTGCCCACTCTGTTCTTAATGTTCAAAAAATAAGGGCAAGAGTCACGATAAATATTTTTATATGTTTTTAGGACAACCAAAGACAAACTGAGATTATAATGTAATCTACCCAAAGCAACATCAATTATTTTTTATTATTATTGCTCTTTACAGTCTTCATAAAGGGCAACAATAAATAAAAAGTATTGAGCCATTTCAGAAGAAACATGTTTCTGGTTGTAGTATATTTATAAAACAGAAACTGTCAGAAGATAAACAACATACTTGAGTATATTTTATGGGTTAATAACTTAATGCTAAATTGGGAAGGATACTGCATTTTTATTACTTTTGTAAAAATATGTAATCTTTAAATTGGGTTTATGATTTTTACATTTTTAAGAATATATTTAGCATAAGCAGTGAAAAATGTAGCATTTAAAATATGAAGAATACACAACCAGTTTTGAATACATGTGATAATGGAAACATTAGGATAACTGAGATTCACAGAATTCTAAAATCTCATTTATCTATTAAATAAATGAGTGTTTCCTTATTAAAAAAAAAAAGAAAAGTATAAGGGGAACAAAATTAATTTTCATAAATGCCATTCCCTGATTTTATTTACTTCTTGCTGAGGGTAACCAATAGAAATTTAATTTCCAAAACACAATGAATGAATACATACTAGCATTTTGATAATAAAAATTTTATTATTATACACTTCCTTCAAGATTAAAGCATGGTTTGTTTGTTTTTTAAATCAATTTTTAAAAAAAGATTAAAGTATGGTGAACATAGTAATGTTTTTCCTCATTTCTACAGAGATGTTCTCCTTTTTTGGGAGTGGGAAACACTACCATTACTAGATTCTTTCTGTTACATAAACTGGAAAGAACAACTGTCCTTGGGATGAGAAGGTCGAAAGGTGAGGTTCTAAATGTGGCTATGCCTCAACCTTTATAATCTTGACATGTCCCATCACTCTAAACTTCGTTTTTTTCATCTATAAAATAAACAAACTGACCTACAATGGGCCTAAGGCTAGTGGTATAGAGCATGTATCAGAAGGTGGCAAACTTTTTTTTAACTAATAAAATATAATTTTTTTTATATTATAAAAGTTATAATTAATTTGAGATATCACTTAGTAATTGGTAAAACATATCACAACGGAACTTAAAAAACAGGACAAACTGAAAAGGAGAATGAACTATTTTCTTACAAGCTATAATACAATCTTAAAATGTTATGAGTCAGGCTGAATTATGCCATGCTTACACTGGAAGTTTACATTCACAACAAATTATTCTTTGCACACAGTTTTTCTTTTTTCTGTCATTCTGTTTTCATTAACGTTTTAAGAATTTCTGTGGAGGTTTTTGTTTTCATTTTGTATTCTTGCCCAAAAGACACTATTTTCTCAAATTATTTTTTCATAATTTTTTGATGAAATAGAATTAAAATTTGGAAATGTATTTTTAAAATAGTCCATGAGTGGCTGCTAATATAAGAGATATACATAAAAACTTTCCTAGAAGATATTTCTTGTAATTTTTATAATAACGAAATAAGGGAACAACTTCAATGTCTACAGAAAAGTAGTTTAATAAAAGATAGTAAATGCATTTCACGGAGTATTATATAGTCATTAAAATGCTGCATCAATGTCATGGGAAAATTAATATATTTTGTAAAAAAAATTAGCAGAACACTATACATAGAATTAATCCTAATTTTATAAACTTTGAACATACACTCTGACTCAAAATAAAAAAATAAAAAAGGCTAGATATGCAGTTCAGTGTTCGAGTGCCCCTGCATTTAATCCCAAGTATACTTAAAATCAGAAATAATTTACTTTAAAGGAAAATTCACATTAGTCCATAGATATACTTTACTTGCCGGGCGTGGTGGTACATGCTTGTAATCGCAGCAGCTTGGGAGGCTGAGGCAGGAAGACTGAGTTTTCAAAGCCAGCCACTTATCAAGGCCTTAAGCAACTCAGTGAGATTCTATCTCTAAATAAAATATTAAAAAGGGCCAGGGATGTGGTTCAGCAGTTAAGCTCCCCTGGGTTCAATACCCTATACCCCCCCCCCCCAAAAAAAAAATATATATATATATACTTTTCTTGTGCCTCAACATACATCTGGAACACACTAGGAATCAGATAAAAAAAAAGCAGTATACACAAAACTTCCAATTGTAATTAATATTTATACAGATTCCCAAAATTAAAAACTGTAGTTTTAATTTTTTTTTTAAGATGGACAACATGTCTTTATTTTATTTGTTTATTTTTGTATGCAGTGCTAAGGATTGAACCCAGTGTCTCACCCATGCTAGGCAAGTGCTCTGCCACTGAACCCCAGCCCCAGCCCCCTATAGTTTGATAATAAAAATTGGAGAACAATTTTTCTGCTTACCTTCTCCAACCATTGTCACACCTATTGACATGCCTAAGAATTTGCTTTTAGTCCAGACATGTGCATTTACACACATCTTCCTCTCTGCACATTCTGCATAAAATCCTGAGACTGGAGGATGATGGGAAACCTGCTCAGCAACAAATCTGACTGTGTAATAGTCTGATCCCACCTGGCTTGAAGAATCTTCTGATAGAGAAGTATGATTTGTGACTGCCTGGGTGGAAGAGCTGCTGGCAACACTGGATGTAACCTCGCTTTTCGGCATCCTCCAGGAGCAGTGAAATGTTTCTCCAATGATAGGATTGTACGGTTTCTTAGCAATGGCTCCCTTACGGCCTTCATGAAATGAGGTAAGGTAGTACTCAACAAAGCGAATCATTCTGTCCTCAGCTGTGGCTCCGTTAGTGATGGTTATAAATAGGTCTGGATGAGACATAAAGTCTGCATACATTTCCAGCAAGGAACGCTTCTCTAGGATAAATGTAGGGAGCACCACCTAAAACAACAATAACAAAAATGAACCAAAAGGGAAAATTTAATTCATGTGTATACCTATAGACAATTATTTGTATGCCTTGAAAGCATTCATTATAAATAGATATTAAAAACAAAGATACAAACAAAAAGGATTTCATCTCAGTAAAAAATAAGCATACTTAAAAGGAAATGAGAGCCTGCCCAAATGGTTAAGATTAAATCCAAATTTACTGAGAAGATCAGATAGGGGAAAAAAAATCTTCAAACTTTTAGACTAGATAAAAGTATCATCAGGAAAATGGTTTTAAAACCCAAAGTAAATGTGAGCCATGTCTTTTCTCCTTTCTTACCTTGAAAATAAACTATAGGTGACTGATCAAGATATGAGAAGAGGCAATAAATGCCATTTCCCGGGAACAGACTAAAGAGTTCACAGACCAAGGTAAAACCTGTATCTTGTAATTAATGTTACGTACAAGAGAAGAACTTCTGACACTAAAGGCAGAAAAGAAAGATTAAATACTTCACTTAGAACTGGAGAGGCACTGCAAAATGATTCAACTCTTTGTGAAAGGAAATTGGTGATATTTTTCAAGAGCCCTAAGATGTTCATATCATTTAGCACAGTAATTATTTCTACAGAAATCTAGCTTAAAGCAAAGAAATAATATGAATGAAAGAAAAGGAATGTAAAATGAATTAAAACAATTTACATTTTATGATTTTTTGCAGATTACATCCTTTTCCTTAGACTTTTCAGTATAGTATACCAATAGATCCCTTTTATTTTTTACAGAAAGAGGATTTACTATTACACTCCCTGCTGTACCAAAAAAAAATTAGATTTTTATGAAAATAAGAAATGTTGATTAAGAGACTAAGAAACTAATCATCTAAAAGACAAGCCCTGACAACATTAACAGTTTCCAGTATGGTCCTGACCTAATAATCTCCATAGCCAGTTTATACCATTACTTACTCTCGTTAAGTCCATGCCCAGCTTGAGCTGTGACAAGAGATGCAGGATAACACTGCGTTGCTCTTCTACAGCTCCCAGGTCATCCTCCTTGTTGTCACAGGTGTCTTCCACCTCATCATCTGCATTTACTTCTTCAGGTTCCTTGATATAAAACAGAACAAGTCTAGTGTTACTAATACCCATTAATAAAAGGTTTAACATCAGACTTTAAGAAATTTCTACTTAATCTAAATCAATCAAAGGATGGGTAAAAATAATCTGAAAAAAATAAATTCTATCATTTTGCCATGGAATAAATTTCCTTCAAAGAGCCCATTATTGCTGGAATTGAAAATTTGTGGTTTTACCATAGACATCCATATAAAATACATGTATTTTGTAGAAAGAGAATTTTTTAAAAAGAGTGAAGAATGTTTCATTTGAATCTCAGGCTTTCACTACCTGCCTGGGGACCTCACCACTATGTATAATTTAAGTTTTAAGAGTTTTGAAAATTAAATTTTTCCTTCTTTTAAAGCTAAAACTATAAGAATATTTTTTAGCTAGCCATGGTGGTATACTCCTGTGATCCCAGAAGACTCTGGAGGCTAAAGCACGAGGATCACAAGCTCAAGGCTGGCTTCAGCAATTAGGAAGACCTTGTCTCAAAATAAAAAATAAAAAGGTCTGGGAATGTAGCTCAGTGGTAAAGTACCCCTGGGTTCAACACTCAGTATTTTAAAAAAAGAAAAGAAAAAAAATTATTGGTGCATTTTAATTATATACAATACTGAGATTCAGCATGTGTAGAAGTAAATTTTAAAATGACTGCAAGCACTGGGCATGGTCACACAGCCTATAATCCCAGCAACTTGGGAGACCGAGGCAGAAGGATCACAAGTTCAAAGTCAGCCTCAGCATCTCAGTGAGGCCCTAAACAACTTAGCAGAACCCTGTCTCAAAATAAAAAATTAAAAGGGATGGGGGATATAGCTCAGTGGTTAAGTGCCCCTGGGTTCAATCCCCAGTAAAAATAGCATAACATAAATAAAATAAAATGACTGCAAGCACATGTCAAGTCTCTACTGTAAACTGTTTTGTTTACAAAAAAAAATGAATTTTGATATTCATTCACTCTTGAAGTTACCAGGATGAAACCTTGGGGTTCAAGAGAACTCTAGGTCCACATATAGAAATCCTATAGTTGCTCATGCTATCATAATGCCACAAACATTTTCTGTACAGCTCTTCAATCGATCACTAAAACAACCCTTGGGGGTTGGGGATATAGCCCAGTTGGTAGAGTACTTGCCTCACCTGCACAAGGCCCTGGGTTCAATCCCCAGCATCCCCTATCCAAAATAAAAACAACCCTTGGAAAAACTGAAAATGTTTTAGCTCTCAATTTGGAGCTCCTAACTCCAAATGACTGATTAAGAGAAACAATTTTTACTTATTTTTATTTAAACAATGGTTTCACATCCTAAGATTCTATAGAATCTTATCAGCTGTCACATTACAGGTTTATGTGGGGTTGATGTCCCATCTTTCATTGGAAAGCCTCATTAGTATCTCTGTGCAAGACAGCTTTATATAAGGATGTTATCAGTTGGTATCAAGTTATGAAAAATTTTAAAAGGTAATGATTTTGTTAATAAGTCTTTGCTTTTGGTTTTTTCCTCCCATCATCAAATGCTACCTAACCAAACTTTTCCGCATAGCTAGACAAAGAAAACCAATTTTACTCAGATGCAAAATCAAAAATCTAATATTCTCAAGATGCTAAAAACAAAATATAAAACACAGTAACAGAGTTAAAAGATAATGGGTTTCTGACCATTCTTTGGCCTTTATCTTTGTTTTCCACTTCCCTTTTGCCAAGGAAATCTATTTCAACTAACATTCTGATAAATCAATTAATGGTGTAATTTATTTCCTTATGTTAAGATCAGACAATTATTGTTTCTATATGTCATAATTACTTCTGTTTTTAAGACCCTGAGGAGAGATCACAAAAACTTCCCAAGTCATCTTTTCAATGACTAGCAAGTTTGTCAGGACTATTTCCTGTTAATATTGGATAAATCAGTTGCATAATATAGTTTAAGTATACTCAAACATTTACTCATTATAAAATGGGGAAAAGCTGTTTGTCTTCCTCTCTATGTAAGGATACCAAACATAATTGCCATTTGGGATTAAATAATTATGAGACCTCAGAAAAAAACCCTGCTAGGTCTTTATTAAATAATGTTCTCCAATCCTCTGAAAAGGTACCTTTACACTTAAGGTTAGAACCTAGGCCACAGATTAATAATGCAAATACTTTTAGGGGGTGGTATAGGGTGTAGCTCAGTTGGTAGAGTATGTTTGCTCAGCATGTATAAGGGCCTAGGTCTAATCCTAGCTCCAAAAAAAAATAAAACAAACAAACAAACAAAAAAACCCGAAAACCAAATAGCTTTAACACTACCATTTATGGTTTGAATTTCCTCCAATGAAAATAATATTAAATTACAGAAAATATAATCTGGCAGAATAACTCTTCAAAAGAATATAATTTTGATGAGCTAAGGTTATAGCTGAGTGGTAGAGAGCTCATTTGGCACATATGAGGCACTGGGTTCAATCCTCAGCACCACATAAAAATAAATAAATAAAATAAAGGTATTGTGCCCATCTACAACTAAAAAAATTAAAAAGAATGTAGCTCTCATAAAAATAGTCAAACTCACTTATTAGAATAGAAGATCAATGGGAAATTATATTAACAACTAAATATTAGTTATAAATCTTGGTGTGAATAAAAGAAATTAGAAGTTCATCCAAAGTTTTTATTGTTTTGTTTGTTTTTGGTGACACTAGGGATTGAACCCTAGGAGCATTCTAACTCTGAGCTACATCCTCAGACCTGCCACTTCTTTTTTAAAATTTGGAGACAGGGTCATGCT
This sequence comes from Callospermophilus lateralis, assembly GCF_048772815.1. Taxonomy (NCBI): domain Eukaryota; kingdom Metazoa; phylum Chordata; class Mammalia; order Rodentia; family Sciuridae; genus Callospermophilus; species Callospermophilus lateralis. Next base: position 53,547,069 of record NC_135314.1, on the reverse strand, counting down.
AAGTTTCCATGCTGGCCTTGAATTTACAATCCTCCTGCCTTAGCCCTCCAAGTAGCTGAGATTATATGTGTGCACCACTACACCAGCCTCTCCCTTCTTTTTGAAATGCCTCTTCTTAGTCATCATGCCTTTCTTAAAGAAAAGCTTAGGTAAAAACACATCACCAAATAAACATGGTCAAATGTATAATGTCCCTACAGACCCACAATGGTTAGCAAATACAATAGCAAAAGTTGCTGAATTTCTAGGAAGTCAGACCACTGGAGATTGCATGGCAAAGGGAAACCATAGTAGTATACAAAACTCAAATTAACTTCATTTTTGTCCTGATTTCTGATATGGGCTTCATTCTTCCTTACTTAGCTGCAAAATGACAACTACTGTGCTGTAGATCTCCAATTTATATTACACTTATTTTTCAAAGAAGGCATCTGTGAAGCTTTTGGGCAATAAAAGTCTATTCTGGAGTAACTGAGTAGAATCTAATATCCTTTGAAATTAAAAAAAAAAAAAAAAACAACTCTGTGCACTTATATGTTTTTCACCTAACATTATGTTCTTGTTCTATGCACAATTTTGAAAGATTTAGAAATAACAGCAATCTTTCTTCTCACTGACACTGTGCCCCATTTGTAGCATAAGCCTCTATGCTGACCACCAACATGCTATGTTCTTTTTTAGAAGAATGAAGATGCTGCAGTATCTGACCTGAGTTTATTAACTTTTACTTATAATCTTATCTCTAGTACTAATCTCTCTCCAAAGCTATAGTTCCATCATCTAATTGCTTTTTACAAACATTTGCAATCACATATCTTCCTTTGTAAAATTCAATATGTTCAGAACCGTATTAAACAGTCTCTTTAAAAAGTTCGTTCTTCTAGCTTTGTAAATAGTACCACAATTCTATCTTGTCATTTAAATTCAAAAACCTGGAGTTGTCTTTGATCCAATCCAGTCAATCACAAGTCAAATTTATTTTTCATTTGAAACGTACACTGCCTATCCATTAATTTATATTTCCATAGCCTTCTATCACACTTTAATTTCACCATATACTTTAATTTCATATAGCAGTCTTACATATCACATCCTTCCCTGTGCCCATAACCCTACTATCTATCCATTATGACTCAATTCTTCTGCAAGATTTTTATACTCTTTGGAAGCACAATTTACACTGTATTCTATGAGTAGTGTTCCAGGGGGTATCATCCCATTGGAGTGCAACATGAATGTAAACTCCGACAACACAGTGACCATATCCCATAAGTTATATGCTCTGCTAAATTCATTTTATGTTCATCACTTCCCCCAACCCCCCCATGGTATTAGGGATTGAACTGGTACAGGAGTTCTCTACCACTAACCTACATCCTTGGCCCTTTTAATTTTCTCTTTTGAGACAAGGTCTTGCTAAGTTGCCTGGGCAGGCCTTGAATTTGCAAACCTCCCACCTGAGCCTCCCAAAGAGTTGGGATTACAGGCATCCATCACCAGGCCTAGCTTCCTTGTCATAATTTTTAAGGTATTATTATTATCATCCCTGCTTTACAGATGAGGAAACTGAAGCTAAAAGTGGTTAATTAATTAATTGGCACATGTCTGAAAAGAGCATATCGTGAGTTCAAAACCACCAGGAAATTAAAAACATGCTGCAGTATTCCTGCATATGTTATTCCCCTGTTTTGAGATTCCCCTTACTCTTCCTCTCTTCAAATCCTGTCTCCTTTCAAATGCCCAATTCCTTTCCCACTTGGTCTCCAAGGCTTTTCTCATCTAATCTATGCAATATGTCTTTCTTTCTCTGAATGCCTACATCCCAATGGCCTCAACCATATCAATAAGGAAAAAAATACTACTTCATATTATCGTCTCAGTGTATGCATGTTAGGACTCTAAGCAGATTACAAATCTTTTCAGTAAAAGAACTATCTTCTATATTTTGCTTCTCCTTCATTTTTTAACATTGGACTTGTCATATACCTGATAGCTTAATAAATACTAGTTAACTGCTTGACTCAACTTATTTTTAAAAAGTTTTACAGAAAAAAAACATTTCATGCATTACTTCTTTTTCCTGATTCTCTGCCTACTCTGCCTCCACTGCCTGCCTCATCAAGTCAATGCCTTTACCAGCTCTGCAAGTCCCCATGTCATGTATTTCTTTTACAAAGAAATTTACAAATATATAAATAACCATAAACCACACATTGCTCTTGACTCAGTAATTCTACTTGAGACACAACCTAAGAAAATAATCCAAAGAAAGAGGAAGGGGAAAAAAAAGTAAACAAGATAAAAAAGTGTTATTTATAATAACAAAGAATAACAAACTAGTTATTTGCCAATAGAGACATTAACTCAACAGCCTATTTCATAACCTTTCAAACTTTAATTCTATGGGCCAGAACCACATGAAAAAATGTTTAAGAGAGTCAAGTAAAAATAGCTTAAAATAAAATTATCTACGTGATTATAGTGGCCATAAAAATAACAGGCAAAAAATAATAATATGATTTATAATAGTGGAAGATCTATGAATATACTAATACTCTTTGGCTTCTGAGAAATATTCAATGAAAAATTTTTTTAAAATATTAAATCCTGACATGTACTATTTTAAGTAGAATAATATTAAAACAACTGGTTTGATAAAATGCTATCAAAAAGCTTACTATAATAGTAAACTTTTAAGTTTATAAATATAATAGTAAACATCTAGTAAACAATGTTAAGCTAAGATAATGGGTAAGAAATAAGAGATAAATGCTATGCAAATAATTATATAACTTATTTTCTAGAAAAAGAAAAGCATACAAAATTTGATTTTTAAAAATATATTTTTATCAAATAAAATTAAACCAAGACTAAAAAGGATATATGATTTAACCTGGAAAATACAATATGTTCAAGTTTAATATAAGAGACCTCTTCTGAAGCAAATGCAGTTTAAAGTAGAACAATAATGTTTAGAATCTGCAAGTGTAATATTGACTCAAATGCTTTAACAACAAAGAGAAAACTGATTCTTTAGAGGGATTCCTGATTTTTTTTTTTTAACCACCCAAAACATATATTTATAATACCTTACCCTTGCTAACAGTCCTGATTCTGCAACAGACTGCTCTTCTGGGACTGCCACAGGCTTACTGTGCTCAGTTGCAAATGGTTGATCCGCTCCATTTTTATAGTGGTCTGATAAAGGTACCTTTGGTTCTAACCACTCGATTGTCGTTCCTGATGAGGTAAGAGAAAACTTTTGCTGAAACTTGCTCATAATCTGGAAAGTTCAGCAGATATGGATTTTAATAAACAACTGTTTTTTGAGCCTATAAGACTAAAAGCAATTCAACCTGTTAAATGACCCTGAAAGACAGTGACTTGGATCTCATTAGCATGAGCACCATGATTGGATATTTTACAACACAGCAACTGACAACTCGAAATCGGATACTATTTAAATCAACCCTGAATAGGACTGAATTCACTTCCTGGCCAAGTCTGTGAATCATGAAGTATATTCCCAACCAGTTGATATACTCGCCTCTCAATAAGAATATTTGCCTCTAGTAATCAAAAAGTATGCAATTAGGCATTAGAGGGTCAGGCATCTGGACTATGAAATAGTAAAATTTGTTTCCATTTGAGATTGCAATTTTCTAACCAATCAAAATAACTCCCTGGACCTAATTTAAAAATTGCATATACTGTCCTTATTTTTTCAATCATAAAAAAGCACCATATAACTTAAACTGAAAGACTCTTCTTTCTACTGAATAAATAATAGCTGACCTACTAAAAGACAGTGGTCACATTTGGAGACCTGTCATCTTCTCTGTTAATGACTCAAAGGTCTCTTGTTACCCTCAACTAGTTTAACAAAGTGGATTCTATGCCTAATCAATAATGGAAAATGTTCCATTTGATTTCAGAGGCTGATCTGGGTTTCACAGAAGCTAGGTTATTGACTGCTATAATATGGGACACTAAGACTACTATAGCAAAAATTTATAAGAGCAAGGAATTTACTCAATCTATAACAATACCCAAGATTTCAGCAGAGAAATTAATTACAAAGTATTCATTAGGCTACTAGAACATCTTGCTTTATTCAGTCTTACTTGGCACTGAGGCAAATCATGATTGGAGGAACACTCTAGATAAGTTCAGGGGGCCTGATTTAAAATTCCAAAGAAATGAGCTGGGAAGGCAGTGTCTACTTAGCATGAATAAGGTCATGGTTTCAATCCCTAATAATGCACAAAAAGTAAATTTAAAAGTAAGTAAATACGTAAATAAATTCAAAAGAAATGCAAACACTTTGCTTCTACCTTAAAATATCTATTTTCTTTTTCTTTTTGGTACTGGGGATTGAACCCAGGGGCACTTAACCACTGAGCCTCATCCCCAGCCCATTTTTGTATTTTATTTAGAGATAAGAGTCTCACTGAGTTTCTTAGGGCCTTACTAAGTTGCTGAGACTGGCTTTGAACTCACAATCCTCCTGCCTCAGCCTCCCGAGCAGCTGGGATTACAGGCATATGCCATCACGCCCAGCAAAATGTTTATTTTTAATATCAATATCCAGATGTGTTTACTTCTGAAAAATAAAACACACATGAACTAATTAAAAGACCCATTTTAAGAGCTCACTTAACTGACTGAAAAACCATAACAAAACTATTTATCAAACCAATCATATGCTCTCAAACCAACGATCTAAATCAAGGATCACTACTGAGTCTCTGGAGAACATACATTAAGACCTTATATAGCCTATATAGCTCTTTTGCTGCTTATATAGCTCTTTTGCTGCTTTTTGGTGACCATGTCCTGACCTGCTTTACTTTACCACATTATTCCACCACAATGCTCTGCCTCATTTCGACACCCCCCATCCCTGCCATGAAGTCAGCTGTCAATGGACAGAGACTTCTGAAACAGTAGAAATTTGGAGACAGACAAATGTAGAAAGAGTGTCATGTGGTGTCAAAGGTGAAGATCAGAGTGAAAATTCTACATAACAAAGAATACTAAAGTCTGCCAATTACCACCACCAGAAGAGAGGCATGGGAAAATTCTCTCAACTCTCAATCTTGTTCGACTATAGGGTGGCCCCCAGAAGTGAGAGAACAAATTTCTGTTTTTAAGTAAATAAAAACAAACAAACAAACAAAACCCTTAGCAAACTAAACATTAAACTTAGATTTTATTTTTCTTGCCATCTCAAAATTTGAATAGAGAGAATCACAGACTCTGGGGCTGGAGTTTCCTGTATTTCTCCTTTGCCAGCAGAACAATAAAACTACTTTGTCCTTTTTCTTAAAAAAAAAAAAAAAGAGTGAAAAAGTAATTAACTTTTCTTTCAAGTTATATTTCATTCTCAAGTAACTTAAGAATAAATTCTTACAGACCTAACTTGGAAAAGATGGCAGTTTACATTGAGAGATATCAACGCCAATTAATTAAATCCCACCAAATATCCACAAACCTGTGTTTGAAAACATTGTGATGCATGAAAACAATTTTCACTTTTAAACACTTTTATATTTAAAAAAATCCAAATTTATATTAGAAATGCTTCATTGATCATGAAGAAAACATTTAAAAATAAGAAAATATATTAAATAAGGTTGAATATTAAACCTGTTTAAGTCTCAAATTTTCAATTCTGCAAATATTTCAACAAAATTGACACTGGTGTATTAAAACAGATTGGAAATCATAATCTAGAATTTATATACATTATTATGTTAATTAATATTATTACATACAGTGATATTTTTATTACATAATAATGTTACATAATTATATTAGATACTATATTTTTTGTATGTGTTTCACATCTGGGACAATGAAACAAATGGGTTAATTTAATCACACAAATAAAATTTCTATAAATTTTTAATATTATACAGAATTTAATCAAGTACTTATTGAGCATCTAATTCAATACCTAGCACTGAGCTACTTGATTTTGTTTTAAAATTAAGTAGCATAGACTGGAAATATACTTTTTCATTTTCCTAGCCAAAGTATTACTAACTAGAATTAAACCAAATTTCATAGATCAAGGTAACTCTTCTAATATTCAACATAGGGGAATAGGTAAGTTAAACAAAATACATCTGTCCCTAAGGAATATAATGCAGCCAATAAATGTCACTTATTAAAAACAGGTAAAAACTTGGAAAATATTTTTCATATTAAGTAAAAAATATAAGTCACAAATATATATATTTTCTAAGACCAAGTGTATAACATAAAAAATAGGAAATAAAAAGAAAAACTTGGGGAAAGAGGTTATTTTATTATATTAACAGTGGTGGTTTCTGGTTGGTAAAGAAAATACATGTCTTCTTTTTTTCTTTGAACTACATGGTAGTTTGTAAATTTTCTATAATGAGTACATTGCTTTATAACAATATAAAATTTATACTAACTACTAAGAATTCCTACAACGCACCACTCCACATTTACCATTCAAATTTAGGTTCTTCTCTCTCTTTGGAATGTCTTCTCACCTATCTCTCTCACTCCTAAATTAACTGGTTTGTAGTTTCTTTATGGCTTTTCCAGACCTCTTTCTATCAGAAATATTTGCCTATACATCTATTTTCTCACATACTTTGTTCCTATTGTCAGTAGCACTTTGTATACTATTTTACAGTTACTGTTTGGATGTTTCTTTCCCAATTGAACTATGAGTTCTTAAGGGAAACATACAGGACTTATTTGCCTCTCCAACAGTGACCTCACCTACACTTACAATTGTTATTAAAATAGTTTATTGGCTAAGAAATGCTGAATTTAGGCACATAAGATAGAATCCACACATTATGCATTTGACTAAAGTAAACATTTTTCTGAGCAGAAACTTGCTGACTTTCTAAAATACCTTTCATAAGTAAGGGGATTAGTTGGAAGAATGAGTTTTTATGAAATTCTAAGTTTCATTATTAATATGATGTGATAGGCTGATTCATCTCATTGATAGAAGATAAATGTTACTTATTAAAAACATTTTTATATTCTATGAAATAACATTCTTTTTCCCAATACAATGAATTTCAACAAACAGATGCTCTAAAATACTAGATGTATATTAATTTTCTAACTAAAAGGTGACTGATAAATATTTATATATATATGCATAAAAAAATGACGAGTAGTGTACTAAACCAAAACTTAAGAAATAAACCCAATCTTTCTACTTTGGTCAACTGAATGAACAATATAGTGATATCAGCAATTTTAACAGAAATACAGAGTTGAGGGGTTTTGAGTTTAGTTTTTGACATGTGAAACTTGAGATCTCTAAAGACATATTCAGGGCTACTAGGCATTAGACCTAAAATCATTTCAGATTCAGCCAACGGCACAATGAGGATGTATGTTAGTGTAGTAACTAAAAAACAAGAGGTTCACTGGTTTCCTTTTCCTTTTAAAGATTTTCTGGAGTGAGAACAATAATAGATGCAGTCCTCTCCAGGTTTTGGCCCTCAATGTTAGGATTACCTTTAATCTATAACTTACCTGAAGGTAATGAACCCTTCTGATGTGATGCATGCTGCAACTGGAGAATATGAAAGCAGTCATTTAAGCAGTTCATGGTTGCCATGGAAGTAGCTTTGAGCATTAAGAGATCCTGGTCCAAGGAACTAAGAAGACCAGAAGTAGGAAGGCATTCAATTCGTCTAATTAAGTCTCTCTGTTGTCCTTCAGCATGAGACATCATCTAAGGAGAACAACAGTCATAATTTCTGTGAAACATGTATCCTTTCATTTTAATTATCATATTTAGCTTCTGAAGCATTTTTAGGACATATTAGGATGAGAAATCTATTTTTAAGTTTGCTAGGCTATTTCCAGTTAATGAGTATTTAATGGTCGTTATTTAACAAACAAAAAAAAAACATTATGACTTTTGGTGACTGTACTTTTTCTCCAGAAGCAACAAAGCCCAAAGGTCTTGCCACTTTTTATTATCAGTGTAAATTTGTACAAGTCATCAGAAAAAACATCAAAAAAATATTTTTTGTAGTTGTAGATGGACAGCATGCCTTTATTTTATTTGCTTATTTTTTTGTATGTGGTGCTAAGGATTGAACCCAGTGCCTCACGCCTGCTAAGCAAGCACTCTGCCACTGAGCCACAGCCCCAGGCCCCAAAAGGACATTTTAATAACAGGATCAAATACTTCATTCAAAGTATCAGGATGGGGGTGTTTAGTGGAAGAGCACATGTGAGGCCCTAAGTTTGAACCCTAGCACTGCAAAAACCAAACTAACTAAAACCAAAGTAAAATTAATTTCCAATAGCGTCTGTCAGCCATTTCCACTACACCTTTGGTGAGGCTTAATTTGAATCTGTAATGAGAACATTATTGTTTACCTGTTTCCTCTTTCCTAACCTAATTTTCTGGCTAATTAGCCTAACCTAATCCGTTAGGCTGAATTTTGGCTAAAGTACTGGGTATAAGCTTTTCGCGTCAAAGGAATTTAATACACTCTGCTTTGATTAGGAGTCTTGTCTACTTTTTTTAAACATAGCCAATGGAATAACAATGACTGTTGAGAAACCCAATTTTTTAGATGAAAACCAAATTTATAATGCTTAAATACTTTGAATTATAAGCAGAAAGTTCTCAATTGCCCATCCTTTGGCCACTAGCTTAATTCACATAGAAACTCTATAGTAGAGAGACTCCTAGCTCTCAGTGTCTCTGTTCCACGTGAATTTTTTTTTTTTTTAATCCTGCTTAGACCAGGCCAGGCTGACTGGATTTTTTTTTTTTTTTTTTAAGAGAGAGAGAGAGAATTTTTTAATATTTATTTTTTAATTTTCGGCGGACAAATCCTTGTTTATATGTGGTACTGAGGATTGAGCCCGGGTCGCACACATGCCAGGTGAGCGCTCTACCGCTTGAGCCACATCCCCAGCCCCAGATGATTTTTAATACAGTTTATTTATCAGAGGACTAGAAAAAGAGATGCAAACTAATCCTACCAAGAAAATCAATCATGCATGGAAGAGGACCTAAAAAACATGTGCCATAGTTTAGGTTCAAGCATTTTCCATTCACAGGGGGGAAAAAAAAAAAAGAAAGAGTTTTTAAAAGAGAAGTATGAGTTTAAACATATAAACATACTTATACATGGACACACAGACACACACACTTTGTGTGTGTAAATAAATTTTGGGTCTAATGGGGTTGGGAAGATAGCACAGTGTTAGAGCACTTATCTAGCACACTTGCCTAGCATACTAGCCCTGGGTTCAATCTCCAACATCACTTACAAAAAAACTGGACTATTCATAATTCAAACTTATGAACCAGTATAACCAATTTTCAATATAGTTTGGCAACATATACCATAGCTAAATAAATACAATTCATAATCTAACAACTATACTCGAGTATGTAACCAACAGATACACATATATATGTTCATGAACTCAAATGTTCATCAACACTAGAATGGAAAAAAATATTACAGCATATTCATGTAGTAAACGTTATGTAGCAATGAAAAGAAAGGAACAGCTGTGTTCAACAACATAAGTAAATCTCAAATATATAATGTAAACCAAATAGAAGATGTGCCCAAAGTAATATATACTGTATGATTCTAGTTTCAGAAATTTCAAAAGCAAGCAAAACATATCTATATTGTTATGAGTCAAAAAAGTGAGAAACATGGGGCTGGGGTTGTGGATACGGATATCTTTAAGGTGCTCAACTAGCACAGGTGAGGCACTGGGTTCAAACCTCAGCACCACATTAAAAATAAAATATATTGTGTCCACCTACAACTAAAAAATAAATATTAAAAAAAGTGAGAAACTGGACAATGATGGAAGCATGAAAGGGTCTTCTAGGGTACTAGTAACATTTAATTTGTTGATCCAGGAGGTGGATATGTGGAAATTACATCAAAAGGTATTCTTTACACTTATGTTCTGCATACTTTTCTGTTATAAAAGTCAATAAAAGATGAATAAAGGGAAAAAATCATAACTAAGATATTCATGACATAAATAATCAAAAATCACAATACAAAAACACTTGAAGGAAGAAAGAGTTTTTCTTTTTGCAAATAGCTCCAAAAAGTTACCTGATAGTACTGATGTTAGAAGTGATGTAAGAAAGTAAAAACACTAAAATTTCGTAATGGCTCTCTATAAACAAAAAAGCAAACTGATTATATATTTACAAAGAAGTGGAAAAGTAATCTGTGAAACTGTATTAGTGATTATTCCTGAACTATAAAACCAGTTTCTGAAAAGAGAGAATTTCAGGAATGCTGAAAACTTGGTCAACCTGAATTTTGTTGCTACATAAGGCAATATGGAGAGAGTGTTATATCATCAGATAGCATCTAGTTTGACTGAAAACCAGATTAGGCCCATAATTTTAATCACTGTGTGTTAACGTCTAACTTATTAAAATTCTCATTTTAGGGCTGGGGTTGTGGCTCAGTGGTAGAGCATTTGCCTTGCATGTGTGAGGTGCTGGGTTTGATCTTCAGCACCTCAAAAAAATAAACAAAACAAAGGTACTGTGCTCATCTACAACTAAAAAAGTGTATCTTAAAAAAATGTCATTTTAGCTACTATGGGCTAGGATAACCCTAGCATGAATCGTGCACTGAATAACAAAAGTGAAACAGTAAGTAGTACTAACAGTAAATAGTAGATAATAAAAATACCATTTTAATTGGGTAAATGTTTTATATTATCTAATATCAAACACAATATAACTTTTTCTCCATGAGTCAATTATTTTTGCCTCCTGTTACTTACAATCTAACAATGGACTTATGCAGGGACTTGGATTAAAATGTTCTGTTTAAGGGCTGGGGTTGTGGCTTAGAGGTAGAGCACTTGTCTAGCATCTGCAAGGTGCTGGGTTCGATCCTCAGCACCACATAAAAATAAATAAAATAAAGGTATTGTGTAAAACTACAAAAAAAAATATTTTTTTTAAAAAAAGCTTTTGTTTAAACTCATTCTGAATCATACTGAATTTCTGCATTACAATCTCCTGGATCTGGATATTTGTAAAACGGGAATTCTCAAAGTATGTTCTGCAGATCCTTTTTCCACATGGTAGGTGAAGTCAAAACTATGTTCATAATAATTTGAATAAGTTATTTACCTTTTAAAATATGGTAATATTTGCACTGATGGTGCAAAAGCAATGTGGGTAAAAAAACAGTGGAAGATTAGTGAGAATCAGGTAGTGGTACCAACCCTATAAGGGATCACTGTATCCTTCACTACTGTGTACTCACAGAAAGCAAGCTAGTTTTTTGAGACACAATGGCACATTTCTGGAATTCCAGCTACCTGGGAGGCTGAGGCAGGAGGATGGCAAGTTTGAAGGCAGACTTGGCAACTGGGTGACCCTATCTCAAAATAAAAAATAAAAAATGGGCTAGGAGTGGTCTGTGGTACACAGTCTCTGATTTCAATCCCCGAGAACAGAAAAAGGCCTTGAAAAAGCAGTAAAAATCACCAGGTTTACTACATCTTGACTAGAGTACACATTTTTAAAGTAAATACTATGAAAAATGGCAAGTATTCATAAAGTATTTCTGTTGCATATCAAAGTAGAAAGATTGCCTAGAGAAAAAGCACTTCTGTGCCTGAGTTGCAAACTGAACTAGTTTCTCCCGCCCCCCCTTCCAGAGATCACATTTTTATGTGAAAGAATGACTAACAGAAAATCTGGCTATTCAAACTTGGGGGTAACTAAAATAGCTATTTTTTCAAAACTTAACAAAATGAGCTTATCATTTCCAAAGAAAAGACAACTGACTGCATTTGTTCTAATTATAAAATTTAAGCTTTAAAATAAAAATTAGAATTTTGGAAATCCTGTGTCTGCCACCATAGGTTTGATAGCTTCCCAGTTTTTTCTGATAAGATTAATGAGGATGTTATTATGAATTTTAGACCGTGTATAATGACAAAATGGATCAACATTTGCCAGACCTGACTAAAAATTAGTATTCCCAAATGACCAATAAATGTTATTAGAAAATCATGGACAGCTTAAAGATCTATTCAAGGTACAGGACAGATAGTGTTCTTGCATGTTATAGAACAGGAAAAAAAAATCACTTACATTTATTAGATTTCACATTGCCTCTAACATTTAAGAAATTATCAGTTGTCAAATTTTGGTGCACTTTCAATAAATAATCAAAATTATTTGAAAAAACTACAGAAACATCCTTTATTTCTCTAACACATATGATGTCAAATTTTCTTCATATATTTCAACCAAAATAACAAATGGCAATAGATTGAACGCACAAGCAGATATGAGAATTCTACTGTGTTGTATTAAATCAGATATCGAAGAGATTGGAAAAGTATAAAAACAATCCACTCTTTTCAGTAATAATTTTGTTAGTTTTGGCAAAAGATCATTATTTGGCATGAAACATTATTTATATTAACATGGGCTTCCGATAGTTCAAAATAATAAAACTTTTAAAATTTCTCAGTTCTGATTTCTAATATATCAATAAACTTAACTCATATATAACAAATACTCTTGGAAGTCCTCAATAATTTTTAAGAATGAAAGGGATCCCGAGACCAAAATGTTTGAGAACTGTTTCCTAGAACCTTAAGTCAGTTTAATATAAAGTTTTCTACACTTTTTAGAAGAGAAACAAAATTTGCATGATATCAAAATATCTCCTCCCCAAGATATTAACTACAAAGGGAAAGATGGCAACTGTTGGTGAATAGAAGTCACCCTAAACAAGTGACTGAGGCCAACATAACCAGTATTAAGACATAGCAACATCATGACTCTTTGATATGACATACTGAGGACACAACATCTTTTCTGTGACATTCTTTCCCAAAATGTATAATCTCATTCAAATCACAAGAAAGTATTATACAACTTCAAATTCAAGGGAAAAGAAAAAAAGATCAGCTGGGCACAGTGGCGCATGCCCCTGATTCCAGCTACTTTAGAGGCTGAGACAGGATCTCAAGTCCAAGGCCAGTCGTAGCTTTTTGGTGAAACCTGTCTCTAAATAAAATATAAGAAAGACTGGTGGGGAGCGTAAGTGAGTGATAGAGTACCCCTTGGTTCAATTCCCAGTACCCTTAAAAAATAAATAAATAAATAAGTCTTCCTAAGAGTCAAGATCATGAGAGAGAAGAAATGATTAAGAAATAACTGCATGCTGAAAGAGACTAAACAGAAATAATAATTACGTGTAAAGCAGGATCCTGGACAAGATCCAGAACCAGAAGAAAAAAGTATCAGTGCAAAAACTGCCAAAATTTGGGTAAGGACCATAGTTAATAGTATTATGTTAATATAATTTCCAGATTTTGATAATTATATTCTAGTTACTTAAGAGAGTAATATCACAGACAATTGGATAAAGAACATACAGAAATTCTATACTATTTTTCCAAATTTCCTGCAAATTTAAAAAGTTGTCTCAGTTTATTTAAGCTGATCTACAGTTTTAGCTTAATATAAATCTGTTTTTATTGTTTTATTGTTACTGGGGATTGAACTCAGGGGCGCTTAACCACTGAGCCACATCCCCAGCCCTGTTTTGTATTTTATTTAGAAACAGGGTCTCGCTGAGTGCTAAGTGCCTTGCTAAGTTGCTGAGGCTGGCTTTGAACTCTCAATTCTCCTACCTCAGCCTCCTGAGTCGATAGGAGTACTGGCATGGCCCACCATGCCTGGTTAACACAAATATCTTCAGTCATTGTCTTAGATAAAAACTATTTCAGATAAGCTCAGAAACTCACACCTTTATACAGAACTTATAGTTCCCACAATGAAATACATCTAAGCCACAAACTGAAAATAGATTCTTGAACAGATGCCATCATAAACAAGACTAAAAAATGACATGCCTCTAGAGACTAGGCTGTGATGTTTTTTTCATTAGTGATTTTTAAAAAAAAATTTTTTTAATCGTTGATAGACCTTTACTTATTTATATGTGGTGCTGAGAATTGAACCCAGTGCCTCACCCATGCCACGCAAGTGCGCTACCACTGAGCCACAGTCACAGCCCCTGTGATGGTTTTTAAATAATCAGCAATAAACTACATTTTAAAGGAAAAAAGCAATTATGTTTAACAATGGTATGGAGAACTCAAAAATGGTGTAAACACACTAAAAATATTGTTTTTTCAGAAACAGAATTATTCCATTAGCATCTAAAAATGTTCCCAGTATACTTGTAATCTTGAAGTTTGACCTATTGGTTCTTAAGTGCAAAAGTACCACTTTAGTGAAGACACAGGCATTCACCTAAGACTTTTTTATGTATGAATGGAGTTGAGGGGTGGTAATGTCACAGAGATTGTCAAACAATGGTCACCACCCATACTTCAGGGAAAGGCTACCATTAAACTAGTCAAGTCTGTAAGGTAATAGCTGTCCTTCCCTAAGAGGTAGTTGTAAAACTCTGGGGATATACTCTCTATACACAAAAAGTGACATGTTAAATATTAACATATTGATATGAAAAGTATATTTAAAGACATAGGACCCTGTAGTGTGAATATTTTAAGAAATTACCACTGCACCAGTGAGAATAACAAAGCAATCATTAGAGCACAAAAGAGAAGATCAGTTGATTAAAGCCTTCATAGAAGAGAAGCTATAAGCAATAGGACTCAAGGACAAAGACCCAACCACACACAGGCAAGCAAAAAGCTTACTTGATTATTAATTTTCACAGTCTACTTTTAAGCCAGATGCAGTGGAGCATGCCTGTAACCCAGTGGTCTGGGAGACTGAAGCAGGACAATTACAAGTTTGAAGTCAGTCTCAGCAACTTTAGCAAGGCCCTAAGCAACTTAGTGAAACTCTGTCTTAAAATTAAAAAACAAAGAGCTATGGATGTGACTCAATTGTTTAGTACCTGTGGGTTCAAAGAGTCTACTTTTATTTGAGAACTGAAAGACGTTTTAAAAATGCACATAACTGATAGAAAATTTGGGATACTGCATATAATCAGAATATTAATCACTGAATTATCTTAGCATACTAAATGAAAAATAACAAGGGCCCCAGAAGACTAAAATAGAGTATATATAAAAAAAAAAAATTCTGTGACAAAAATCAAGCAGGCAGTATACGATTTCGCATTTTAAGCTTGATTTTAATTCATACTTACTTCTCTGACTTCCACAAGATGGTCTGGAGGTAAGTGAGCTCTTTTGCTCACCGACTGCAGTTTGGAATGTCCAACATTAAAAAAAGAAATGGCATTTTGACTTGGTCTCCTCTGGGATATAGGAGAACTACCACTAGATGCAAGTGAGAAGCTCCGTGACTTCAGAGGAGGATTATTCTGTTAGACAAAGAAAATAATTCTTTTTTTCCCCCAATTTAGGCTTCTTAACCATCAAACTACCATATACTTGAGGTTTACACATGAACAATTTTAAAAATTAAATTCAGAATTGACAAAAGAACATTTCAGAAGATGACAAAAATTTAAGCATTTCCCATATCCCACAGTAAACTGGAAATTTACCCAGAAATTTTCCAGTTTTATACCCTCAAATAACTTTTTCACATTTTATAAGTATATTAGAATAACAAATTTTTTATGATTTCAGATTTTTAAGCATCATGATTAATACAAACACAGTACTCAACAATATGTAATCTAATACATCTCCTGATGAAATATGCACGTTTCTCTGGAACTAACACGTTTCTCTGATCATCACTAAAGTATATAAGAAAAACTATTATGTCAGATTTCCTGAAAAATAGACTACAAACCTAAATTACAAACAATTTTAAAAATCAGTTAGTAGAGCAAAACATAAGGAAGAATGGAAAAGAAAAAAAAGTCAAGTTATCACCTAAGTATTGAATCCTTTGTACACATTGTCCATATATTATTTTTCAGACATCTCTAATTTCAGATGTCAAGTACTAAGACTTCTTTTCATCTTACAAAAATTTAAAAAATACTCCAAAAGAAGATAGATGAATGAGTGACAAATAAGCAAATGAAAAGATGTTCAACATGATTAGTCACTAGGGAAATGAAATCAAAACCACAATAAGAGGCTACTTTACTTATACCTACTAGGGTGACTGTAATTTTTCATTCATAAAGAACAATAACAAGTATTGGCAAGAATGTGGATAAACTGGAACCCTCGTACATTGTTGGCAATGTAAAATGGTATGCTGTGTTTTAAAAAGTTTGGCAGTTCTTCAAAAAGTTAAAACTAACACAATTCAGCAATTCCACTGTTACATACATACTCTAGAGAAAGGAAATCATATGTTCACCCAAAAGCCTGAATACAAATGTTGGCAGTATTCATAGTATCTATCAAATGGAAACAATCCAAAATTTCCATTGGCTGGCTTGTGGATAAGCAAAATGTTACGTCCATAAAATGGAATATTATTCACTTTTTTAAAAGAACAAAGTACAAGCAACAGTGTAGATGAATCTTGAAAACATTATGCCAAGGGGAAAAAGCCAGACACAATAAGCCATATTTTGTATAATTCCCTTTATATAGAATCCATGGAAACAGGAAATAGAGTAGTGTTTGCCAAGGACTTGGGAAAAGCAGAATAAGGACTTCTGGTGGGTATGAGTCTTTGTAGTAGGTTATGGAAATGTTGTGCAATTAGATGACTGCAATGGTTGTACAACCTTGTCAATATACCAAAACCATGGAATTCTACTTTTTAAAAGGATAAATTTGATGGTATGTAAATAGTATCTCAGTTTAAAGATAAAAAGAACAACAACACTCTTTTCCCATTTTGTGCATTAATACTGTTTATAAATCCACATACCTTTCCAATGGCTTCAGTGTGGTGTTGTGTACATATCTGAAGTCTGCTAACCCAATGTTGTCGCTCTTTAGCATCTGTGGCTGATTAAAAAAAGTCTAAGTTATTTCCTTTTATCTTTATTTCAGAATATAATTGTCCACAACTAAAGAACAGATGATTAAAAAGCAAAGATTGGTTCCACTCTCCCTAGATCAAATTTCCCTCCCTGACTAGAGGAAAATAGGAAAGAGCTCAAAGCATCAACCTTGTTAGGAAAATAATAGCTAAGTGTAGAAATTTCATAAGGAAGATAAAGCACATGTGTATATGCAGCTAGATGGGATTATGAGACTGACTTAGGTTTCTTACAATAAAATGTTCTTAATGTTCTTAATTAAAGAAATAAGTTTTATTAAGGATTTGAGGTATCATCAATACTTTCAGATCTTAGCATTACCATTATACTTTGTGTATTTATTAAATGAAAAAATACAAATTTCTACAGAAATTAAAATATCTAAACAGAAATTATGCTTTATTTTAATGAATACAGACATTTTAATAAATCGCAATTATATACATTAGTCACTAAAAACTGCAAAGAGGGTATACAAATGAAATCAAGGGGCAAAAACACCTCTGAGGCAGACATTAAATATTATTTAGATTTCTCAGTAATCAGTGTTTTGTCTACACAGAGTTTTTTAGAGGATACAATCCTAAAAAGACATGACCACTGGCCCACTTTGAAAAAAGTTATATACTGAAACAGATTCATAAATTCTCAAGAGCAGTTCCAAGACCCAGAACATTGTGTCTATATTACCAATGACAGTAGTTTCTACTTCTAAAACCCCAATAAAAGCAGGTAAGTACACCAACTTCTCAAAGAAAGAAGAAAATCACAGTACTAATTCTCATATCACAGTCTTACCTCTCAGTTTATACTGCTCCCCACTGGCGGCATTAACAGTGAAAGTATGAGAGTCTTCATCACTGGGTGATATTACAGCTCCTGCAAGCTGCAAAGTACCTCTGGGTTTTTGATTTCTAGACTGTTCATTCACAAAGTATTCCAATAGCCCAGCTTCATTGTTTAAAACAAAAAACCTGTAATAATATTAAGAAACTGTAATTTTTAAACACTTCCCCTAGCCAAACCAAAGCAAAGCAAATTTCAGTCGCTTAAAATCCTTAGGGTTAGCCAGGTGCAGTGGCACACTCCTGAATCCCAGTGACTTGGGAGGGTGAGATAGGAGGACTGCCAAGTTAGAGGCCAGTCACAGCAATTTAGCAAGATCCTATATAAAGAAAGTGGGCAGAGGCTGAAGATACAGCTCAGTGATAGAGTGCTTCCTTAGCATGCATGAGGCCCCTACTTCAATCTCTAGTATAAAATAAAAACAAAATAATGGGGTTATGTTACTAAAAAAAATAAAATTCAAAAGCATTTCCAGAAGTAGCATTTGGAAACACTATGATGGATTTCCTAGCAGTAAAAATTTTGGCAAAGTTTAGTGAGTTTAATAAAAACACAAAACTGAGGGACAGGCATCTATTTAACTTTGCCCTATTTCAATGTTGGTGCTTATTTTTCAAAAGATTTGAAGGGATTATTTAAATTAACATAAAATAGCTATTGACGTAAGAGTACTTTTGAGGCATTTAAAGCTGTCACTCGAACTCCCCCACCTTCTAAGAAAGAAAAGAAAGTCACCAAACTTTAGAAAACCCTGGAGAAATTCTTTTCTAAAAGGTTTCCTGTCATGTTTTTACTGAGGTAATATCTGAATGTAAAACTACCAGCCCCATTTTTCTGGTTTCTTAGGAGAGACTGATGTCATATAAACAAACAATCACTTACCTGTATTGCCACCCAGTGACAAGGTTGGTGTACTTCATTAAATAGCCATATACATTTTCCATGTGATCACTATTAAAAAAAAAAAAAAAAGAAAGAAACAGAAAGTCAATTAAAATAAAAAGTCTCAAGAAGGTAATTGCAAACTTTTGAAAATGGCTATAGATATAGATATTTTCCATAAATGCCTCAAATTTTCTTTAGAAATAAAATGTTAAAAGGGTTTAACAGAGGGGCTGGAGTTGTGGCTCAGCCCCTAGCACATGTGAGGATCTGGGTTTGATCCTCAGTACCACATAAAAATAAATAAAATAAAGGTGTCCAACTATAACTAAAAAATAAATACTTTTAAAAAAAGAAGGAAAAAAAAAGGTTAACAGAGGCATTTAATTTCCCAAATTTCATACCTATAGGACTTTATTTTATTAGATTTCTTCAAAACAAGTGTAACATACCATACATTATTATGTATTAGAATTATTGCAAACAAAATCATTACACAAATATAAAATTTCATATATTCTCTGACCTATTCTTATCTATATATAGATATGTATGCATAGCATATAGATATGTATGCTGTTTATAAATTAAAATGTTGTGTCAGACTTCTTCAATAGTTATACAATATTTATGGTTCAAAAATAAACTAAAAAAGGTATCTAGATCAAATATTGCCTCCTTACTCTGGTGGAACATACAAGGGGCCAAGCTCTGTCTTTGAGTCTTGGTTTCTAAAATAAAGAATCTTGGAGGGTGTGTTGTTGTTTTCCAGTAATGAGGATCAAACCCAGGATCTTGGTACATACCAGGGAAGCATGGGGTACCATTTAGCTATTCTCTTTTTATTTTGAGTCAGTATCTTGCTAAATTGCCCAGGCCAACCTTGAACTTTTGATCCTCCTGCCTCAGTCTCCTGTGTGCCTGGAGTAGCTGGAGTAAAGACTGAGTACATGTCCCCTCTTCCCCTGCATTTTTCTTCCATTCCATGGTTAGCAAGCAACATTGTTTATTAAATGAAACTCTTCAAGTGTTTTTTGGTTTCAGGTCATTAATCTCAGGAAAACAAAGGTTTCTAAAATGTCAGCCCAAAGTTTTGATAACTAAACACTATTCTGCCATGTTATTAAAACTGACAGCATCAGCTGAATTCTCATTTCAATATTTTCTAAACCATGCAACTAAAAGAAAGTCCCCTCCCTAGCCCTTTCCTTCCTCTTCCTCTTCATCTCCTCTCTTTCTCCTGGTTTTTTTTTTTGTTTTTTTTTTTGCCGCTGGGAATTGAATGCAGAGGTGCTTTACCAGCCCCAGCCCTCTTTATTTTTTATTTTGAGACAAGGTCTTGTTAAGTTGCTGAGGCTGGCCTTTAACTTACAATCCTCCTGCCTCACCTTCCCAAGTCCCAAGGATTACAGGCACATGCCATGGCACCTAGCAAGAAAGGATTCTTCTCCAGAAAACCCCTTTGGGGTTTTGGCTAGAGTTTCTATACTTCCATCCCCAGGTCACATCCAAATTATTTTTTTCTGTTCATTTGGTACTTCAAGAAACAGAGAAATACTTTGCTTGTCGGGTTCCCACATCTTTCTCAAGGTTCAGGCTTAAATACCTCTTTAAGAATCACAGGAATCCCAGTGCCCATGGAGACTGTCTCAAAATAATTTTCCACAGAATTCCTTCTCTGTTTTCTGTTTTAGGTATTTAACACCTAAGTTCATCTTCTCTGACCTATCCTTACCTATAAAACTTACTAGTCCATTTTATCCTGGAGCTATATAACCTCTATATTTATACTGTCCAACAATCCACAAAAAGGCTGATAGTACACAACCTAAATTAGATATTTCCTCAACATGACAAGATATTTCATAATTCAATATTTGGGGAATTCCTCCTTAATCTAGGTTCTCTATGCCAAGTCTTTGTTTCTAAACTAGTGTCAATTCATAGCCATTAGCATGTAATAGAAGCAATTAGGATTGGTTCTAGAACTGCATGTATTCTTCAAATAATGCAAACTATAGGGAGAATCTTTTGGAAACCTTACATATAACATGTATATCTGAAGAAAAAAGTTTTACTTAAAAGCAATCAGGGGCTGGGGTTGTAGCTCCGTGGTAGAATGCTTGCCTAGTACACGTGAGGCACTGGGTTCAATCCCCGGCACCACATAAAAATAAACAAAACAAAGGTACTGTGTCCATCTCCAAATCAAAAAAAAAAAAAAAAAAAAAAAAAAAAAAAAAAACTTAATTATAAAAGCAATCAAAGAAAATCCATCATTTTTTACCCCTTCTCAGTCACTACTTTCATTTTACTAACAATAGTTCTCATTTCTATCAGTCATTTAGTAGTTAACAATGAATTTTTAAAAGCAGACAATTTCAATATCATACACTAAAACAATCTAAAGTGTACCCTTATATATCACAATATAGTAATGTTCTGTGTATTTTTTATTGTTATATTTTATCGATGCATATATCTAAAGAGTTAACTTTCTCACAAAAATTACAAGGATACAGTCATGGCTTATTTGATAATAGCATAAAGCCAGACTCAAAAGAACCAAATTCAAATAAGCAACTACAAACTTTTGGCTTATTTTTACTAAATAAAACATCTGTCCCCAGGTTTCAAAGGGTCAAAGTAAGAACATTCTACTCTTTGGAACAGCTGGTTGCACTATCCCTCATCTTCCTCTTTTTTATGTGTCTCAAGCCACAGCTACTGTTTAATGCAATTAGCTAACATGGAATGACTGTGCCATCTGGTGGCTAGCATAAAGAGCCATGTGACAACATCTTTGGTTCACTCCATATTCTTTGATACAGGTTAGACATGCAAGGATTTCAGATTAGATTTCAGTAAACTCTATACAAATATTCTAAAATCTGAAAGCTGTGAAATCTGAAACATTTCTGGTCCCAAGTGTTTCTTTTTCTTTCTTTTTTTTTTTCTTTTTTGTAGTTGTAGATGGACACTATGCCTTTATTTTGTTTATTTTTATGTGGTGCTAAGGATCAAACCCAGTGCCTCACACATGTTAGGCAAGCACTCTGCCACTGAGCTACAGCCCCAACCCCCCCAAATGTTTCTGATAAAGGATACTCAACCTATGATTGAGTTAGCATATAGTACCTGAAACCTATACTTTACTCATTTAAAACAGGTGAATTTTCAAAGGGAAAATAGTAGTGTAGAGGAAAAGGACCAGGGGCAGGAAGGAAAGGAGAAATACTATGGAACAATATTGATTAAATTATGCTGTTACCTCATGTTCATGTATAAGTATATAACAATAAATCCCACTATTATGTATAATTATAATGCACCAATAAAAAATAAGGAGAGAGCTGGGGTTGTGGATCAGTGGTGGAGCACTTGCCAAGTATGTGTGAGGCACTGGGTTCAATCCTCAGCACCACATAAAAATATATAAATAAAATAAAGGTATTGTGTCCATCTACAACTTAAAAAAAAAAACGGAGAAAAAGAAAAACTAAAATTGTAGCCTTTTTGGAAAAAATAAAATATGTCAGTTTTTATAGATTTTAATGTATCTATTTTAATAAAATCTAATTATTAAAGTGGGAACATACTACATATCTGGTTATATCAAACTACTTCGTGTTCTATGAAGTAGAAGTGACAGTCTAAAAAAACTTAAGACACAGCTCAGAAGGCTGAGGCAGGAGGACTGTGAGTTGAAAGCCAGTCTCAGCAACTTAGCAAGGTCCTAAAAATAAAAAAAAAATGACTGAGGATGTGGTTCAGTGATTGAGTGCCCCTGGGCTCAGTCCTCAGGACTAAAACAAAACAAAAAACAAAAAACTTAAGACACTGAAAAATAAACTATAAGGGGATGGGCTCAGCAGTAGAGTGTTTGCCTAGCATGTTCAAGGCACTGGGTTCAAAACTCAGCACCAAATAAAAATAAATAAATAAATAAAGGTATTGTGTCCAACTAAAACTATAAAAATAAAATAAACTATAAGCCAGGTACAGTGGTACACACCTGTAATCCCAGAGACCTGTGGGGGCTGAGGCAGGAATATAGTAAGATCAAAGTCAGACTCAGCAACTTAATAAGATCCTGTCTCAAAATAAAAAATAAAAGAGTTGGGGATGTGGCTAAGTAGTAAAGCAATGCTGGGTTCAATCTCCAGTATTAAAAAAAAAAAAAAAATGCTATGGAAGGACTGAAATGTAGCTCAGTGTGCCTAGCATGTGCCTGGCCCTGGGTTCAATCCCAGTACCACCAAAATTGAGTCAGGAGCAGTGGTGCATGCCTGTAATCCCATCTACTCAAGACTCTGAGACAAGAGGATTGCCAAGTGAAGTCAGCCTCGGCAACCTAGTGAAAACTCAGTCTCAAAACAAAAAATAAAAAGGGCAAAGGTGAGTAACTAATGCCTTTACTGAAATAGAGGTTGCAGAGAAAATTTTGCAATTAATCCAATTTAACAAGTTGGATTTAAGGGTATTACAGAACATATACGGGGAGATATCCTGTAAGGTGATGACAATATTTATGTCTGAGATATTAATTTCAAAGTCTTCAGCATATATACATGGAAAATATTTGAAAACATGATGGCAAATAAGATTACCTAGGAAGTAAATTATGAGGGATGAAACAGGGTCTAAGGAGAACTCTAAAGAAAAATCTTAAGTGCAAGCAAGAGAAGCAAGTGATCAGGAGTTGAGAAATAGAAGGTAGAAAACTAGGAGAATACAGTAACCAGAGTCTTAAGATAAGTCTGTGGCCAAGTACTACTGAGAGAAAGATAAGTAAGAAGAAGATTAAGACATTTCTATTAGATTTAACAACCCAAAGATAACAGTTTAGAGAAATTTTACTAAGGACAGGGCCAGCTGGCAATAAATGAAGAGCAACTAGAAGAAACAGGGATGGCTAAGGGGATGGGAAGTGGGCTTAAAAGAGGGTAGTTCTAAGTACATAATGGGAAGGAAGGAGTAAAAAGACTCAAGACCCAGGAGTAAGAGGGAAATGGGGAACAGGTGGGCTTCAGAGCCTAGGCAGAAGAATTAGATACTGTGAAGGTTAATTTAATGTGTCAACTCGATTGGGCCACAGGATTCCCACAATAAACACTATTTCTGGGTGTCTGTGAAGGTGTTTTTCAGTATACAAAAAAAATCAGTATTTATTTAAAAAAAAAAAAACAAAAAACATGGAAGGAGGGAAGATTCATTTCCTTCCTGTATGCCTATCTGAACTAGAACACTGGTCATCTCCTGGCCTTGCGCAGGAATTTAAATCATTGGCTTCCCTGGGTCTCAGGCCCTCAGACTCAAGCTGAAATTACACCACCAGTTTTCTTCAGTCTTCATCTTGCAGCTAGCAGAGCTTTGTATTTTTAGTTTGTATAATAACATGAACCAATTCCTCAGAATCTCAATCTCCATCAATCCCCCACATACAAAAAGACACAAATCTATATCGTTGGTATAGATATATAAATACATCCTATTGGCTCTATTCCTGGAAAGAACCCTAACAGACACCTTATAGCATTTAACTACAAGCAATAATTTATGCAAGCTGTTGTCAGTAAAAAGAAGGTACCAGTCAAGGTACAGGTTAAAATCCCTATTTCTATGAGGCAAAAAGTATCCTTTGAAAAGGTGTAGTTTTGGTTCATTCTATAAAGAGCACGATGGCCAGGCATGGTAATGCATGTCTATAATCCCAGCAGCTCAGGAGGCTGAGGCAGGAGGATTGAGAGTTCAAAACTAGCCTCAGCAACTTCGTGAAGCCCTAAGCAACTTAGCAAGACCCTTTCTCTAATTAAAATACAAATAAGGGCTGGGTATGTGGCTCAGTGGTTAAGTGGGTTCAACTCCTGGTATTTATGTATGTATGTATAAATCAATCAACCAATCAATAAATAGCATGATGAAGGGAGGGAGTAGTTTACTTAGCTGAGGAAAAAGCAACTGACATCAAGTAATAGTAGTGGCTACAGCATAGGTACCTCCTCCTGCTATACAAACAAAAACTCTGTAAGTGTGCTCTCTGTCTCTTGCATGTGATGTCCTGTGCCACCTAGGGACTCTGTCAGCAAGAAAGACAACACAGATGTGGCTCCTTGATTACAGACCAGAAGAAATGGAGCCAGCCTACTGGAATCCTGGGGGAGCTGCTCCAGAGTGTATGTAGAGTAGATCCAGACAGCTCAAGGAATTAACTGCAGTGAACCTTCCAATTAGCCACCAAGATTCCATTCAATGAATACCTTGTTGCCCAAAAGTCTCTAAGTCTGCTTAACTAGGGAACCCAAACACTCATTATCAATATACATACAAATTCTGAATATCTGTAATTAGGTATTTAGACATGGAAGAACTATTTATTTATTTATATGGTATTAGGAATTGAACCCAGGGGTGCTCTGTCATAGAACTTCACCCCCATCCTCTTTTTACTTTTTCTTTTGAGATAAGGTCTCACTCACAAGGTTGCTAAGGCTGGCCTCCAACTTGGGATCTTCCTGCCTTAGCCTCCCAAGGTACTGAGATTACAGGCAAGTACCACTGTGCCCAGCTTGTAATTTATTTAACTTTTTAAGTTCCCCAGTAGCAATGACTACTTCTTATTCATCCCTTTAGCACCCAGAGTATGGCCTGAGATATAATAGGTACTCAATAAATGTTGAATGAATTAAACGAGGGAAAGAGAGAAGCAAAATTTTTCTGTCCTCTCTCCTGCAAAGAGTCTTAAAAAAAATGTTAATGCTCTTTGGCCTAAATTTCACTTCTAGATAATGAGTCTAAAACAAATGTTTAGAAATGTAGATCAAAACAAAAACCTGAAACATGGTTGGGGTTGTGGCTCAGTGGTACAGCATTTGCCTAGCATGTATGAGACACTGGGTTCAATTCTCAGCACCACATAAAAAAATAAATAAAAGATATTGTGTCCATCTACAGCTAAAAATGTTTTTTTTTTAAAAAAAAAATCCAAAACTAAAACAACAACAAAGTTAATGCACAACTATGTTCACTATGGCACTATTTATAATGGTTAAAAAAAAAAAAGAAGTGTGTGTAGCAGGGAAATAAAAGGGGGGGACAAACTAAATGAAGTAGTATTCACCAATTAAAATGTTTATGAATTTCTAACAGGGTACTGTTTATTATGATCATTAAAATTGCAAGTCACAAAATGTTATGTAATATATAAAATGTATGCACAGAATAAAAGTACATAAAATAGCAATTGTGGTTTATCACTAGATGGAAGAATTATCAGTGGTATTTACCTTGTTCCCTTTAATGTTTTACATTTTCCAATTTTCATATTATATTATTTTTACAATCAAATAAAACATTTTTTAAATGTTCAATTGCTGAGTATGGTGATGCACACCTGTAATCCCAGCAGTTTAGGAGGCTGAGGCAAGAGGATTGCAAGTTTGAGGCCAGTCTCAGCAACTTAGGGAGGCCCTAAGCAACTTTGCAAGACCCTGTTTCAAAATAAAAAATTTAAAAGGTCTGGAGATGTAGCTCAGTGGTAAAGTGTCCCTGGGTTCAAACCCCAGTACCAAAAGAAAAAGTTCAATTATCTGAAATAAGTGGAATACCAGGCACAGAGCAATTTACACTTATTAACATTATGAAATGAGCAGGACGCGGTAGTGTGTGCAAATAGTCCCAATTATTTGGGAGGCTGAGGCAGTCAGATTGTTTGAGCCAGAAGTTCAACACCAGCCTGAGTAATATATGAAAATAAAAAGTAAAAAGCGAACTGAAGGATAAATCAATAGTAGATCACTTGCTTAGCATTCTCCAGACCCCTGAGTCCTAGCCCCAGCTCCCCTGAACACATACACACACCAGCATAAATTAAATATTTTAGAACTTTCCAGTGTGACTCTATGAACAATATTTCTTGGGGATAGAGAACTGAGTTTCCCGTAAATCCTTAATTCCTAAAATAGAATACACATACCCAAAACTGGGCTGAGTACCTAGTGGAATAGGGTAAAAACTACAATTTCTTTTTAGCACAAATTTACATGATTGTAAGAAATTAAAGCATTTTTACATCAAAACTCACATAAATGTTAAAAAGATATTTGCTCTCTCCTCACACATGTCCATGTGGAGAACTTGCCCTGAGACCTCTTGTCCTCTCTCACCACTCCCCACCCTGACTGCTCCCCCTTATTCTTCCGTAGCTGGCAGGAATATAGTTCAGTCCCTTCTGGGCCCTTCTCCTAGGAGCTATTATCTTGATCACATCCCATATAGGCGAGGGAATGGGTATCCGCCATAGGAGGGATGGGCTAGCTGAAATAAAGGCTATATAAGTAATACATCAGAAATAAAGACAAAAGGCAAGAATAATTTTAAAGCAGGGGCATGAGGGGTCCACCAGAGGGGTCTGGCTTTTAACAAAGAAAAGCCTCTCCCCCTTTTATTTACAGCTGATCCGTAGGTGTAAGGTTTCAGTATGGAAGGAGTCTTATTTTGGTGTTTGCTTCTCAGTCGGGTGGCAGGGTTCTTGCAGTAAACAGGTTGGCTCTTGGCAGGTTACTCCCATCTCTGGGGCTGTGTTTGAACTTGACCTGTGAGCTAGATCAGGGTGCCAGTTTGAGTTGGGCATTCTCCAACCACAGGATTCCACCTGAGAGTTCCCAAAACATCAACTTCCCTGCCTAAGGGTTCAAACATTGCTCATACACAGCTCATAAATGGCTTCCCACAGATCTACCTGCCTACCCAAAGAAGGTATTCTTACTTGATCTTTGACAGAGACAAGGTCTCAGTTACCTGTGACTGGGTAAGCAGGCATGCCTAATTGCAGAGTAAAATATTAGCAAACCTACTCTAGCCAGGATAAAGCCATTTTCTCCAGTGAGCTTTTCCAGTAATACAAGTGATCATTTCCTCACACCAGAATGGCTATTGCTAAAAGAAGAGTAAATAAAAAGTGTGGTAAGGATAGGGAGAAATTGGAACCCTTATGCATTGATGGTAAGAATGTGAAATGGTGCCACTGCTATGAAAACTATGGCAGTTCCTCAGAAAAAATTAAGACATGGAATTACATATGGTCTATCAATTTCACTTCTGGGTATATACAAAAGTACTGCATGGCAGAGACTCAAACACATACCTATACACCAATTTCACAATAGCCCAAGGAGGAAACAATGTAAATATGCACACACAATGGAAGATTATGCAGCTTCCAAAAGGAAGGAAAATCTGGCACACTGCTACAGTTTGGATGCTGAATGTACCCCAGAGGTCCACGTGTACAAGGCTTGATCCCCAGAGGGTGCTATTAGGAAGTGCTGTTGACCTTAGGAGGTGGGGCCTTATGGGAGGTCCTTAGGTTACTGGGAACATGTCCTTGGAGGGGACCCTAGTCTCCTCTTCATTCTTTCCTTTTGCTTCCTAGCTTGTGATGTAAGAGGTTTTTACTCTGCTACCCATGATGTTTGCCTCATCATAGGCCCATACTCCCGGATCTTGGACTGGAATCTCTATAATTATAGGCCAACCCCAAAATAAATCACTTATCTTCATAAGCTGTCTCAGGTATCTCTCTGTATTATCTTTAAGAAAATAAGATAGAGATAATATAGAGAGATACCTGGTATCTTTTCCTTAAAGGAAAAGGGGAGGGAAGGATAAAATTACATAAAGAACCAATCAAATACAAATAGATGAGCAAAAAGATATCTAGTAGAGGAAAGAGAAGAAGAGTAGGGGAAGACAGGAGGGAAAAGGAGGGATCATGAACTAAAATAGATTTCCATGCATGGATGAATTTGTCAGGATGAAACCAACTACTATGTGTAACCATTAAGCTCTAATTTAAAAAAATAAATAAAAATAACATGGTGGTTAACAAAATGGTTAGCCTCAAAAGCATTAGGTTAAATAAAATAAGTCAAACACAAATATTTACAATTCTACTTATATAAAATACTTAGAGTAGTAAATTCATACAGATGAGGTAGATTACTAGTTGTCAGGGGCTAGAGAGAGGGGAATGGCAAGTTTTTGCTTAATGGATAGACAGTTTTCATCTGAATGACTAAAAAAAGTATGGAGATGAACAGTAGAATGGTTGTGTAACAATGTTAACATAATGCCATTCAACTATCACTTAAAATGGTTTAAATGGTAAATTTCATATTATTACATTTTACCACACTAAGAAAAAATACAACTTGATTGTAACCTGATTGTGAGTTTTCTGTCTCAGCTTGTCTTGAACACAGAATATTATTTATTGACCTCCCCAAAACTGAATAACAGGTATAGAGGTAGACAAATATATAGATATAGATATTACAGAGTGGACTATAAAATTCTTTTGAAATTTGAAGATAACAAGAAAATTCCAAGAAAGGTATAACCAGTTACAAGCCACCTTAATCACAAACTAGATACCCTGAGGGTACCAACTGTCTAATTTTGTTAGAGATAGTTCACAAAGTTTGAGAAGCAGGACTGTCAAGTGTTCACCCACCTAGACCAAGGGGAAAAACTCAAAGAAGAAAACACTGTGCATAATCTGACTCTCACAACTAGACACTTGACCACTGAGCTTGAAAAACAAATGGCACAAAAACTCCTACCTGGCAAAGTAGAAAGTCACCTCTAACACCTCCACCAAGTTAGAAAGCTGTTTGATGATGATGAAAAGGACATGCAATTATCAGCAGACAGATTTAGATTTGAATTCCAATTTGACCTTGGGCAGATAACACATCTATACTTAAATTTCCTCATCTGTACACAGGGACTAGGAACGTCTATCTTGTAGATTTATAATGAAGCAAGAATAAGAGATTACATATTTAAACCCCTATATGTTTGAAGAATACTTCAACATGGTAAGTGCTTCACAAACATTGATTTTCTCCCACTCTAGGAAGTCAGTACTTCTGCTGGCAAAAGGCTCATTTTCTAGATCACATTTCTAAGTCTCTCTTATCTTTACAAGCCTGACACTTTCAAATGAGAATATTGGAACCTAAGGCCCTGAGACTTCTACTTCTTTTAATTTAAAAAAAGAATTTCTGGCTGGAGCATAGCTCAGTGGTAGAGTGCGTGCTTAGCAAGCTCAAGGGCCTAGGTTCAACATTCAGCACCAATAGGTATCTTGTCAGGAACTATATGAGATTTACCCTACTTACAAACTAGCAAATTAGCCTACCATGATTCATGGATGTTGGCAGTAGACATGAGATTCTTGAGTCAAAGACAAGAGACTTCAGTACTCATAACAAATATAACAAACGGCTGCAATTATTTACACTGTTCCATACCTCACATGGAACAGTCTTCTTATGGATGTTTCATTTCATTACAAGTGTTTCTAATTCATATTTAACATTTGCTTAGCAATGCACTGTATAGTGGTTATATATTTAACCAGTTCTCCTACTAATGAGCACTGGTTTCCAGGCCTTCACTACTGTAAACAATGCTACTACAAACCAAGTTGTACATATGGTAATAAAGAATTCCTACATGAAAGACTCTCACATTTTTAGCTTTTATAGACACTGTTAATCTGTTCTTCAAAGAAGCTGCACTAATTTAACTCTTACTCCTCAACTTAAAAAATGGGCATCTCCTCACACTGGCCTCCTGGCAGCAATTGTTTACCAACAAACACAGGATGTAACCTACCCATCTCAACAAGATGTTTAGACATGACTAGTAGGCTTTTCAATATCCCTGATATTTAAAATTAAGTTTCTAAAACTTAAGTATGAACTAGCTGTTACATTGTAGAATGAGCACCCAAAGGTAGAGATCTATCTATTCTGACTTTCTAACTAACTAGCACCTTGAGTGACCTGGGCCAAATCAATTTAAATCTCTTGTGTGTCAGTGCTCTTCTATTATTCTGTTAGATGTCTTTTTTGGCCTAAAATGTGTATACAACACTCTGAAAAACTCTTAAAATATTTTTTCTTTTTACTTTTTAATTTTTATTCTTTGGGGTACTATGGATTGACTCCAGGCTTGCTTTACCACCAAGCTCCATCCCCAGCCCTTTTTATTTTTTATTTTGAGATAGAATCTCACTAAGTGATCTTCCTGCCTCAATCTCCCCAATTGCCAGTATTATAGGCATGCACCACTGTGCCCAGTTTCTACACATTGTTTTCAACAGAAAACTGTTATTTCAAAAGTTAATTCTCAAAATAAGGCTAACATTAAATTTCATATTAAAAATGTTTAGAGAAAAGGATTGTTTTCTAGTACAATATTTTACTGATCTCATATTTTTTTGTCTCATATATGTCTAAAACATCTTCCCAGTAGCCATTTCAATGAAGGATCTCACACCAAGAGAATAGGTCACTAAAAATCCTACTGTCATCTTCTCCATCTGAATGAATGTCTATCTTAGTACATACCTCTATCTGGCTTTAATCCATACTTAATTCCAAAACAGATTTACAGTATCATTTAATTGTTGTCTATCTGATAGCACAATCCAAGAACTAATAACATAGAATGCCTCCTTAGGTGAGTGTCACTAGCCTGTAAATCTCAGTTACTCGGGAGGCTGAGGCAGAAGGATCACAAGTTTAAGGCTAGTACTAGGAAGTTGAAAAGAGATCAGAGGGTAGGGGTCCTCATAACCAGATTAGCGGAGAAACGGGAATTCTCTTTAGTCTGTCTCAACAAATTGAAACATTCAAGTTTTCTTATTCTTAAAATATCTATTATTGAGTAAGTCTGTTCACAAATCACTTCATTAAGCAAAATAAGTACAGGAGACTTCTTAGCTAGGAAAGAACATAGAAATGTTCCCTTTTCTCTAGGTAGTATAATTTACATCAAGAATATTCTCTTCTGGGCTGGGGGTATAGTTCAGTGGTAGAGAACTTGCCTAGCATGCATTAGGGCGTGAGTTTAATCCTCAACACTGCAAAAGTAAACAAACAAATAAGAAAACAAATACCCAAAATACAGCATATCAACCAAAACAAAAGAAAGATACAGTAAATCCACAAACCAACAGTTTTCAGAAACAACTTTCAATATACTGCAATCTATCTAAAGACTATAAACAAACAATACCACCAACTTTTAAAAATAAATTTACACTGAGATCCCACCTTCACAAAGCTTACAGTTTAATCTTCATAAATGTATTTCAGACAATTCCTTAGCCTAACTGTAAAATAACATCCAAAATAAAAAAGTACCAACAATGACAAGTTTACCACTACTATAATGCAAAATAATATAAAGCTTAAAGGTCCAAAATATCATAGTATACTATGCTCAGTCATGATCAGGCTTATGATTTTTAAAAATTTATTATGTTAGCCCCAGATATTTTTTATTGAATCAGGAGGCATTTGTTCCACTACAACTTAGATGAGAAAAATTCTGAGGGCTAGAGGTAGAATACTTGCCTTATAAGCATAAGGCCCTGGGTTCAATTTTCAGCACTGAAAAAAAAAAAAAAATCTGTACAAGTATAAATGACTTTATCATTCTTTTTTTTCCCCTCTGTGGTGCTGGGGATGGAACTCAGGGCCTTGTGCATGTTAGGCAAGCACTCTACCACTGTGCTACACCCTCAGTCTTTACTGTTTTGAGTAATGAAGTTCCCAAACCTACTTTGTCTAATAATTTCAAAAGAAATCTAGTGAAAAAAATTATCACATTCGAGCTCTAATTATAATACATAATCTGCTCATAAAACCAATGAGATTGAAACATTTTTATAATTAGGTGCTATCCTATAAATGATTTTGTACAATGGAAAGCTTTACCCAGATGGAGGTAACTGGTAATTCCTCTTATCTTCATGGTGAAGACCTAACAATTTATTCAGTTCAAAGGCAAAACAGATCAAACTGCCATGGGTTGGGTGATAAATGAGGGGCAATGAATGTGAACTATTTTTAAAAGGAAGAATTAGAAAACCTGAGCTCTGTAATTCTTGCTTTGTTTTTAAAATCTTCAGACTGAATCTCAGGAGAAGCCAGGGAAGAGGAAGCAATGCAGGACAATGGAGGAAACTGCCTGATATCCTAAATAACATACATTAAAATCAAAACACATATTCAGGATGTAAAACAGTAATGCTGGGGCTGGTGTTATGGCTCAGTGGTAGAGCACTCGCCTAACATGTGTGAGGCACTGGGTTCGATCCTCAGCACCACATAAAAAAATGAATAAACAAAACAGAGGTATTGTGTCCATCTACAACTAAAAAAATTTTAAAACAAAACAATAGTAATGCCTTATTTGTCCGATCCTTGAAGAATTCTACATAATTAAATTTTCCATACAGAAGCACCTTTTTCTTTTTTGTTTTAAAAGCTATTTTCCTTAAATTTATTCACTGTATCACAGTTCTTCTCTGCCTTTTACATGTGCATGTGTCTGCACACATACACTGGAGATGGAACCATGGCTTTGTGCATAGTAGGCAAGTATTCTTATATATATTATATATATATATATATATATATATATATTTTTTTTTTTTTTTTTTTTTTTTTTTAGTTGTAGTTGGACACAATAACTTTGTTTATTTTTATGTGGTGCTGAGGATCGAACCCAGGGCCTCGCACCTGCTAGGTGAGCACTCTACTGCTGAGCCACAACCCCAGCCCAGCGGCAAGTATTCTTTTCTGCTAGCTACATCCTTACCCTGTTTTGGTGGTGTTGTGGTTCTCCTCTTCCCTCACTTTGGTACCACGGATGGAACTCAGAAGCACTTAACCACTGAGCCACATCCCCAGCCCTTTTTATATTTTATTTTGAGACAGGGTCTCGCAGAGTCGCTTAGGCCCTTATTGAGGTGCTGAGGCTGGCTTTGAACTTGCGATCCTCCAGCCTCAGCCTCCGGAGCCACTGTGATTACAAATATGCACCACTGTGCCCAGCCCATTTTTAAATTTTATTTTGAGATGGGATCTAAATTGCCTAGGCTAACCTTGAATTTGCCATCTTCTTGCCTCAACCTTCTGAGTCACTGGGATTAGAGACACGCCTCCTAGCTTAGTTGCTCTCTGTCTTCTTAAATAGAGTGGACTCTCCCTGGAAACTTTAAGTCATTGTAACTATGATTATTGTACTAGGATGTACATGCATATTAATTTTTCAAATCTTTGAATGTTTTACATTGTCATTTGCTGTTTCCTCTGTTACATTTACCTATAACTTTTTTTTTTTTGGTATGTGATTCCAATAGATTGTAATTTGTAATCACACAACCCTTAAATAATATCCTAAATAAGGGATAACAAGACTCTGAATTAAAAGTAGAGAAATAGCTGGATTCAGTGACACACACCTGTAATCCCAATATCTTGGGAGGCTGAGGTAGGAGGATCTTCAAAGCCAGCCTCAGCAAAAGTGAAGTGCTAAGCAACTCAGTGAGACCCTGTGTCCAAATAAAATACAAAATAGGGCTGAGGATGTGGCTCAGTGGTCAAGTTCAATCCCAAGTACCAAAAAGTAGAGAACTAAAGTAGATGGCTTTTTGATAACTCTCCCAGTGCTAAGAAATCTGTTTATTTTCCATTTCAATTGAAACTAAGTTTCAAGAGTTAAAGATACCAGAAGATTTACCCTCTGGACTGGAGGTATAGCTCAGTGATAGAGCTCTTACCTAGCATGTATGAGGCACTGGGTTTGATCCTTAGCACCACATAATAAATAAATAAACAAAATGAAGGTATAAAAAATAAATTAAATAAAGGTATTTTTTAACAAAAGAAGACTGACTTCTGACTACCTGGAATTTTACTTCAATTATTAAAAATATTCCTCAAAGCAACTGATAATCTTTATGATTAGTGTTAAAACACACACACAGGGCTGGGGTTGTGCCTCAGCGATAGAGCGCTCGCCTCACAGTGCAAGACCCTGAGTTCGATCCTTAGCACCACATAAAAATAAATAAATGAAATAAAGGTATTGTGTCCAACTACAACTAAAAAATAAATATTAAAACACACACAAACAAAGAAAGAAAAAGAAAAAAATTATGCTGATTCCAAAATTGAGCCTAGATATCTGACAGTAACTAAATATATTTCTGTCCTACAGTTATTGACCAATAAAAGTTATCATGACTCCACTTTGATATGTTAATACAGTCACACATATTTCACATATATGGATAATATTCATGGTAAGTATATATCCCACACAAAATCTTGGCTTTAACACCTTCCAAGTTTCACATACTTTTCACAAATACAAATTGCACAAGGGCCATAAAGGACTACAATTAAGCACACAGGCAATTAACCAACACTTAAGAATTCATCCATTTAGTTCCAACACTATGGGATGTTCTGATTTCATTCATTTTTAAAATAATAGATATTAATTCTATTTTAGGTATAAAGCATCAAAAACTAAAATGCAACTTCTGTTGCTTTTCCAAGACTCTCTCCCTGTTCCAAAAAGTTTTTCATTCCTATGAGAATTCAAATTATGTATGCATATCCCCTCTTCTAAGTCACAAACATCCAGAGGACAAGAGTCTGTGACAAATGTTTTGTGCACCCAGTATTTGTTAGCCTCTGGAGAGAGCTGAGTTTAACAGTTCTGCCCTCACAGTCTGTCAGAGAAGGCAGGCTTGTAAACAAATTACAACACAGGCAAAAACAGAAGTGAGTACAGAATTAAATTAAAGGAAGAAATAACTCTGGTTGTAGAGGAAGTTCAGGGATACATTTCTGCCTTCCTCAAAAGCCCCTAAATAAATACCTGTTGAATGAACTGAATCTTGCTAACGATCGGTCAGGTCCCAGGTCCAAATAGATTTATCAGTTGCTTCTTGAAGCCAGAGGACAAACTTTCCCCCTCAACTGCAATATACAAACTCCAGTTTACTCACCTCCACCTCCACCCCAGAAAATCACCTTGGAGTAGGACCATACCTATACTGCCAGCCTTTTGCACTGCCACCGCGGCTGCTGCTGCTGCTGCTGCTACTGATTCCACCAGCACAGCTGCTGTTGCTACTGTTCTTATTCGGGGTCACGGCTGTGGCCAGGCCCTCCAGCTTTCCTTCACTCTCGGAGACTTTCATTGTCGACACTGGTTCACTCCCCTGCATCTTAACTCCAAAGTCCATCTGCCCTTCGCGGGCGGGAGAGAAAAACTCCGTAGAGGAGTTTTGTAGGTGCTTTAAAAAAAAAAAAAAAAAAAAAAAGCTAAATATAAACCCAGTTGCTAAATCAGATTGCGTCTAGAATGGGAACCATCAATGATCGAGGAAAGCAAGATGCGCATTCCCTCTTAAGTTAAAACTTGTAAGAGGGCAGGGTAGCCCTGAGAGCAGATATTTTTCAGAAATATATTTCCCTCCTGACAAAAGCAATAAGGAAAAAAGTCACCCAGCTAAGAAAGCTTGGTAACATACTCAAAGGTGAAGCCGAAGGAGCATGGGGGAGGTAGCGGATTGGGGGGCTAAAAGGGCTGGGCGAAGGACAGAGGACCACAGAAAAGGGTCTGGTGGCCTGACCTCCGGGCTGCGGGGCTGACCCACCGAGCTCCCTCCTCTTCTCCTCCGGCCGACCCTCAAGGGGGAGGATTTCGTCCAGCCAGCTCGGCGGTTCCCGCCGCAGACACGAGACAGAACAGGGGCTGGCGCGAGCAGCACCGGAGGAGGGTCGGGAAGGAGGCCACCGGGGGCGGGATGCCGGCTCCCCGGGCCACCTCTCCTTCGTCCAGAGGCGAGCTGTTCAGGGGCGACTACGTCCAACACCACTGGGTCGTGGTCCTCGGCTGGGTTTCTAGGGGCGGGGGAATCCCTCACCCTCTGGCAGCCAAATGTGAATACCAGGGCCGCGGCCGCCGCCCCACCCACAACCCCACAGCGGGTCACCCACCCGCCTGCTCTCTTCCCGCCTTCCCTTCCGGAGTAGTGTGAGCTCACTTCCCTTAGAGCCGAAGCTCCAGGCGCCATCTTGGATTAGGGCACCTGGGCCCTGAAGGGGGCGGAGCCTCGGGGAAGCTATGCCCAGGAGGCTGATGGGAAAGAAAGCTCTCAGCGGGAAGCGGCACAAAGAAAAGCAACTTCGAAGGAGGGAGAAATAAAGGAGCCACTTTTCAGAGCTAGTGCTCTCCTGAGTGGCTTCCCATCTTCCTGCTAGGTCCTAACCATCCATTTGAAGCACCCTTCCACGTCTTCGAGGAAGAAAGCTTAAAAAAAAAAAATCATTTGCAAAAGAAAACTAAATACACCTCTTTGTTTCATTTGTTTTTGTAGAAAAGGAAAACCTGGCAGTGAGGCAAATCAGTCTTAGAAATGGAAAAAATTTTGTTTTCTGTCTTGGAAGTTAGAGCCATAAGAACCAAAGCTAGGCTAGGTGATTTCCTGACCCAGACTAGTCCCACACCTCTTTAGACTTTTTTTTTTGCATTTGTAAAATAGTGATTGTTTAGAAGATTTCTAAAGCCCCTTCTAATTGTAAATTCTACTTTCTACCATCATGACTTGTGAATTGAACATAAAGTAAACTGTATGCAAAACGCGAGGGAAGATGCAAAGAAGTAATACTCAAAATGAAAAAGCAGTAAAGTAAATCATATATAATTAAGATTATGGAGAAAATTAAAAGAGAATGAGAGCCAGGCATGGTAGTGTGCACCGGTAGTTCCAGCTAATCTGAGGGCTAAGGCAGGAGGATCACTTGAGCCTAGTGAAAGACCCCAGCCCAGAAACCCCAGGCCCCATTGTGAAACCATCAGGGCGTGTTGCTAACCCACTAAACACTGGAGAGGTCTATCTGTTAATCAGTTAAGGGTAGTCTATTGTGAAAGGACAGGATGGTTGGAAAAGAACAAAAAAAAAAAAAAAAAAAACCAGGTCCCAGGGCATTCTTAGGCAAATAGGAACTGATAACATAAAGTGAAGAACAACTTTGCCCTTTAGGTAATCTATATGCTGGGTTCAAAATAACCAATAAGAAACCTGTTGCTTACCGCGCGAAACCTGCCCCATTATCCTATAAAAGACCTCTACCCCAAAGCCCCGTGTGCCAGTTCACCAAAGCTCCGGCTGAGGTTTTGCTGAGCACCCGCAGGCGTCTGTGTCTGAATAAACCTCTTGCGTTTGCAGCCAGTGCCTCGTGCGTCTTTCTTGGACAGGGAATCGGTGGGTCTTTCGCTAGGAGTTAGGGCCAGCCTGGGCTGTAGCAAGACAGAGTCTCAAAAAGGAAAAGAAAAAAAGGGGGAAGGTATGATATAGAAAGTAAATGAGATAGGATGGAAACTTACTTTAAAAGAGCCATTAAGGAAAGTCATCTATAAGGAGATGACATTTAAAGTGAAACATGAAGAAAAATGAAGAAGCTAAGGGAAAAGCAATTCTACCTATTCTGGGAAATGAAAGACCTGGAGCCTGGAGCATGACAGAGAGCCTTGTGAAATGAAAGTGAAGTGAGCCAGAGGAAATGGAAAGTCAAGGAAGATTTTAATCAGAGGAGGTTTGTGAACTGATTTACATTTTTAGAAGCTCTAGTCTTTTCAGCAAATGATGCTGGATGATAACATGCAATAGAATGAAAGTTGGACCTCTACCTCATACCATGCACAAATAAACTCAAAATATATCGAAAGCATAAATGTAAGAGCTAAAACTATAAACTCTTACATGAAGAAAAATAAAAAACAGAAAAATCTTATAAGAAAATCAGGAATAAATCTTCATGACCTGACATTAGGTAAAGCTTTATTAGATGCAACATCAAAGAACAAGCAGCTAGCCAGGGACAGTGGTAAATGCCAGTAATCCAAAGGTGAAGGCCGGAGGATCACAAATCCAAGGCTAGCCTGGGCAATTTAGAGAAGACCCTGTCTCAAAATAGAAAAAAAAAAAAAAAAAAGAGCTGGAGATGTAGCTCAATGGTAAAGTTCCCCTGGGTTCAATCCCCTTTATAGGGTTGGTTGGGGGCGGATGTTAGGAAACCCAAGCAACAACAACAACAAGAGCAACAACAAAAATAGACTGGTCTTCATGAAAATTAAAAACTTTTTTATTTGTTTGGGGTTCTTTTTGGTACCAGGGGAGGAATTCAGTGGTATGTAACCAGTGAGCCACACCCCAGCCCTTTTTTATTTTTTATTTTGAGACAGGCTCTCCCTGAGTTGCTTTAGAACCTCGCTAAGTTGCTGAGCTGGCTTTGAACTCAGGATCCTTGTGCCTCAGCCACCTAAGTTGCTAGGATTGCAGACATGCACCACCACAACTTGCAACTTTTGTTCTTTAATCAATACTATGAATAAAGTGAAATGACAAGCTATAGAAGGGAAGAAAATATTTGCAAATTATATA
The DNA here is from genome assembly GCF_048772815.1 of Callospermophilus lateralis. Taxonomy (NCBI): domain Eukaryota; kingdom Metazoa; phylum Chordata; class Mammalia; order Rodentia; family Sciuridae; genus Callospermophilus; species Callospermophilus lateralis. The sequence goes on along the minus strand of NC_135314.1, from coordinate 53,508,051 downwards.
TTTGATAAAGGACATATCTAGAATATATAAAGCATTCTTGCAATTCAATAGTAAAAATATAAATAACACACTTTAAAAATGCGTAAAGGATGCCTCAGTAACTTAGGCACTAAGCAACTCAGTAAGACCCTGTCTGTAAATAAAATATAAAAAAAGAGCTGGGGATGTGGTTCGGTGATTGAGTGCCCCATAACCCCCCCTCCCCAAAAAGCAAAGGATCTGAATAGACATTTATCTGAAGTTTATACAAAGGCCCATAAATACACTAAGAGATTCTCAATATCATTAGTCATCAAGGAACTACAAATAAAAAACACAAAGAGATACTGCTTAAACCTCATTAGGGTGGTTAAAATTTTTTTAAAAAAGATAATAACCAGTGTTATTGTATATGGAAATATTTGAACCCTCATACTTTTTAACAAATATGTGAAGTGTTCCATACAATGGAATATTTGACCATGAAGAATGAAGAATTGGTACATGCTACAATACAGATGGACCTTGAAAGCTTTATTTTATTTTGGTACCAGGGATTTAACTCAGGGGCACTTGACCACTGGTCACATCCTCAGCCCTATTTTGTATTTTATTTAGAGACAGGGTCTCACTGAGTTACTTGGTGCCTCACTTTTGCTAAGGTTTGCTTTCAGCTCGTACTCCTCTTGCCTCAGACTCTGGAGCTGCTGGGATGACAGGCATGAGCCACAGTGCCAGGCAGAATGATTCTAATCTAAGTGAAAGGAGTAAGACACAAAAAAGTAACATGTTGTGTGCTTCCATTTATATAAAATGACAAGAACAGATAAACACAAAAAGACAATGTAGATTACTTGTTGCTGGAACTAGGAGAAAGAAGGAATGAGAAATGACTGTTAAAGGGTATGGGTTTTACTGGGTGAGGAAATGAAACTGTTCTAAAATTAGATAGTGATGATGGTTACAAATTTGTGAATACACTAAAACTCACTTAATTTTGCACTTCAAATGGGAGAATTTATGGTAGGCAATATAAAGTATTGACTTTAGTTGGAGAAAAAGCCAGGAGACTAGTTAGAAGGCTATTATAGGAAATAAGATTGAAACGTCAGTGGCTTGGACTACAGTGATGGCCTTGGGGACAGAGAAAAGTAAGAGGACCCAAACTGTAACTGGGTTGGGACTACAGTACTGCAAATGGATTGGATATGCAATAGAATAATAATGTTCTTATAGGCCTCTCCACTTGCAGACTTCCTATGCATGTGACATATCACAACTCTGATTGTGCCCCTTTAAAACACAGAACCAGCCAGGCATGGTGGAGCACACCTGTAATCTCAGCCACTTGGGAGGCTAAAGCATGAGGATTGCAAGTTCAAGGCCAGCCTCATCAACTTAGTGAGACCCTGTCTGAAAACGTAGCTCAGTGGTAGAAGAACCCTGATTTGAATTCCCAGTACCAAATAAATAAATAAATAAAACTCAGAATCATCCAACAAATTTTCATTATATATGGAAAAAATTCAAACTCCTTTGTCAAGGAAAAATGGTATGGGGGCCGTTGTAATAGCCAACTATGATATGTAATGGCCATGTATCTATTTATAGTTCAATGCTGAGTGAAATGAAGATATATATATATATATATATATATATATATATATATATATATATATATATATCAGTAAGGTCGGCCAGTGACAGAAGTAACCCACACTAATACATGATTATCCAGACTCTAATAAAGGAAAAGAAGCCTATGAGTGTATGACTTCATTAGAGTAATGGCAAGTGCGATGGAGGAACAGGCCAATCCAAGGTCAAGGGACAACATGTACTTTTCAGTTTTAGAGATCCTGAAACTGTTTTGAAATTGCTCCCAACAATGGTGAGATTTGGAGACTGGCTTGTGCTAACCAAACTCATAACAGACTGATACAGCTACTAGAAAGACAGGTAACAATTAATAATGAAAAATACAGACCAGAACTTTCAAATCTGAATGTCAGCTCATCATTCTGTGTGAGGAACTCAAGAGAATAAATTGTAACCAGGTTACATGATGCTCATACAATCAGACCCAGGGGAGTTGGTTGGATAGATGATTTGATTTGTTTTGTTCTTAAATGAAAACTTTCAGTGTATAATAGTTTCTGAGTCTGACTTTCATTCAGTGCCTAAGGAGAAAGGAGAGGATATGATATGAAAAAAAAAAAAAAGATAAAGAAATGTACTTTTCAAAAACTTTCAAAAAAGGACACATGCATCTCTGCCAAGTTTAAGGTGCCTTCCCTAGTAATCCTCCCAGATGAAGATCAATGCATCCTGTGGCATTTTATGGTAGTCCACTCCCTGGGATCTGATGTCAGACTGACATGTGGATTCCACCATGAGACCTTGGATAGGCAACCTAACTAATTTCTTTGTGTCTATTTTTTCTCACCTATAAAATGGGAATACTAATAACCTGTAGCATGGATAGAATTGTGCCTACTCGCCATGTGATGGTATTTGGAGATGGGGCCTGTAGGAAATAATTAGGGTTAGATGAGGTCATCATGATGGGAATTAGTTTACAAGAAGACATACCAGAGAGCTTGTGTTCCCCTGCAACACACATACACACATATTCATGCTCTCTCCTATGTGACAAAATATCAAGAAGGCATGTATTGCCAGGAGCAGTGGCACATGCCTGTAATCCCAGCAGCTTGGGATGCTGGGGCAAGAAGATCCCAACATCAAGGCCAGCCTCAGCAACTTAACGAAACCTTAAGCAACTCTGCAAGACTCTGTTTCAAAATTTAAAAAATAATAATGATAAACAAAAAGGGATGGGGATGGGGTTCAGTGGTAAAATGCTCCTGGGTTAAATATTGAGTAATACCCCCTTCCCCCCCAAAAAAGGATACCTATAATTCCAGGGTCCCAGGAAGTAAAGCAATTTCAAGGCCAGCCTCAGCAATTTAGTGAGATCCTCTCTTAAAATAAAAAATAAAAAGGCCCAATGCGATGATACATGTTTATAATCTCAGCAGCTCAGGAGGCTGAGGCAGGAAGATTGCAGTTTCAAAGCCAGGCTCAGCAATTTAGCAAGGCCCTAGCAACCTAGTGAGACTCTGTCTCAAAATAAAAAACAAAACGACTGAAGATGTGGCTCAGTGGTTAAGCACCCTTGAATTCAATCCTGGTAACAAATAAATAAAAAGGACTAGGAGTGAATAAAAAGGGATGGGAGTGTAGTTCACTGGTAAAATACCCCCAGTGTAGTGGCACCCCCTTTCTCCACCAAAAAAAAAAAAAAAGTCTTAACTGGAGTTCTCCAGAAATCTTCACCATGGCTGATTTTAGGACTGTCAGCAAAAAAGTCTCTACAAAAGAGTTCAACAAAGATAAACTTCCTGTTTTTATGTTGCCCTATTTTACTTGGCTGCTAGCCTGGAAGATATCAGCACTCCAGGTGCTGGACACCCCCTTATTAGTTTTTCACAAAAATTTATCCAGTACAGTAGTTTATAGAAATATGTAAACAAGGCCTCTGACCTTGAGCTGGGCTTAATAAAGAGGTCAACATTTCTAAGATAAGAGAAGTTACCATAGTAACAGCTGGCAGGGGGAGGAAAGAAAGGGGAGAAGAAGCTCTCCCCTTCTCAGGTGTTGTCCTTGAAGGGTTAATTTGCCCAGAACAGTGAAAGAAAACGCTGATTTTATGTGACCTTCTGCAGACTGTGAACTTCTGAGCCCCTCCCCTTACATGCTGGGTATAAAATTCTAAAACTACCTGAACTCAGGGTTCAGGGATTGATTGATCACAGCAAAAGCTGTGCCCTCTGAACCTGGCTGCAGCCAAATAAAACTGTTTCCTGCTATCTTCGGTGCCTTGCCTCGTCTGTCCCTACAATACAGGTTCAATCCCCAACACACACACACAAAAAAGGCAACTACCTTCAAGCTAGGAAGAAGGCCCTCACCAGAAACCACCTATGCTGGCACCTTGATCTTGGACTTCTAGCCACCAGAACTGTGAGAACATAAATTGTTGCTATTTAAGCCACCCAGCCTTTGGTATTTTGTTTTGGCAGCCAAAACTAAGACAATCTCCTTCTTTGAGTGGTTGTTAGCACTAAATGAAATGACATAAACACGTTCATGTTTGACACCTGACATGATCAGTGCTCAACAACTGTTGTTGTTATCCAAAGGGCAGGGTTTACCTGCCAAATAAAATGGTTGTGTTTGGTGAGGGCAGCTTTCTGCTAGACAACTCTGCAGTTGCGCCAACCAATATATTTCTGAAGACATTACACATGTTTCTGTGGGAAAATCCCAGTTTTTGTCTCCCCAATGAACTGGAGTATTTTAGCTATAGCCAAATCAAAAGAGACCTGTCCAACTATCTATGTAAATGCAGAGTCCTAAGAATAGTACCTAGAAGCACCAGCTTGTGGGTGTCAGTGAACATGCAGGTGTGCAGGGCCATTTCAGCTTCAAGGTCAACTCCTCAGATGCCTCCCCTGGTCACTCTACAGAAAGCAGTAGTTGCTTCCCCATTATTATTCTCCATCCCTTCACACTGCTTTAGTTTTTTTCATAACATCTGACATCATATGCTTTTTTTTTGTGCTTTGCCTGTTTCCTCGTTAAATGTAAACTGCATGAAGAGTGAGTTAATTCTTTTCTTTTCCTTATTTCTCAATACTTGAATATTGCTTGACACATATTAAATGAGTGAATGAATTTACTAACATGGCTAAGAACATTCATTTTAATGTTAGGCACAGTGGTGCATGCCTGTCATCCCAGTGGCTTGGGAGGCTGAGGCAGGAGGATTGAAACTTCAAAGCCAGCCTCAGTAACTTAGTGAGGCTGTAAGCAATTTAGCAAGACCCTATCTCAAAATAAAAAGGGCTAGGATTGTTGCTCAGTGGCTAAATGCCCCTGGGTTCAATCCTGGTAACAAAACAAAACAAAAAAACAGTCATTTTAGTATCTAGTCATCTTTTTGTAATTATATCCAATATACCCCATAAGAAGAACTTAGAGAAGGAAAAGTTTATTTTGCTGACAGTTTCAGAGGTTCAGTTCATGGTGGGCCTGCTCCATGGCTCTGGGCCTCAGGTGAGGCAAAACATCCTGGCAAAAGGATGTGGTAGAGGAGAGCAGCTCAGGTCATACCAGCCAGGAAGCAAAGAGAACTCTGCTCACTAGGGACAACATATAAAACCCAAAGGCACGTGCCCTGTGACCCACTTCCTCCAGCCACACCCTACCTGCCTAGAGTGACCACCCATGCAATGTATTCAATTGGGTTAATACACCAATTAGTTTACAGTTCTGTAATCTAATCATTCACCTCTGAACATTTTTGCATTGCCTCACACAGGCACTTTCTAAACAATAACGTTATTAGACTTCAAATCTTGGCACTGCCATTTGGTGTGTGATCTGAGAATGTTTCTTTGGTAAGCCTCAGTTTTCTCATCTGTAAAATAAAAATAGGATGCAATAAGAAAACACCTAGATGTGCTTAGCACAGTGCCTGGCATCTGGTTAGTGCTGAGCAAACCACTGCCTGTTATATCCTCTAACCATGATGTGCAGACAAAGGAAGGGTGATTTGCTTCCCTGGAGCACAAGAGAACCTGCTTTCTTTTGAGAAAGAGAAACTGGGGGCAAAAGGGCAGGGAGCAAGGCCATGGGGAGCAGAAATAATCTCCCACCAGGAAGATAACACCAGGAGGAATGGGAACATAAAAAAAAAAATAGGCAGGGGGAAGGAAGGAGGGGAGAGAAGGGAAGGAGGAAGAGCAGGAGAGAGGGAGGATGGAAAAAGGGAAGGAAAGGAAATGTTCACATTCACAGAGTTTACAATTAACCAGAGCTCCCACCCTCCCTAACCCTGTCCTGTGCAGGCAGCAATCCTTTAGCAATTTCCCAGTCCAGTGGGCTGATTCAGATCCAGGACTCCAAGAGAGCGGCATTTCACTGGAAGCACTCCCTGCCAAGCTCAAAGCTTGTTGTGGGAGTAAAAGAAATAGAGGTAGTTGTGCTTGGGTTGAGAGGAAAAAGGAGAGGTGGGCAGGGAATAGGAGAAGCTGCTGTGCTCAGATTTTGAAAAAATGAATTTGTTTTTTCTCCCATTATTTGTCTTGAATCCCCCCGCCCATTGAACTCCAAAGTATGTCATTTAAATACCCAGTAGACAGTAAAATTAGCTCTTAAAACTGTATTATAAAATGAGAACACAAGTTTCTTAATGTGATGTGTCCGTCTTGTCCATTTTTAGACTCATTTGGCAGGTAGTGTTTTACTCACAGAAGCTCATCAAAATGTGCACAAATCTGAAGTGGTGAATGCCAGGAGTTACCATGGAAAAGGAGAGAAAGAAAAGGCAACTAATGCTTATTAGCATGAAATCACAGAGATATGAATCCTAAGAAGCATTCATGTGGATCAGCTTCCAAAATGGCATGCAAATTTATTGTTCTCATGAAATGAGTTATTTGACAGGAAAGCAGTGATTTATTTGAGAAGATGTATAAAATGTATGCTAGTTTCTCTTTTGAAAAAGCTGTATTCCTCACCCTATCCCCCCACCCCCCAAAAATACACCTGGAACAGCAGCTTTCAATATATGCTCCATACAATATTGCAGGAAAAAAAATAGATGTAGTTTAATTTTAAATATTTCTTGCTGTGATTAGATACATTTGGAAAAATTTTAGTGATTTGTTCTTTTGGTAAGAGTAGTTTCTCTTTTAATTTCTTTTCTTTTTCTTTTTTTTTTTTTTTTTGTGGTGCTGGGGATTGAAAACTAGTTTCTTTGTTGTATAACTTCTTGGAGGATTTAATAGGCAAATGTGCATCTTGAATCAAGATAAGGGAGATGGAAGATATGCCCATAAAACCCCCGGCAGGGAACGAGTGGCACTTACGAGGCCCAAACCAGTGAAAAGATGTTGATGTTTCTCATATATAATAGCAAATAAAAAGAATGTCCACCTGTGAAAAATGAAAGAGAGCCATATAAAGCTTTGAAATGTCACCTCTCAAACTTATGTTATTTTGAGAGGGATGGTGCTTTATGGGTGTGCTCAAAATCCACCTAGAGAAAGAACTTGCTGCCTAGGAAAAGAAGAATTCTGAGGATACCCCTGCTGCTCTACCTTGGCTCAGTCTCTTATCCATTCATAAGAGATTCAGGATGGTGAAGTAGTGGGAAACTAGCAACAGGAAAGGAACTAATTGAACTTGCCACTAACAGACCCAAGGCAACAGAGAATTGAAAGTAGATTGGTTCTGTGGATGGTGGGTTGTCTATTTGATAGCTTTGCCTTGGGCCCTCTTTTTAGTCTTCTTTTTCTCTTAGATGCTGAATAATTTCTCCTATGGCCTGTGTTTCATATGGGGCTCTGTTTGCATTTACATGATTCAATCTTTGATAACACAAGAATAGGAATGATCTCTTTCATAAGAACTTCTCTCCCCACTCCCAGACCCTGAGCAGATAACTAAATCTGCTTGTAATGTTAGCATCAACACATAACCTGACTCAGAGTGGACCTCTGTGTTTGTGGAATGAAGGAATGATAGAGACCTTTCAGATGGCAAAATACCCGTTTCCCCTCCCTGACCTGGTGTCCCTCCACAGCATGCCAGCACTTCGCATTCACAGGCTCCCAGATGGATGCTATTTTTCAGGCTGGCTCTATGGGAGAGATTGCTCAGCTCCTGAAGTCCCAGAGTCAATTGTGATGGTGGCATTTATGATATGATCACTTACACAGGGCCAAAGAATCAAATCTTCTCAAAGACCTTAATATCAGTCCTCCATGGAAGGTTCTTACCTCTATTTTTCGAAGTATTAAATGTGTTAGTCAGTTTTCTGTCGTTGTGACAAAATACCTGAGAAAATCAACATAAAAAAGGGAAAAGTTTATTTTAGCTCACAGTTTTGAAGGAATCAGTCCACAGTCACTTGGCTCTTTTACATTTGGGCCTGTGCTGGTACATCAAGGCTAGAGCTCATAGGGGTACAGGTTGCTCACCCCATGGCAGCCAGGAAGCAAAAGAGAAAGAGGAAGGGGCAAAGGTCCCCATATCACCTTCAAGGGTGCACCTCCAGTTACCTAACTTCCGTCCAGTAGGCCCCAACACATAAAGGTCTTTCCACCTCTGCATAGGCCACAGGTTGGGGACCAACCAAGCCTTAAACACATGGGCCTTTGGAGGACACTTAAAATGCAAACCATAGCTGGGTGTAGTGGTGCCCACATATAATTACAACTTCTCAGAAGGCTGAGACAGGAGAATTGAAGTTCACAGCCAGCCTGGGCAAATTATGGAGACCATGTCTCAAAACAAAAATATTAAAAATGACTGGGATTTAGCTCAGTGATAAAGCACCCCTGGGTTTAATCCCCACTATGAAGAACAAGGGAAAGGGGAAGGGGAAGAAGGAAATCAAGCCACTTGTAGTCCAGGTAGAAGCTGGAAGATGGGTGAGTCTGTCAAGACAGAGAACATAGAGGCAAAGTCAAGTAATCATGCAGAGTAAATTTTTTACAATACATTTATTGTTGAAGAGCTAGACATTTGGTAACATTGTCAGGAAGAAAGAGATAAGATCACATGATGGAATGAGAATGGATTTAAATTAAATTTTTACACAGGTTTCACAGATGGAACCCAGAAATTATTGAGAGTGATTTCTCCTCTCCTAGAGAAATTTAGCCTCTTTTTTTTTTTTTTTGTACAGGGATTGAACCCAGGGCACTCTACCACTGAACCACATCTCCTGCACCTGACCCCCCATTTTCTTTATTTTTCTTTCTTTCTTTTTTTTTTCCTTTCTTTTTTTTTTTTTTTTTTTTTGGTACTGGGGAATGAACTCAGGGGCACTCGACTACTGAGTCACATCCCCAGCCCTTTATTTATTTATTTATTTTTTAGAGACAGAGTCTCACTGAGTTGCTTAGCACCTTGCTTTTTGCTGAGGCTGCCTTTGAAATCAAGGTCCTCCTGTCTCAGCCTCCCAGAACACTGGGATTACAGGTGTGCACCACTGTGCCCAGCTCCCTTTTCTTGAACTGTATTGAGGTCTGCTGGAAAAAGGTAGGTTGGGCTCAGATTCAAAGTTGTGAATGTTATTTCCTATTTCTTTGAAAATCTTTGCTGCTGTCATTAAGTGAGTAAATATTTATGGTACATGGTTTACATGGTAGGGGAAAAGGATACAAACATAAGTAACACATAGACTCTGCCCTCAAAGTTTATGGATAAAGCAAAGAAAGCATTAAAAATAAGTGGTTCAGTATCGAGGATATAGCTGAGTGGTAGAGTACCTACTTAGCATGTGTGAAACCCTGGGTTCCATCCCCAGCATTAAAAAGAAAACGAGCCAAGGGTGATAGCACACGCCTGTAATCCCAGCAGCTCAGGAGGCTGAGGAAGGAGGATCAAAAGTTCAAAGCCAGCCTCAGCAACTTAGCAATGCCCTAAGCAACTCAGTGAGAACCTGTCTTTAAATAAAATACAAAAAAAAAGGTTGGGGGAAGCTGGGGGTGTGGTTGAGTGCCCCTGGGTTCAATCCCTGGTACCCCTCCCAAAAGTAAAATAAATAAAAATAAGTGTGATAAGTGGCAAGATACACACAGATATACATAGTATGGAATGTGTGGAGAAGGGAGCAGGTAGATGTGTGGAGAAGGGAGCAGGTAGTGTAGTGAACAGGGAACTTCCCATACACCTCCCCCCAACACCCTTATTTTTGAAGTGTGGGTGATCAAACCCAGTACATCACACATGCTACACAAACACTCCAGCACAAAAGTCCCTCTTGAGAAAAGTGATACTTAAGCTGGTAACTGCAAAGATAAGTTAAAGAAGAATAGGACAATTTTATTCTGGGTAGAGAGAAGAATAAACCCAAAGATGAGACAGTAGGGGTATAAGTGGAACTTAGAGAAGGCCAGGGTGGTCAGAGCTCAGAATTCAGAAGTAGTGTGACAAGGGCCGGAGGTGTAGCTCAGTGGTGGACCACTTGCCTAGCATATGTGGGTTCTATCACCAGTGCCGAGAGAGAGAGAGAGAGAGAGAGAGAGAGAGAGAGAGAGAGAGAAGAAAAAGAAAGTATAAACAAAATGACTCTAGAGAGGTAGCCAAAGGTCAGATGCCAGGCCAGGAAATTTGGACTTTTTCCTAAGAGAGAGGTGGCATTGAATGATTATAAGCAAAGGGATTAATTACACGATGAGATTAGGGTTGCTTAAGATGGAAAGACAAAGCCAGGCATGGTAGCACACACCTGTAGTCCCAGCAATTTGGGAGGCTGAGGCAGGAGGATCACAAGTTCAAGGTTTTTAAATATATATTTAGAATATAAATATCTACCCAAAACTTTATATATGTATACATATATGAATAGGGTTTTTTTTCCCAGTAAAAAAAATGTACATTACTTGCATATCCAACTTCCACCTGGGCCCATGTATACCCTTTTCCTAAATCTGTTTCTTGGAAGGACTGATTTTCCTTTTTGCATTGCTGAATTTCAAGTATAAAGTGATACCTGGCTCCACTTCCAGGTCTGGCAAGCTGTTCAAGTTAAAAACAGAAACTACTGGCAAAAAAGTCTTCTTCCCCAGATCATTCTAAGAGACCAAGTGATCTGTATAGGGCCCATGTCTTTCTCAATTTCCTGACTCCTCACCAGAAAGAGGCAAGTAAATTCTCTCCTAGTTGTTCCTTTCTTCTCTACCTTCCATGGCTACAGCCTTTAAAGTGGAATTAGACAGTTGTACAGCCTTGTGGAAAATTACTCAGTTCAAAGGATGTGGCACAGAGGGACATCTACTCCTTCCTTCCATCTCTTTTGCCTTCATTGTAAGCTGTTCTTCTTATGGTAATTATAGTTGCTCATATTTTGCATGTTTTAGAATTTAAATGATCAGGTCTTAAACCAATTTTCGTAGACTCCAGGAAGAGAATAGCTGAAGGCATTTCATAGAGACTGCAGTCCAAGAGTATCCTTTCATTTCAGAGAACCATAGGAGAGAGACAGCATCCTCAGACATGTACTGTGTCTGATTCTGTGTGTTTCCATCCTGGAGATCTTGAGGTAACAATTTCCTTGTTATTTCTGGCAGTTTAATTTACCTTTTGCAAATGCAGTATTGTTGGCATACCAAGCAGATAATTACTTGGAGCAACTGGTCAGGCTGCTGGAGGCCAAGTTCAGCGAGTCCTCTGATTTTCAATCTTTGGCTTTCTCTAAGCCTGAGCTCCCCGTCCTCCAATGACTTTTCTCATAGTATCACTCCAAGTTTCATGGCCAGCTTTCAATCAAGATCTAAAGATCAAAATGTGACACTGACTTTGCTAGCTGAACAAAATACAAGGGAAATATTATATTCATAATTGCGGTATCCTTTGCAATTGAAAAGACTTTCTGTGTTGACCTTCTGAATGTTTGTGCATAACATATTTTGGGACTTCTTAGTTGATGTGACATGTGTACAAATACTGAACACAGTCACATAAAGGAATGCAGAAGGCCAGGTGGGGATTGGAGGTAAGCGGAGAGTGCATGCCCCAGACAATGAAAAGACCATTATCTCACTCCAAAGCCCTGTTGTCAGGAAGACCTTGTGAAACCAAATCTTACATTTTCCAAGAAAATGAAGAAATCTGAGTTTTTTGTTCTGTTTTGTTTTTGAGAAAGGGTCGGTCTCTCTAAGTTGCTTAGGGGCTCACCAAGTTGCTGAGGTTGGCCTTGAACTTGCTATCCTCCTGCCACAGCCTCCCAAATTGCTGGGATTTACAGGTGTGTGTCACCATGTCTGACCATCCAGCACTCTTTGTAAAAATTAGGACTTGGGATGTGGCTCAGTGCTAGAACACTTGCCTTGCATGTGCAAGTCCCATGTTCAATCCCCAGCACCACCACTGAAAAGAAAAAATTAAATATTATGGGGACCAAAACAAAGCATGTTTGTCAGCTCAGTGTTGAGGCAAAGGAGAGGTTAAAAAAAATAGCAGGATTATTATAACAAAGTATCAGCTGGTTGGCTTAAGCAACAAAAATTTATTTTCTCTCCATTCTGGATTGAAGGCTAAAAGTCTGAGATCAAGGTATTATCTATTTATTTATTTTTTATTATTATTATTTTTTAGGTCTCCTTGGCTTGTAGATGTTTGTCTTCTCCTTGGGTCTTCACATGGTCTTCACTTTGTACCTGTGTTCTAATTTCCTCTTCTTATAAGGACACCAGTCATATTGGATTAGGAGACACCCTAATGACCCATGTTAACTTTTTTTTTTTTTTTTAAAGAGAGAGAGAGAGAGAGAGAGAGAGAGAGAGAGAGAGAGAATTTTTTAATATTTATTTTTTAATTTTCGGTGGACACAACATCTTTGTATGTGGTGCTGAGGATCGAACCGGGTCGCACGCATGCCAGGCGAGTGCGCTACCACTTGAGCCACATCCCCAGCCCCCATGTTAACTTAATTATTTATTTCAAGGCTCTTTATGCAAATAGTGTTACTTTCTGAGATATTGGGAAGAGGACTTCAACATATTAATTTTGATCCAGGTGCAGTGTCATGCAACTGTAATCGCTGTTACTTGGAAGGCCAAGGCGGGAGGAACCTGGAAATCGGAGACCAATCTGGGCCACCTAGCAAGACCCCATCTCAAAAATCAAAACAAAAAACATGAATTTTGTAGGGATACAATTCAGCCTGTAGCAGTAGGTTATCCAACCTCATACCGCTGTTCCTGGAGCATTTACTGGAACTAGGCAGCCTGGCAACTAGTATTTATTAACACTCAAATGTACCCAACTTGGTGGAAGAATCCAAAGAAAAAGATATACAAAAACAGACCATTAGAGAGAAAAAAAATGAGGTGAAGAGAGCGGCTACATTTAGGGAACAAATTTTTGCCACATGCAAGTCAGATAGAGCATTAATCTCCACGATATATAAAGAATTCAAAAAATTTAACATCAAAAAAAAAAACAACCTAATCAATAAATGGGCTAAGGAACTGAACAGGCACTTCTCAGAAGAAGATATATATTTGATCAACAAATATATGAAAAAATGTTCAACATCTCTAGCAATTAGAGAAATGCAAATCCAAACTACTCTAAGATTTCATCTCACTCCAGTCAGAATGGCAGTTATCAAGAATACAGACAACAATAAATGTTGGTGAGGATGTGGGGGAAGAGGAACACTCATACATTGTTGGTGGGACTACAAATTAGTGCAACCAATATGGAAAGAAGTATGGAGATTCTTCAGAAAACTTGAAATGGAACTTCCATTTGACTCAGCTCTCCCACTCCTTGGTTTATACCCAAAGGACTTAAAATCAGCATACTATAGTAAAACAGCCACATCAATGTTTATAACAGCTCAATTCACAATAGCTAAACTGTGGAAACAACCTAGATGCCCTTCAATAGATGAATGGATAAAGAAACTATGGTATATATACACAATGGAATATTACTCAGAATTAAAAGAGAATAAAATTATGGCATTTGCAGGTAAATGAATGGAGTTGAAAAATACCATGCTAAGTGAAGTAAGCCAATACCCCAAAACCAAAGGCTGAATGTTCTCTCTGATAAGTAGATGCTGATCCATAATGGGGGGGGCATAGGAAAAATGAAGGAAATTTGAAGGGGCAAAGGGGAGGGAGGGATGGGGAGGGGACATGAGGGTAAGAAAGATGGTGTAATGAGATGGACATCATTATGCTGGGTACATGTATGTCTGCACATATGGTGCAACGCTACATCTATACAATCATAGAAATGTAAAGTTGTGCTACAATTGTGTACAATGAATCAATGAATCATTCTGCTGTCATATATACCTAATTGAAATAAATTTTAAAATTAAAATTAAAAAAAGGAGAAGACTACATCAAAGAAGGGGGCTTCAAGTCACATTTCTGCTTAGAGATCATTTTATAATAAGAGAATTAGGGTAAAGAGAGTCCCTGTGACATACCGGAGGGATAAAGCCATTATGTTAGTCATCTTTTTATTGCTGTGACCAAAATATCTGACAAGACCAACTTAGAGTAGGAAAAGTTTATTTTGAGCACCCAATTTCAGAGTCCATTGCTCTGGGTCCAAGGTGAGGCAGAGCATCATGGTGGAAAGGTATAGTGGAGGAGGGATGCTCACCTCAGGGTGGGCAGGAAGCAACTATGAGAAAAGAGGGAGAGAAAGAGGCTGAGGGAAGATGAACCTTTCCAGGGTAGCCCCCAGTGACCCACCTCCTCCTGCCACAACCCATCTACCTACAGTTGACACTGGGTCAGGCCATTCAAACTAGGATGGACTGATTATGTTACAGCTCCTATCATGTGATCATTTTCAACTGAATATGCCTGTATTAACACAGGAGTTTTTGGGAGACAGCTCATATCCAAACCATAACAGTCACAGCCTCTGAACCAGAAGGGATCTTGTTCATATATTCTACCTTGAGGCCATAATGTTCCTGCCAAATGGCCCAACTTAATTAATTCTGTGTCTGCATGTCAGATCTCCAAGTATTTCACAATAGAAATAATGTCCCTATTAACATTTTCTTCATGATAAAAATCCTAGGACTGGGGATGTAGCTCAGTGGAAGAGCCCTTGCCTAGCATGCATGAGGCTCTGGGTTCGATACAGAACACTACACACACACACACACACGCGCGCGCACACACACACACACACAAATCCTGCCTTCTAGGTAAAGTCTTCAATTCATTCAACCATTCCTTTTAAAACATGATTTGAAGTCCCTTCACTGTTCTTATACACCTTCATGTTTCAAGAGAAGGAGGGACATGAGAAAGGTGTGCTTCAGAGTAGCCTGTGATTCAGAGCTGCAGGTGGATTAAAACCTGGATCTGCATTGAGCATGGTTTTTCTTTTCTGCAACTATGAGAAAGTGATTTTTTTTAAAAAAAGTATCAGCTGTTGATCCTTTGAAACAGTTTTCCTCAGAAAACTCTTCCCTAAGAGGGAAGGTTATGGTGAGCACGGACTGGCTTTAAGGCAGATCTGGCAGGAGATTGGGCCCGATGGCTATTATAAGTCCCCACTGCCACCTTCCCTCAGCTGTGAGGCCAAGAAGGAAGGCATGTATCCATGAAGAGGAAGATATTTCCCACATAAGTGCTTCTTTGTCTCAGGAAAAGGAGGTTCTGGCCACCTGTTCTTATGACATGCTGCCTTATTATGTATAACCAAAGCAGAGAGGAACAGAGAAGTAACAAATGGATCAGCCACTAAGGTTTTAAGGTACTTCTTGGGAATTTTCTAATCTCTCCAGTAAGAGAATTTTTTTAAAAATTAAAAATTCTGTGACGAGTTAAGAGAAGTAGCCACTGCTAAATCTGCACATACTCACCTTCTACAGATGAAGCCCTGCAGACAGTCCTAGTCTAGTCCAATGCTCAAAAGTTTCTATGCGTGTCCTTGGTTCCATCTTCCTGTGAGGCTGTAACTCTAATATCACCACTGACCTCCAATCCTCATCCTTGTCTCTGAAATCTGAACCAAGAAGGCTGACCTCAGCCTTCAGTGGGAGACATAGGGTGTCTTTCTAATGATGAAAGTATAGGAGACCTTGAGATCTGTGATAAAGATCCTATAAATTCTTAATGCCAGGGTGTCAGAGGTGGGGTTGGAACAGAACTCAAAGAAGGTATGACCCCATACAAACCTGACCTCAGACCCAGGAAGGATTTCAGTTGTTTCACAGATTAATGGACTAACTAGGAAGAGAGCTGCCATAGAGAAGGGAAGTGGAAGGCATTTCCTTTAAACCTTGCATATCAAATGGCCTTCCAAGATGTACCACTGACGGCCAGCTAACTGCAGCAGCAGAGGTGGCCTGGTCACCCCGGGATGCATCTGGATCACCAGCTTCACATGATGAATTGCTCTGAAAAACTCTCTCTTCCCCTCAGTCCAATTTCCCCTTTGTCACTAGCTTCCTCTTTAGGCCCAGGCCTTCACAGGAAAGATATGCCTTATCCCCTTGTGCCTCTCTTCCCAAGTCTGTGAGAGGCAGGGAGATTTTCCCTTTTAGCCTATATTCTAACAGAGTGAATGCTGTTCTTTGCAGTCCTGATCTCAGTCATGCTTTGGCTGATGTTAACTAGATCTCTTCTTTTTAATTTTTTTTAAATAGATAGACACGATACCTTTATTTTATTTGTTTATTTTTATGTGGTGCTGAGGATTGAACCCAGTGCCTTACACATGCTAGGCAAGCGCTCCGCCACAGAGTTACAATCCCATCCCTATGAGTTGGATCTTAAGTAATGTTGCTACATTATCTTATCACCTTTTACTTAACTCCTAAAAAATGTTTTTAGCTAAGCCAAAAAAATGGTTATCTAGTTTTTAGAAGACTATTTTAAGTTGGGTGCTGTGATTCATGACCATAATACCAGTGACTCCAGAGGCTGAGTCCAGAATATCACAATTTCGAGGCCAACATCAGCAGTTTGGTGAGACTTTGACTTCAAATAAAAGGGCTGGGGATGTAGCTCAGTGGTACAGCATACCTGGGTTCAATCCCCAGTATTACAAAAACAAAAACAAAACAAACAGACAAACAAAAAACTCACACATTTTAAGAAGTCATCTTTTAAATTTATTTATCTTTTTGGTGGGGGTTATTGGAGATTGAACCCAGGGGCACTTTACCACTAAGCCCAGTTCTTTTAATTTTTTTGAGACAGGGCCTTGCTAAGTTGCTGAGGCTGGCCTTGAACCTGTGATCCTTCTGTATTAGCCTCCAGAGTCTCTGGAATTACAGGTGTGCACCACCATGGCTGGTACAGTAATCTTTTTTTGTTTGTTTGGTCTCAGTAATCTTTTTTATAAGCAATTTATTGAGCACTTGTTCAATAAATTTATTGGGCATGTTTACAGTTTATAATAAGAAAATTAGAAACAATCTGGATAGTCATTAGTAGGCTACTTTTGGAATAGCTTCTGTACTGTTTAAATTTTCAATAAGGGCTGGGGATGCAGCACAGTAGTAGAGCACTTGTCCAGCAGCAACAAGGCCCTGGATTCCATCCCCAGCACTTAAAATTTATTAATAAATAAATAAATGTTTGATAATGAAAATACATTCATATTAACTTCTATTGAGTTATCTCCTTACCTTTCTAAGGAGTCCCCAATCGGTATTTTTCCCTTTTATAATAGTTCTCACTGTTTTCTCAGTGAGCTATCAACATGCAGTTATCACTGTAGTATTTCTAGGTCTAAAGCCTTTTACTTTTATTTTTGGTGTTGGGGACAGGACCCAGGGCCTCATAACAGGCTAAGGACATGCTCTATCCTTAAGCTACTCCTCCAGCCTTGAAATATTCTTACCGTTTGTTTCTCATTGTTTATCTACCTCATTTTAAACTCCTTGGTGCAGGGAACAGTCCTTCATGACCTGTCCCTGCTCACATTTGCTGCTTGTCTCACATGCCTATATTCTGCTTTCCAGGTACACTTTGCTTGTTTTGGATCCTCTGAAACCCCAGCTGCATGGCTTTGCACTGGCTCTGCTCTCTGCTTTCAGTCCCTCCACCGCCTCCAAAATCAAACTGAAGCATCACTATTTCTCCATCCTTAGCAAAGTTCAGCCCACCCTGATATGTTCCAACAGAACTTCTGGTCTCTTCTCATACTGTATGAAGTTTCTTTTCTGATGTGCATGCTGTGGTTCCTCCTTGTCCATGTCACCTTCCCCATGGAATGTATGTTCTTGGGAGCTGATGGATGTGTTCATGGCAGTATTCCCCACTGAAGCACAGACCTCTTTGGATATTAAATGCAAATGAATTAATAAAGTAATGAATGAATACATGTACAATGCTTTTTCCACTAGTTTTAACTGTTGGCTTTGAGCTAGACTCAATCATTTAGAGCATGGGAGGCTCGTGTGAATTTGAGGTGACACAAAATGAAACACAGTCACAATTTAGCTTTACACAAGCATCCGGACGGCTTTTCCCTGGCTCTCAGTTTCAAGCTCCCCAAAAAGGAGATCAAGAGAAAGTCAAGAGAGGCTGAGAGAGGGAAGCACAATTGGAAGTGAGCTTTTATTTTTGGGGGAGGGCATGGTTCTTAGAAAGTTCTATCCATAAAAGGGTAGGATTACAAGGGAGCAGGTAAGTGTAACTCA
Source organism: Callospermophilus lateralis (assembly GCF_048772815.1). Classification (NCBI taxonomy): domain Eukaryota; kingdom Metazoa; phylum Chordata; class Mammalia; order Rodentia; family Sciuridae; genus Callospermophilus; species Callospermophilus lateralis. The sequence continues at coordinate 53,489,852 of NC_135314.1, read as the reverse complement.
ACCCCAGCAGGTACACCTATACCTGGAGACACACCTTGCTATCCCAGCTGGGACAATGCCCAAGTCACTATGAAATGTAATGATTGGTCATTGTGCTTCAGGAATGGAAGGTGAGGCCATTCAGAGCGGCTCCCCACAGAGGTCTCGTGTAGAATGCTCAGAATCAGCCTCAAATGCTGGGAGGGAAGGCCCCTTCCTGCTCACAGCAATGAAACTCCTCTGTGTTCCTCAGCTGCACAAGATTTTATGACTTGGGGTACTTCAGTAGATACAGTCTATGTCTTTGAGGTTTATCTCAGGTTTGACCCCATACTCAGTTCTCTTCTCATTTGGCTTTGTCCCAGGTTGGCACAGTATGGGATATTTATGGTATAAACCTGTTATCAACACAATTTTGAAATCTGAAAATATTCCAAAATGAATTCCTGTTGGGTGCAGCAGCACACACCTGTAATCCCAGCTCCTTGGGATGCTGAAGTAGGAAGATCGCTAGTTTAAAGCCAGCCTCAGCAACTTAGGGAGATCCTGTCTCCAAATAAAAAATAAAAAAGGATGGGAATGTGGCTCCATGGTTAAGCACCCCTGGGTTCAATCCCTGGCACCAAAAAAAATAATTGTCAATTAATTAATAGAAAATGAATTCCTTCAGGATGTTTTGTCTTCATGTGAATGTAAACTTGCCTCAGAACTAATTGCTAGAACTGTTCAAAGCACCAACAGTTCTGTGCCCTCCAATACTCTCTACAGTCCCAGTGGAAAGTAAACCCCATAGGCAGGATGGCTTATTTTTTTTCTTAGAAAAAAATAAATATAACATAACATATATGTAAGTTGTAGAATAGAGCACTATTTTTTGCTTTTCTTCCCATACCACCTAGAAAAATGCATGGTATGATAAATAATACATGTTGAACCAATCAATGAATCTTTTCTGAATAAATGAATTAGAAAGATAAATAAATAAAGGTATTGTGCCCATATATATATATATATATATATATATATATATATATATATCCCATAAATATGTACAATTATTATATGCCAATCAGTGCTGGAGGTGTAGCACAGTGATTATATATATATATATATATATATATAGAGAGAGAGAGAGAGAGAGAGAGAGAGAGAGAGAGAAACATCTCCTCAATAAAACATCCATCAGTTAGTCAGACAGCTAAAAGCATAATTCCAAGGTGAATAGAACTTCCTTACCAAATATATGGGGTTTGAACCTAGAGATACTCTACCACTGAGCTACATCCCCAGTCCTTTTTTAAAAAAAATTTTTTGTAGTTGTAGATGGACAGAATGCCTTTATTTTATTTATATATGGTGCTAAGGATAAAACCCAGTGCCTTGTGCATGCTAGGCAAGTGCTTTGCAACTGAGCTACAGCCCCAGTCCCCCAGTCCTTTTTATTTTTTATTGTGAAACAGGATCTCACTAAGTTGCCTAGATGGCTTTGAACTTGCCTCAGCATACTAAGTTGCTGGGATTGCAGGCATACTCCACTACACCCAGCTGTTATTCTACTTTCGAGACTGATTCCTTCTTTTCCTGTCTACATCTTGGAAGTAGTGTGGCTCTTTCATAAGGTTAAGTAGTGGAGATATCTGGTCTGGTTGAAAGACCATGGAATAGAGTGAGACGACTCTGGGTTTGAATCCTGGCTTCATTATTTTATAATTGTATGACCTTGGGAAAACTACATATCCTGAGACCCAGTATTTTTTGTGGATTAAATGGGAATAGTGATATGATCATCACACACTGTATACATGCATTGAACTATCACACTGTATCCTATAAATATGTACAATTATTATATGACAATCAAAAATAAAAATATAGGGCTGGGGGTGTAGCACAGTGATAGAGCCTGATTTTGCACCTGAAATGGAGTACTAAGGCAAGAATACTATGGTTCAGAAATGAATACTTTTTTAGGCTGGAGATGTAGCTCCATGGACAAGTCCTTGCCCAGCGTGCTCCAAGTCCCCAGCCCCCTGCCACAAAACAGTTTTTCTAAGGCCACTTGGGGGCAGGGATATGAAAAGAGGCTCAGAGCCACCTTAGTGTGGGTGTCATCACCAGGTCTCCCTAAACATCTATTTGTCTATATTTTATTTATTGAATGAGCAGTCACATAGGACTCACTAAGTATCAGGCACTAGTCTAAGAGTGTTTTTTAAAAATATTTTTAGTGGTAAATGCACACAATACCTTTATTTATTTATCTTATGTGGGGCTGAAAAACAAACCCAGTGCCTCACACATGCTAGGTGAGTGCTCTACCACTCCACAACCCCTGCCCCTAAGAGTGTTTTTAATGTTAGCCCACCCAATCTGGATCATTTATAAATTACAGTCTGAATTCACTTCTTTTTTGGTACTGGGCATTGAACCCAGGAGTGCTTTACCACTGAGCCACATCCCCAGCCTTTTTTTTTGGGGGGGTGTTGTATAGAATTTTAATAGGGGTGGGGTGAGGAAGAAAGGTATTTACAGGAAAACAAGTGATTTCTTAATGGGATCAGAAGGAGAAAAGGCACTTATGGGAAAACAAGTGACTTTTAGGAAAGATAAATGGGTCCTTGGAGAAGCCCCAGTCCTTTTTATATTTCATTTTTTTTCTTTTTATTTATTTACATTTTAATTTTGAAACAGGGTCTCACTAAGTTACTTATGGTCTTGCTAAGTTGTTGAGGCTGACCTCAAACTTGAGATTCTCCTGCCTCAGCCTCCTGACCCCCTTGGATTACAGGTGTGCACCACAGTGTCCAGCTGGATTCTCTTCTTTTTCTTTTTTCTTTATAAACCTGTTCCTCAGTGTCTGGGGAATCAATATAGAAATGCATGGTGACTTTTATCATATTCCTTACAGTGCCTTGTTCAGCCAAAGTAGACTTAGTCAAGTGATCGTTCACTCTTTTATTCCCAGGATCAGATGAGTCATTCTAAGAGTCAGATTCTTAAATATAATGATGTTTAAATATAACATCAGCAAGTTCAGCAGGTCTTTTCACCAAAGTTTCTTATTTTAAGACAAAAATATAAACTGTCATTAGCTAGAGCTGGTCTTAGCTGGTGGAATCTTTTAATGAACTCTCTATTCTGAGCCCCAGCAGTTTTGAGGCTTGTTAGTGCCAGAAGAGCATTTGATCAGCCTAAGGTGGCAGAGTAGCCTAGAAATTACCAGGATGGGCTCTGCAAACAGACTTCTGGCTTTGGAGTCTAGTTCTCCCTCTTTCTATTTTGTGATCTGGGGTGATTACTTACATTGTCTATACATCAATTTTCTCACCTGTAAAATTAGGATAACAATAGAGTAGGCACCATATCTTTTTGTTTTTGTTTTGGTTTTGGGATTAAACCCAGGGACGCTTTATCACTGAGCTTCATCCTCAATCCTTTTTATTTTTCATTTTGAGACAGGGTCTTGCTAAGTTGCTAAGGCTGGCCCTGAAATTGTGATCCTTCTGTCTCCTGAGTCACTGGGATTATAGGTATGTGTCACTGTCCTAGGCCAAGTACCATATCTTATTAGTATTGTCTTCCTAGCTCTTAGCACAGTGCCTGGCCCAAGGTAAAAAGGCAGTAAATAAGTGTTGAACTGTCACTGAGAAAAAACTCTAAATAGACCCTCTAGCTTTACTTGCCTTTAGCTGACTATTTTTTATGGAAAATGTTTCTCTGTTAAGAAACTTAATATTTGGGTACATCAAATAAAACCATCTTGGAGGAGGGGAATCAAATCCCACTAGGGGGAAAAATAAAACTGTCTGGGATATAGCAGAACTCAGATAATATAGCCTTATAATTGAAAAATTCTAGGCATCTCATAATTGATCTTTTAGTTCAAAATGACCCAATAAATGTGCAATTTGTGGTTCTTGATGTTGAGGTCCATAGACAAATTAGAAAGTCTTCAAACCTTGAGCTGATTTCCACAAGGGGTCATTTGACTTTTGAATTGGCCTTTCTTTGTCTAAGAGCTAGCAATAGTGCCCATCTTCTTGGCAGCTTCTTTCTTGGCATCATGAGCCTATAGACCACAGCGTCATCCACCTTGGAGTGGGAAACTCACGGGACTCCAGCATGTGTATGGCTCAGAATTTTTGATCTCCAGCAGCATTACCATGATCTTTCCAGCCAGGTTTGAATGTATTATTTGGACAAGTGGAAACAAATGTTCTCCCATTATTTGCTTCTGTTCTTGAGGTAGTGCTGCAGCCCAGCATGGAGGCAGTCAGAGGCTCTTGCCCTTGTGCATGGACTGCAGGGTGAGTGCCTGCTGTATGGCAGGGTGAGGGCTGTGGGTGCTGGAGGCATACTTATGTGGTGCCACAGCTGGAGGAGCATCAGCAGCAACTCCAGCATGAAGTGTCAGGTTTGGCACAACTGTGAGTGACAGTAAGGAGGCCACAAGAGGCCGGAGCATTACCGTTGGAGACAGATGGTGAAGAGTAAGACAAGACACGGACTGGCATATAGCACTTGCCATTCCTTAAAAGCCTTGAGGTCTCCCACATTGCTGCCAGCCTCATCTGTGCTCACTAGTTAAGTGTGTAATATGGAAGTGTTCCCAGAGGCTGCGGAACTGCTGGCATGAAGTAGCCACCAGTTGCAGGTTGGAACTGATTTAAGATGGCCTTGGCAGGGAGAGCTCTCCTTCTAGCCAACCACTGAATATACTGAGTGGTCAGGTGGGCCTTTCTCTCTTCCTTCCCCCCAAACCCATGATGTGTCCATTCATTTCAGGAACTGTTTTGGGTGTCTCTTCAGGAGATGAGAAGCAGACAAAGCCAAACCCTTTGCTTTTTTTCATCCTCCAACATGACCTTAGCACTGGTGATTAATCCAAAAGTAGAACACTCTTTCCTTAATTTCTCATCATCAATATGTCTTCCAAGTTCTTAATATAGGGATTCACCCCCTGGTATTGATTTGTTCTCTTCTGTTTCAGCACTCAAATTTTTGTTTTAATTCAGCCTGCTGTTCTACTTTCTTCATGGGGGGTGGTGTTTACTGGGAATTAAACCCAGGGGCCCTTAATCATTGAGCCACATCCCCAGACCTTTTTTGTATTTCATTTAGAGACAGGGTCTCACTGAGTTGCTTAGGGCCTTGCTAAAGTGCTGAGGCTGAATTTAAACTCACAATCCTCCTGCCTCATTCTCCCAAGCCACTGGGATTATAGATGTACACCATTGTGCCTGGTTGTTCTCCTTTCTTCTGTTCATGGCCTATTGATATGACTTTCCTACTGATTTCTTTTCCATTCATCTCTTCCACCACCTTATTGGCATCCTCATGATTTTCTTTTCTTTTTTTCTGATGGCATTTTATGTATCATAAAAATTGAAGTAGTATATTTCAAATTTCTTACAGTCAAGGTTTAAATTGAAAGTGTGTACACATATATTTATATAATAAACATGACTTATTTAATTATATGTTATAATTATGATATATTGTGTTTTTGTTATTTAACAATAATATGGAAACAAATGTCTACCATAGGTGACCAAATATTTTCCTGACATCACATTTTGTTGAAATAAATAAGCTATGATGCATTTAAGCACTTTTTAAAAATACTTTTAGTTGTAGATGGACACAAAACTTTTATTTAACTTATTTATTTATTTTATGTGGTGCCGAGGATTGAATCCAGTGTCTCACATATGCAAGGTAGGTGCTCCACCACTGAGCTGCAACCCCAGCCCCACATTTATGCACTTTTAACTACTACTGCTTAGTTTCATACATTTAGTGGCAACTTTTGTTTAACATTAATGTCAAATGAAATTAAAATAAATATAATTCTACAAGTTTTTTTTTTACAACTGAATTCTGAAAGCCCTTGTGGTTATCAAAACTCACAAAGCCAAAGCCTTTGGATTCCCCCTGGGATCTCTCATTGCCTTGACATTCAGAATCTTACCAAACTGTCTGAATAGCTTTTTCAGACTCTCATCCTCTATCTCTTCCCCAAAGTGGCTTCTTTGTTTGTTTGGTGGTGGTGGTGGTGATGCTAGAGATTAAACCTAGGGCCTTATACGTGCTAGGCAAGCACTTTGCCAACTAAGCTAATATCTCCAGCCCCATTCCCAAAGTTTTTGATATAAACATTGGTGAATCCTTTAGCTTTCGTTCCCAGCTCAGCTTCCTGTTTTTTGTGAGACTTAAATCTGCCCACAGACACTCTGCTATCATTGAGGGGCATGCTGTTCATCTTCTCCATGGCCTTGTCACAGCCTCTTGGGTCTCAAAGGTGATAAACCCTTAGAGCTGTTCTCATCACATGCTACCTTGCAGGACAGAATGTTCCCCAAAGCAGACAAAGTTTCATAAAGTACCTTCTTATCTATAGATTTGTCCAGATTTTCTCAAAGAGTGATCCCTCTGAGACCACATGATACAGATCAGTTTTCCCTTAATCACTTCAAAATTCATGGTATCCAAGGCCTGCTCAGTGGTGGCTGGCTGATGGAAGCTGACATAGGCATTTAGTTGACTTTCTTTTTTTATTTTTAAGGTTTTTTATTTGATTGTTTTGTTTTTTGGATATTGATGGATCTTTATTTTATTCATTTATTTATATGTGGTGCTGAGAATCAAATCCAGTGCCTCACACATGCTAAGCAAGCTCTCTACACTGAGTCACAACCCCAGCCCTAATAGACTATTAAAATCACTATTTTTGAAGGTCACATAGCTGAGCAAATAATTATTAGTCTCCCACCAGCTTTGCTGTAGATGACACCTCTGACTAAAGCCACCAGACAGGTTAAAGCTCTTCTTCAGAAAAAAAGCTGCTTTCTGTTCTCCACACTATTCTGTATCTTAAACTGCAAGGTTAGCTATTCCTGGGAAAAGGAACTAAAATGACATGAGTCATAAAACTTACTAATCACTAACTTTTCCCTAGATTTACAGAACCAGGATACTGAGTGACTTTCAGATAACAACCACATGTGAATCAGAAAAGCAGACAGAGGTGGAAGGAATTTACAACCCTCCCATACAGACTCATAGACTAAAAACATACTTCCCCCAAATTGCCATATAAGCCTTGTGCCTCAAGCAGATGGCCTTTGTTGGTGATAGTTATCCATCTTTGGTTTGCCAACTTCCCAAATAAATCTTTTCCCTTGCTCCAACAGTTTGGCCTTGAATCACTGGCCTTTTCCAGGGTTAGTAAAGGAATTGGGTTCAGTTCAGAACCAGCACTGTCTACAGACACCTGCAAAAGATGGTGCTCTGTGCCCTGGGTTTGGGTAGAATTTTTCAGTTTGCCAAATTCTAGTCCTAAATCAGACTAGAATAGGCTCATATGGCCAGATCTTAAGACCTTCTGTGGCTGGGGATGTAGCTCAGTTGGTAGAGTGCCTGCCTCGAATGCACAAGGCCCTGGGTTTGATCCCCAGCACCAAAAGAAAAAAAAAAGACCTTCTGTGGCTTCCATCCTTATTTCAAGGGAAAATTTAGGGTAAGAAAACTTCACCTCTTTACAATAAAACCATAGCCAGTACATCCAGCCTCTCTTCTCTTCTCTTGCACAATTATGCCTATTTCCTATCTCCTCACTCCCAATTAGAAAGGCAAATGAATATTATCCTGAAAGTGGAAAGTAAAAAGGATTGAAGGGAGACAGTTTAGAAATAGCACCCTATCTTTGGGACATAATGCCTGGCCCCATTGATTCTGTTTCCTCTTTCCTTCCTGATTCAGAGAGTGGTAGAAGTCTGGAATGATGATGGTTTTATGAGAGTCAGAGAAGCATTTGACTTTGCTTAATCTGTCAGCTGTGCTCACCTACTTAGATGTTACCAAGGCAGAACACACTCTGAAGATCTTACCCTTGAGAGGGTTGTTCTCTGGACTGAAACCCAATCTAATATGCATTCCCATAGTGAGCACCACCTTACCATCTTCTTCTTTTAATCTAAAGTGGTATTTAACCTGGAGAAAAAGGAGATTGGCTCAACATTAAATATATATATATATATTTGTTAGTTGTAGATGAATACAATAGCTTTATTTTATTTGTTTATTTATTTATTTCTTTTATGTGGTGCCAGGGATCATATCTAGTGCCTCATGCATGCTAGGCAAATGCTCTACCACTGAGCCACAACTTTGGCCCCTCAACACTTTTTGATGACATGAGAGCAGAGGGCTAGAACAGATACATTTTGGAATCCTCTTTCACTCTTAGAAAATATGTAGGTGTTGCCTCCTATTAGCCAGGTGCCATGCTGAAAGCTTTTATATGCACTTATCATTTAGTTCTCATAACATTCTTGGGGAAGAGCTAACATTTCTTTATTGAGCAGATTAAGAAAGCTTACACTTCAAAAGGCAAAGAAATTTGACAAGATCACCTAGTTCCCAGTCAAACCTCATTCAGTGAACATTTGTTGATCCCCTGTTATGGACCAGGCACTGGAATAAGCTCTAGGAATAGGAAATGAATAAGAAAATTAGTCCTGCTGGGTGTGGTAGTGCATGCCTGTAATTCCAGCCACTCAGGAGGCTGAGGCAGGGAGATTGCAAGTTCAAAGCCAGCTTCAGCATCTTAGTAAGGCCCTGAGCAACTTAGCAAGACCCTGACTTAAAATAAAATAGGAAAAGGCTGAGGATGTGCCTCAGTGGTTAAGTCTATGACATATCACAGAAGCACAATAAATGCCTGTCAAGCAAAGGCTGAAACCCATACATTCTGAAGTGAGTCTGCATAGCATAGAGGAGGTGACCATTAAGCCTATTCTACTAATGGCCCTACCCCCACCCCACCCCACATCTGCCTTCTGAGAGAGTCCACTGCAGTACCAATGCAGCATGACAGTGAAGTTTGCCCATGGGCCAAGTACCCCGTGTCTCAGCATCAGTGCTGCATAATATGAATCATAGGGATTGTGTGTGGGAAATTTATTTGTGCAGCACATAAAAATAACAGCAGATGTAGGGCAGCATTTCATAAGTCTTTATGAAAAATCCATTAATCCTCTCCTGGATAATGTAAACAGGCACAGTATCTAAAAAAGGAATCTGTTAGAAAAAGTTTGGAAAAGCCTGAAAACTCTATGCTCTTCTTAGATAGATACAGTGTGTATTGGTGAAATAAAGGCTCAGAAGTCTGGTGATAAAGAAAACGGTCAACACAAAGCACTGCTGAACACAGTTCAGGACGTACTAGTGTGGAGGAACAGATAGTGAATTAGAGGTCAAAAGACAATAACTGAGTTATCTCTGCCCCTAATGCAACTGTTCAAGATTTGAACATGTAAGACTCCCTTTTGGAGCCTTAAATTCTTCAGTAGTAAATTAAAATAAATGAAACTTTAAATCTAAGGACTAGGGACTTAATTCAGTGGTAGAGCACTTATTTAGCATGTGCGAAGGCCCTGGGTTTGATCTTCAGTACCCCATGCCTCCTCCCCCACACACTCACAAGCCCATTGCAATGGCACATGCCTATAAACCCAGCGACCTGAGAGGCTGAGGCAGGAAGATCCAAGTTTGAGGCCAGTCTGGGCAATTTAGCAAGACCCTGTCTCAAAATAAAAATAAAAAGAGAGCTGAGGATGTAGCTCAATAGTAGAGAGCCCCTGAGTTCAATCCCCAGTACCACACACACACACATACACACACACACACACACACTCAATCTAAAATGGCCCTTTTAATGGCCCTTCTAATTCCCAGTTTCTATCCTGCTACAACAGATGAACAGCTCTGGCTTTGATGCTTTTGCTGGGACTAAAAGGCCCCCACAATGGGTATATAACATGGTCTCAGCTCTGCCCTACCCAGCCTGAGAACAGCTGGGCAAGAGCTTGGATGTTCTCTTAATGTAGCCATTCCCTTGGTTGGCTAGGTCAGAATGGAAATTATCTGGCTATTTGTGCCAACTCCACAACCTTTAACCTCAGAAGAATCACCATTCACTTTTTCTTTTCTCCTAGGCAAGGGATGCACCACTGCTAGAATGATCACCCTAAATTTCCAAAGAAGCAATTGGTTTGACAGTAAAGTGAAACTCTATTGTCAAGGTAAGGAAGTAGTAGTGGATAGGAGAAATCTGATAATGATTATTAACCAGGACCATGAAACCCAAGGAGACAAGCTACCTAAGCATGTAGAGGGAGAAATGAAGCCTGAAGTTCCCCTGGTCTTGAGAGAAGACATAACAAGGTCCACTCCCTTTAAAGTTCATGTATGGAAAAGAAAGTACACATGGCTCAGGTCAGATTTTGGAGTCATGGATAGTTCACATGGATAGAGTCAGCTGACTGGTATTTCCCACTAATGGAAAGGAGGACCCTAAAAGGAGGACCCTGTTAGCATGATACCATGTTCAGAACAGAGAGACCACACTTGCTGCTACAAAGGGTAGCTTCCAAATGGTCACTGTTTAAGGCCCACATTACATGTAAGAAGAGTGGTGTTAGCCTGTGAATATCATTTCAGAAAAGGCAGAATACCATTATTAGGAATGATCTGTAGCCAGAATTTCTCTTCCACCCTCTTCAGGATCCTTCCTTTTTCTTTTCCTCTGTCCTGAAATATTATAGAGAATCCTGATGTTTCTGGTCTTGCACTGAGTTTCAGCATATTTGTGGACACAGTGTTAGGTAAAATTTTGTCTCTGTGACCAAAATACCCAACAAGAATAACTTAGTGGAGTAAAATTTTATTCTGCCTCATGATTTCAGAGGTTTAGTTCATGGTTGGCCAAATTGCTCTGGGCCCAAGGTGAAACAGAACATCACAGAGAAAGGGCGTGGTGGAGGAGCACAGCTCCATTTATGGTAGCCAGGAAACAGAAAGAAAAAAGGGCGAAAGGGCTGTAGAAAAGATGAACCCTTCCAGGGCCACCCCCAGTGAATTGTCCTCAGTGAATCACCTGTTCCAGCCAAAGCCCCACCTGCCTATAGTTACCACTTAGTTCATTCAAACTAGGATGAACTGATTAGGTTACAGATCTCACAGTCCAATCATTTCACCTCTGAACATTACCACATTAACACAGGAGCTTTTGGGGGACACCTTATATCCAAACCATAACAGATCTCATGCAGATGTGTACAGTGTTGCTTTATAGGGGTTGGGTTCAAAAGTGTTTGACACAAAAATCAAGCATTGTCACAATTAACCTTGGAAGTATTTTAAATCTTATGTAAGGTTGGTGAAATAGTCATACTCTGAGAAGAACAAGGACAGCCAAAGGACCTTATCTTAACTGAGAAATTACATTACTCATCCTAACTTCTCCAGGCCATGGATGGACTTAGCATACAGAGTGGTGCTATTTAAATTGCTATTTCTCGGGGCTGAGGTTGTGGCTCAGCAGTAGAGCACTCGCTTTGCACGTGCGAGACCCTGGGTTCGATCCCCAGAACCACATAAAAATAAAAATAAGTGAAATAAAGGTATTATGTCCAACTACAACTAAAAAATAAATATTAAAAAATTGCTATTTCTTTCGTGGGATTTTGTTTTTCTTCTATTTTGTCTCCTCACAGTTTCTTCTCTCAATATGACCCTCTGGCCTCCCTTCCCTTTTCTCTCTTTTAATTTTGCTTCAAATGCTAGTCCCTAACTTGTCTTATACTAATCTCAGCTTTGGTTGGGTTTTAAATTTGTTTTCCTCCCTCTTATAAAATTCCTTGTGATTACATTGAAGCTACCCAAATAACCCAGGATAATCTTCCATCTCAAGATTCTTAACCTGGTCTCGGTGTATGGATCAGGGGTAAAGCACTTGCCTAGTATTTGAAAAGCCCTGGTTTGATGCCAGTACCATCAAAGAAAAAAGAAAAAGAATCTTTGACCTAATCACATTTCCACAGTCCCTTTTGCCGTGTACATATTTATAGGCTCTAAGATTAGGACATGGACATCTTTGGGGATCACCATTCTGCCCACCACAGAAACCGTGTCTGTCTTATTGGCTGCTGTATTTCCAGCAGTTAGCACACAGCCTGTCTCATATATTAAGCTCTTGAGAAACAAGTGTTTAATTGGCAAGTGAGGAATGGTAAACTAGAGTACTTTTTTGTGTGTGTGATATTAGGGATTTCAATCCAGGGGTGCTCTACCACTGAGTGCTTCCCCAGGCCTTTTTATTTTTAAGATAGGACCTCACTAAATTGCCCAACTTGGCCTTGAACTTGTGATTCTCCTAAGTCTACCAAGTGGCTATGATTGAAGGCATACACCACTTGTATCTGGTGTAGATAAACTAAAATCTTATCATTTTTTCTGTTCCTTGTTTCCATTTTCATTTTAGTTTCTGGTTGCTCTATTTTAAGTTGATAAGAAGGACCTACCTATGGCCAGGCAATCTGCTCCTCTAACTGGCCATGAATGGACAGCCCTTGACATTAGGGCTTGTCATCTAGTTTTCAAGTAAATTTTAAAAGTGCAGACTGACTTGTCACTGGAATGAGGACCCTGAGGTGGACCCCAAATGGAGGTAAACCTCAACTCAGGTCATGGGGGTACTAGACATCATACAAAAAGGAATTTAAACACAGGTCAAAGTGAGGCATAGGTTGATTCTACTAAAATAAAGCAAGAATCAGCACTCTGACAGAGTGTGGGTGTAGGAGAGGGTGCACTAGCTTCACCTGAGCAATAGTGTGTAAATTTATAGTGTAAGAGAGATAACCTAAGAGGGTATTTTTAATTCTTTGTGTTGGTGACTTGACATGTTAATCATTATTTACAGTTTTAAACTAATCAGCTGAAAACTGCTCTTTTTGAAGGGTGAATCCAGGGGCACTTTATTACTGAGGTACATTCCCAGCCCTTTTATTTTGAGACAGGGTCTTACTAAATTTTTTAGGGCCTTGCTAATCTGCTGAGCCTGGCCTCAAAGTTGCAATTCTCCTGCCTCAGCCTCCTGAGTCACTGGGATTACTGGAATGTGCCACCATGCCCAACTGAAAACTCTTCTTTTCCACAATGGCATAAATCTCCCACTTTTAGGAGTTAAGGACACAGGATTTGTAGGAAACAAACTGGGGATTGTTTTTGAGGAAAAATCTTTATTTCCGCAGCAGGGGTTACCATCTAGGGGTGCTGGGTTTGTTGTCTCCATTCAGCAAAGAATTGAAGAACAGGACACAAAGATAGCAAGCAAGAAGTAGGTTTATTGAAAAGAGATGTACAGAGATAAACTTTTCCAAAAAGAAGGGGCCCCAGAGCTGAGAATCCAATGGGGAGTTTTGGTCTATTGTTTTTATGGTCTCCTTTCCTTATCCCTTCCCCTGTCCATGAGCTCCTCACTATTATTGATCAGTGCCCCCTCTGTCCATGCATCTGTTTTTGTTTTTCTAAAGTTCTCCCACTTAGGAGCACAAGTTTGGAAGTGTCTGTCTGCTTGGGTCCCCTGCATGTGTCCATAAGCACTTTCATCAACAGGAAGTTGACCTCATCAGAAGATCCTCTCCATGCTCCTTTGGTTTGCCCCTGACCCTCCTCACTTGACATTTTGCCCTGACTGCCTAAGCCCTTCTATATCTCTCTCAACTTCCCCTCTCAGAGGACACCCTGACTACTGTTGGGAGTTGGGACGATGACCGCTCTGACTACTTCAAGCTGGAAAGGGGCGTTGTAAAGCTTGAGTCAGGGTGTCCTCCTAAGGAGAAGTCAAGGCAAAGAGCTGTGTTAAGAATGGTCCAGAGGTCCTTGGTAGAAACTGGCAAGCATATTTATGTGGAGTTTCATCTGTATAGCCATTCTTCTGATCCTAACATACAGATAAATATTACAACAAGAAAACGAGATTAATACTAAAACAAATATTATTTTAAGGTAAACAGAGCAAAAGAATATCATTATGCAGTTGGAGAAAGAAACAGAAAATTGTTCCAATGATAGTTGGTATTAGTAGTTATTAGATATGATATATCAATCAGCCTGTTAGCTATAATTTGCATATGTATTTTATATTGATTTAATTGATGTTGATTATTAACAAATCTTTAACTATAGTACTTTCATTAAGGACATCTATCAATGGTTGTAAACTTATATACATATGGGGTAAAGGTAATGGTTTTGGGTTCCATGTTAGAGTAACATCATCCACTTTGTCAGGTAAAAGATGTCACCCTGGAGGACCTCTAGGTATTCTATACACCTAGCAAAAGAAGTAACTTGAGTTAAAAAGTTTAAATCAGATCGATTATTAGTTGCTAAGCAGATATGTTGAACAATTACTTCAAAAAGCATAGAAAAATTATGCACAGGATACAGAATGAGGTCACATAAATTAGAAGAATAGTTAAGTAGACAGGGCTCCATCTGTCTACTCAAACAGCCACATACTCATCCCTGGATCACAAATAATATATTCAGATAGAGAATAAGTCATAACTGTTTCATCTACATGGGTACCAATTAAATGAGGCAAAGCAAAGTAGAATGTAGAACAAAAGGTATAACATGAAAATTACATAAAACTTGTGTTGATTAGGTTTCATAATGCTGTATAGTCCCAGTATAAAATAAATCAGAGCATTGTATATAAATCAGAGCATTGTATATTAAGTGACTGAAAAGCCATCCAGTAGGTCAAAGGAATATAAGTAGAAAATAACTTCCCCAAAGTGATATCATTTCTAGCAGTTAACAGTTGTTGTACAGTCAAGAGCATTTTGGTGAGGCAGGATTGTGGGCAGCCATTGACCATTAATTGTCAAAACTTGAGCCACATCTTGTCTGCCACTGTGCAGTCTGCCCGCCAAGCTCTCAAGGTCAATTGAATTTACTATGCCCAAACCAGTTCCAGCTCCACCAATCAAGGTATCATACTAAGCTCTTTTTTCTCCAGTTACATTGTTTTAAAATAGGAAAAGTCAAATTAAAACGTAACAGATGTTTCTGATAAATTTGAATGACATTTACACAAGATCTGGGAACTCTATTTGTGGAGGCAGTACACTGTTTGTCATATTAAACAAAACAGAAACATACTCCACCCACACTATACAACTGTGTATGGTTGTAGAATTAGTATATAAAATAACCTTTGGTTTGGTTATAGTAACATTCTCATTAGTACCATTAAAGACAGGATTACCAGAGCAATTGTTGGCTAAGGAACAATACTGTGAAGGAAAAGTGGGCCACAAAGAGGAAACATTGCAGCATGACAAGGTGAGATTTGACATAATGTCCAGTATAAAAGGAAGCCTTCCCTGTGCCAAGGCATGCAAAGATGGGGATCTCTTCCACACAAGAGCATTTGAAGTTATCTTGTATCCACACTTTAGTATCGTAGTTCCATACAAGTGAGACAAGTGTAATGCTGGATGGAGTTAAAGGCATTCCGTGAGTCCAGGTGTGTACCACAGTCCAGGTTCCCAGGAGAAAGATTCCTGCGACATATTTTTGTGCATAGTGCACAGCTTGTAGTCATAATTAGGCCTCATTAAAATTAGATTTAGTATGTACTAAGATTAATACACAGAACAGCATTATTGTTCCTAAATAGGTTAAGGCTAGGAATAGCTTATGGATAGGATCCCAGTCTGTGGAGCTGTTTTTACTGATCCAATAACCACTGATATTTGCAATTAAAAGACCAATAAAATCAAATCATGTCACTTAGCTTGTTTAAACAGAAATTTGAGATCTTCTATTGTAGTGGTCTGTAGGAGCCTCCATTGTGGTGAACTTAATAATAGAGGGTCTCCAGGCTTTAAGGTGGGTATGATGTATTCAGGATGATAACTGGGTAAGGACCCTCCCAATTGGACAAGATTTCCTGGACAGAAGATGGAGGGGTCCTTTATGATCTCCCTCAGGAAGTTCTTGTTCAACTTCTGTAAGAATCTGTTAAAACTTGGCCAACTGAGTTACATGGGATACTAAGAGAAATCTCAATTTCTAAAAGTAAATTGTTGGACTAAAAAGGCCTTCTGTACAGGGACTCAAATGGATTTAGACCTGTCAGCCAGGAGTGTTTCCAAGCCTTATCAGGGTCAAGGGCAGAAGTTTAACCCATGGGATTTTAGTTACCTGAAGCAATTTTCTTAAGGATCTCTTAAGAAGTTCGTTGGTTTTTTCTACCTTGCCTGAAGATTGAAGTCTCCATGAACAATGAAGATGATATTTAATTCCTAATGCTTGAAAGAGTTTTTGTGTTATTTCTGCCTTAAACACAGGTCCATTATCATTTTGAAGACTTTGATCAAATCAAGAAATGATCCTCCTGAAGTAGAAAATTTACAACTTCAACAGCCATTTCAGATCTGGAAGGAAAAGCTGCTACACATCCACTGAATGTATCCACCAGAGCTAGTAAATATTTTGAATTCGGTCCTCCAGGCATATGGGTAAGATCTAATGGCCAGTCTGCTTCCAGATTACAACCAATTCTTTGGTATCTGGGAGGGTGGATATGTTTATTAGAGAGATTAACCCATTGACAGATTTCACAGCTTTGGATGATCTGTTGGACTGTGTCCTTTAAGCCTTTTCCTGAAAACATTTTTTTTTTTTTTGTATTAGGGTAAGAGTATTATCTCTTCACAAATGGTAGGGCTGATGGATGGAAAGATTTTAAAACCTTCCATTGGGATGCTTGGGAAAGCAATAGGATGACTTCAGGAGAAACCCACCATCCTCTAGGATCTAGTTAATATCCTTGAGTCTAGGCCTTTGTAATCACTGAGAGAAAAACCACAAGTATTTGGCCACTTTCAGCTACAATTGGGATGGAAAAATTGTTTGTTCTCCTCATCAAGACTTATGGTAGGAAGCATCCTCCAAACCCAGAGAGTTTCA
The DNA here is from genome assembly GCF_048772815.1 of Callospermophilus lateralis. Lineage (NCBI taxonomy): Eukaryota > Metazoa > Chordata > Mammalia > Rodentia > Sciuridae > Callospermophilus > Callospermophilus lateralis. The sequence goes on along the minus strand of NC_135314.1, from coordinate 53,473,040 downwards.
GGTGCATAATGGCCAATACAATGACATGTGTCACCATAATAAAAACCCAGTTATTTTCTCATAATATGCAGCTCAGTGGGGAGGCAGTTGAGGGATAGAACAGGGACTCAACCATGTCACAAGTTGTGTCTGGGCAGTATGACTTGTTGCCTAAAGAGTCCCAGGTGGCACTCCAGCCAGCTGTTCTAGCCTCAAGACAGAAAGAAGGGGAGCAGAGCTCTGCTAAATGCATCATCTTCCCTTTGATTGAAAAGGCAAAAGTTTTCCCAGAAATCCTCCATAGACCTTTGCACATGTCTCTTTAACCAAAATTGTGTCATAAAGCCCACCCTGGAAATGAGGGAAACTGGAAAGTTATTTAGTGGGGTAGAATGCTACGTCCTTCCCCAAACTGGAACTCTGTTACAACAAAAAGGATAAGCAATGAGCACTGTCTGATTTCATTAGCACTGGACCTGAAAGGGAGAAAAGAACCACCAAACTTCTCCTCATGCCATTTCCCAGAGACTATATTATATGGCCTCTGTATTAGCCTGCTTTCTGTTGCTCTAACAAAATACCTGAGGATGTGTACTTTATTAAAAGATAAGGTTTATTTAACTCGAGTCCAAGATTTGGCAGCCTCTGTGACTTATCTTTGTTGAGGGTCATCACAACATGGTGAATGGCATCATGGTGGGAGGACATGCAAGGGGTAGAGATTGCATGGCCAGAAAACTGCAGAGGAAACAGCCTTGCTCTTTTTTTAACAATCCCCTCTCACAGGGGGCCCATGTGAAGTCCATTACTCCCTTCTGAGAGCATCATCCCGAGTGACTGAATTACCTCCCACTAGGCCCACCTCTTACAGCTTCTACCACCTCAACACTGCCACACTGAGGACCAAACCTCCAGCCTATGAACCGTTGGGGGACAAACCACATCACATCATCACAAGCTCCAACAAAGCCAACATCGTAAGAGCAGGATGTCCCAATCTACAACATGTGCATATGTGGGGGCAGGGGAAGGTTGCTCCCAGAGTCACTGGAAGCAACCAGAGCCCCCATTCTGGAATGTCTGTGATGTCAAACTTGATATTTCTTCCCTTCCCTGCCATAGTCACGGCACTCTGGGTGCCAACCTGTAAGAGGTAACTAACTGGTGGCTCTCATTTCTCTGAGAACAGAAGGCCTAGCCATGCCTTTCTCAAAGGATGTCATGCCCCCACCCCAACCTATGGTGGGATATTCCTGGTTTTTCCCAAGCCTGTTTACTGCATTTAATGTAGTGCTGCTGGTCACTTTCAGTGCCTCTTCTTGGCATTCTCATGAGTCTCTCATGTGAGTTGTGGGTTTCTTACAAAAAGAATGGAAAACAGACAACGATAGTGAAGAGGCAGGGAAGTGGAGAGAGAAGGTCAGGAGGGGAAGGAGGGTATATAAAGTTAGAGGGAACCCAATGTGAAAGCACAGAGGTCTGGAGTGCCTGACGCATTTAGGGAACTATGAGAGACTGGTAATGCTGGTGACATTTGGTGGAGTCTCCATGGTCTGTCTCTAACCTGGATATTTAGATCTGTCCTTAAGGCGAGTGAGTCCTACCTCAGGTGAACTAGGCCTTGTGGGGAGCTCTGGGTTTCCCCAGACTAGGACTGAGTATGGCTCTGGTTTCAGGTGCCGGTGGTTGACTCAGAATGGGCATTGGGAATTTGTTATGGTGTCGGGCCTACTTTTTGTAGTGTCGTTCGGCAGCCTCATTTTCCTCAACGGGTCAGACCCAGGCATTTTACACAGAGGTAAGGCCTCAGACCCCTGGAGAAGGAGGTGGTATCCCAAGGGCTGATGCCTGTAGGGGTGATTTCAAAAATGCTAACCCCCCTCAACCCCACCCCCCGACCCCGTGGCCTCAGGAGCCCTTCCCTCCATGTCATCATTACTTGGGCCCTGGCACTTCATTTCCCAAGCCACTGAAGTGTGAAAAAACAGAATCCTGGAGGTGTTCCAGTTGCTTTAGAAGGAAGGACTGGGCAGGCTGGCAAGAGAGGCCAGCAGGCTCTTCCAAACCATGCAGTTCACTCCTCCTCCTTCCCATTTTACACACGACTTCAAGACTGATCACTATTCCAAAAGGGGAGAGCTCTGTGTAGAGCTCCTGTGGCTGGACAGCCCTTTCTCTCTGACTGCCACCCATCTGAGTGGTCAGCTTGCTCAACAGGGACCGGGATTCCCCTGCCCTCCTCCTCCCCATCTTCTTGTTGCCCAGTGATGCTATGGGGCTGTCCCCAGCACCAGAGTGATGGAAAGACTTCCTGCCACTGCCCCCAAATCTTTTCATGCCAGATTCCTTCTAACAGGACCCTCAAGACGACATATGAGGCAGGGATGTGTGCAGGATATTCCAAATGCCGTGGTGCCCAAAGTGCTACTTCCACTGCTCGTCAAGGACTTTCCACTGTCCATGGTGCAACATCTGTGTGGAGGTGAGTATTCCTCTTTCCTGTCCACTCACCAACCCATCCCAGGGCACCTGGCCCGGACCAGGAACCTCACATCATATGTGGACCAGGGGTGGGTATGAGACCATCTTCCAGACTGCTAAAAGTGGCTCCCAGACACTCTTGGTCACTTACAAATGTTATTGCTTCTGGTTCTGCACCTGAGAGACTGGCCTTGCTTGCACAGGTGCCGACATGCAAAAGGGCATCTCTCTGTGCTGAGCCTGGTGGAGTCAGGGGGAGGAAAAGGAAGCACCTGTCCCATCCCCTGGCTTTCTGATATTAGAAACCCATTTAGGCCAGCTGCTGCCCTGTTCTGGGGATCTTTGCCTGTCCACCTCTGGGTGTCCAAGTTGGAGGGTTTCCTGGGTTCTGAGTGCTCTTCTCTCATGTTCACCCCCTGCGTGGGTTTCCAAGTGCAGAAGGCTGGCTGGGAAAGAGATTCTTTTCATCCCCCCCAGTATCTGAGAAAATAGAGGCCCAGAGTTATTCTATATCCTGCTTGAAGTGACACCAGGCAGGTCTTGTCTCTAAAGACCTCATTCATGACAGGTGATGGCCCACTTCATCCTAATTTGTGCTCTAACAATGGAAATGCCAGTTTCTCCCTGGAGATGGGAGCCTGTGTGCAGAACCAAGAGCAAGAGGCCTAGAGGGCCAATTGGGGGAGGCCTCTGGATTTGGGCCGCAATGGAGACCCGTCCAGATAGACCCTTGAGTCCTGCCTCCTCTCCCCTAGGAGTTTGACCACCACTGCAAGTGGGTCAATAACTGCATAGGTCACCGTAACTTCCGGATCTTCCTGCTGCTGCTCGTGTCCCTGTGCTTCTACCTGGGTGCCCTGCTGCTTACCTGCATCATATTCCTCCAGCGCATGAGGCACATGTCCTTCTCCCTGGACAAAGCCATGGCTGACAACACAGCCCCAAGGGCCCACAGTGGGAAGAACACGAATTGTGGGGAGGGACGGACTGCCCAGGGGCTGGACAGCAAGAGGCAGGGTACCGAGGGCAGGGCTGATGTGGGCAGGGCTAGACGGAGAAGCCACTTGGGAGGACCTGTGAAGGACAGGTTGAAGGTGAGTGGGGTCAGGGAGATGGGCGTGGTAGGATGGACTGTGGAGTTAAGAATCTAGCGGAGCCAGGGAGTGGGGTAATGAAGGTTGAAAAGGAACAGACCTGACGACAGCGCGGTGGAGTGAGGTGTCCCTTGGGTGTGCTGGACTAACGGCCTAACGGTGGTTGGCGGGCGGGGCTCGCGGGGGAGGAGCCAGAGGGCGGAGTCGGGCGGAGGGGAGGGGCCAAGGAGGAGCTGTCCCCTGGCCTGGCTTCCTAGCCTGGGCGCAGCTCCATAATGGCTGTACCCGCCTTGGGCGTCCTGCTGCTGCTCATCTTGCAGCTGCTGATCTCCACTGCCCTTGGCCCTGCTGGTGCCTCCGGAGTCTTTCCAGACCCACCTCTTAAGATGCAGCTCTCTCTTGCCCCTGGAGCTCAGTGTTCCTTCTCCCTCCTGGCTGCATTGCAGGGAGAGCCTACTGTGTGCTAGGCTGCGTGTTGTTTGAGGGATGGGTGTAGAGGTGAGTCCATCCTGCAGTTGTGTTGATAAGCACCCTGCAATCAGAATAACACCGGCCGACACCCAGGAACACTGTGAGCAGGGGTCAGTCCTGAGTGGTGTAGTGGACGGGAAGAAACTGAGTTTGGCGAGGCCTACATTGTAGAGGAGGACATGCATCTCGTCACGTCCTAGGTGTGATTCTGGAGAGGCAGAGGACAGGAGGGCATTGCCTGTGAGAGGCACACCTTTGCAAAAAGCTACAGAAACCCGAAGGTAGGATATTAACGAAATGATGAGGAAAAGGCTCTAATTCAAGCCCAAGGTGGCATGAGCAAAGAAGTTGACCCCTAGGGGTTGAGATTAAAGAGAAAGTACAATGCATTTGAGATTCATCCATGTTGTTGCTCATAGCGTTTATTTCCTTTTATTGCTGTGTAATATTGTATGGATTCCCTACAGATTATTTATACATTCACCAATTGAAGGATTTTTTTTACATTGTATCTAGTTTTTGCCAGTATTTTTTGTTTGGTTGGTTGGTTTGGTTTTTTTGTACCAAGGATTGAACCCAGGGGTGCCCAACCACTGAGCTACATTGCCAGCAACCCCCTGAGCACCCCCTTTTTTTCCCCTCTTTTTGAAAAATTTATTTTTAAATTTTGAGGCAGATTCCCACTAAGTTGCTTAGGTTCTCATTAAGTTGCTGAGGCTGGCTTTGAATTTAACAATTCTCCTGCCTCAACCTCCCAAACTGCTGAGATTACAGGTGTGGGCCATGGTGCCCAGCTGTTTTGGGCAGTTATAAATAAAGCTGCTGCAAACATTGATGCACAGGCATGTGGACATAAGTTTTCATTTCTGTTGGGTAATTTCTTAGAGGTGGCATTGCTGAGTCATAAGATAAAATGTGTATCGAATTTTGTAGGAAATTGCCAAATTTGTCTTCCAAAACAACTGTACCATTTTCAATTTCTACCAACAATGTGTGGGAATTCCAGTTGCTCCACATCCTCATCAACATTTCACACTGCCATTTGTTATTTTGTTTTAAATTGTAGCCTGCTTAATAAATGAGTAGTGGTATTTCATTAAGGCTCTAATTTGTATTTTCCTAATGAGTAATGATGTTGAGCATATTTTCATGTTATATTGGCCATCTTTGGTAAGGTTGTTGCTCCAATCTTTGCACATTAAAAAAAAATTTAATTGAATTTTAATAGTCCTCTATACTAGATTCAAATCTATGCTTTGCAAATCTTTTTTTTTTTTTTTTTTTTTTTTTGCTATCTGTGGCTTTTGTTTCATTTTCTTCATAGCATCTTCCGAAGAGCAGGAGTTCTTAGTGTTGTTTTTCCAGTTCTGGGGATTAAATCAGAGGTGCTCTACCAATGAGTATTGTTGTTCCCTCCTCAGGGAAAATCATGTCATCTGTGAAGAACAGTTTCATTACCTTCTTTCCAATCTGTGTGTCTTCATTGCTTTTTCTTTTTAGTGTTGAATAGGAATGAGAAGAGTGGGCATCTTTGCCATGGCGTTCCTTTAGTATGACAATCACTTGACTAAAGTCTCTTTCAGGAAGACTGGTGGGCAGCATCAGTTGGGGAGGGGAAGCTGCAGACCCTGAGACAGCTGAACAGAGAGAGGAGCCTGTCTGCTCATCACTCCCATCCTTTTAGTCAGCACCCCACCACTGCTGAATGCCTTGCTAAGTTGCTGAAGCTGGCCTTGAACTTGCAATCCTCCTGCTCAGCCTCCCAAGTCACTGGAATTCCAGGTATGTGCCACTACCTTGGCAGGATAGTAGTTTCTTAAGTGCTGTGAACACCTTAAAGGAGGCAGAACCTCAAAGAGCACAATGGCTCATGATGCTTTTTGGACATGCTAGGATATTCCAGAGCTGTCCTGATGTCCTAGTTCCTTCTAGTGGAGAATAGTGTCAAAGATCAAAGTCTTCATGTGTGGGCCATGGGAGAGTTGGGGGTGGACAGCAGTGCTGCTGGGCCACTTCCCATTGTGACAGAATATTTGCTAACTAAAGCACATCAAGCTGGGCTGAGATTCAACCTGGTCTGGGAGAAGGAGGAGTGAGGCTGATGGATGGAGTGGGGGGAAGGAGAAAGTGGCATAAGGGAGAGGAGAAGCCAGTCAGTGTCCAGGGGAGGACTTGACCTTTGAGCTTGACCTTTCCTGCTTTGTATTCTGAAAGCCTTCAGCCCAGATTTTCCTGGGCCATGTGATTGGACCTCCTCCACTGCCACTGCTCTCCTAGATAGGGAAATTCAATGAAGGCACATGTTTAGAAAAATATGAGAGGTGGGAGTGGGGTGGTGACACTGTCTTTGGAGCAGTTGAGCAGCACAAGGAAGACCCTAAAAAGTATCTGTAAGGATAGGGTGAGAGGACAGGTGTGGCCAATGGAGACAGAGCAAGGATCCTGCACAGGGAGGCACAAGGTGATGAGGAGCCCTGGGAAGGCAGGAGAGGTGGGTGCAGTGTCAGCACTGTCTGGGGAGAGCTGCTCACAAGTGGGGCAAGGAAGGTCACTCCTCCTAGGAGCCCAGGAAGGCAGGAAGCCCTGGGTCACTCTTAGGCTTCCCTCCCTTGGAGTCTTGCTCCAGGCTTGGGTTGAGCCCTGGCTTAGTCAACCAACTTAGGGAGGGTCACTGGAGATGGCCTTGCCTGGTCCTGCTGGTTCTGAGCTCCTCTTCCCATCCCCATCTCCCTCCAGGGCAAATCACTCTGGAATAACAATCCTTCAACCAGGGCTGTGCCAACAATTGGTATTTGATTATTTGTATGCCAGTGGGACCCAAGTGAGTTGGTAAACTGGAGGCTCAAGTGGTAGACCTGGGGCTGGTGGGGTGAGGTGAAGCTGGGTCTTCTTCTCTGGTCCCTGACCCCAGCTCCCAGGCCCTGTCACCCACTGTTCCTTTCCTTTGGGGTTTTCTCCAGGGCACTCTGGGAGCCTCTAGGAATGTCCTCTTCATTGCCCTTCTAGTTTGTTGCCCAAAGAAATGGGGTGGAGGGGGACTGCAGCCAGGATGAGGCTCCTGGCTGGGACCCCTGGGCTCTGTGCTTTCCAAGCTGAGGGGTGAGAGTGGTCAGGGAGACCAGGCCAAGGTGAGCAGTGACCTCTTCTTGTATCTGGACTGTTGTTCTCCAGGTATATGTCTGCAGCTATCTGGATGCACAGAGAGAAAGGAAGCAAGTGGGATCCCATGGAGGCTCTAAGCTCACCCATCTAGTCCTCCCAACACCATCCCACAGACCTCCCTGTGCCCATGTCTCCAATTCTGGGTTTCAACACAAGTGGGGAGGGCCCCCCAGGGAGTGGCAAGGCTGCAGCTTTCCAGGAGGTGAGGAATAGCGGGTGTGCATTAGGAGAAGTCGTCCATGGGTTGCACATGTGTTGGGGGAGGCCCCTGAGGTCGGACTGGCCTTGAAGCTAAAGTACTTGGAACTGAAGGAGTGGGATTATGGACCTGGAGGGTTCGGGGTCCAGGTCACAGGACTTCACAGCATACCCAGGTGTCCCTGGATAGACAGAGAGAAAAGACTGCACCGCTAACTTTTTGGTTGATCTCTTGGGCCAGTTCCTTACCTTTCTGGGCCTCAGTTTCCTCAGTTATTAAAGAGGACTGAGACGAGTCCTGTAGTGTATCATGTTTTAAAGGAAATTCTTTTTTTTTTTTAATGGAAATTTTTACTTGAAGTCTCACGTGAAGCATAAGAAATGGAGCATTAGGAGTGCAATAGGGTAGGTAACTCACAGTGGCCCCCAAGGGCCCTTGCAGTGACTTGTGGCCCTCTCCTTTGTCCTGTCTCCAGGGATCCAGGGGCTTGACTGTGAGCTGTGGGGTGGAGGTCAGGGAGAGCCCCCATGTACTGACTCTGTGTTTAGCTTCCCATCAGCCCAATGCTACAGCCGGAAGCCCCCCAGGAACTCTCATTCACCTCTTCACCCTTAGCAGTGCCAGGACGTGTACCTGAACTTCATTTCGTGAGCCCCATGTGAAGGCCTCTTGTGCCTGAGCCCTCACTCACTCCCCTGTTGGGAGTGCCAAGACCTCCCTGCCTGTTAAATCCTCATAAATATTTTTTGCTGCTTCCTACGGCTGCTGTGCATGTTTGTTCTAGGTTCAGAGAATCATGGGGGTGTGGGGGAGGCTCTGAGGGACTGGGATGAATCCCTCCTAGAAAGGAAGATCCTTGCTCTCTGGAGAACCAAGCTCAGAAACTAACACTGTCTGGCTCATTGACTTTGGGCAAGACACTTGTCATTTCTCTCATCCTTAAAATGTGGCAACAGTAATAATAACAGCAACTGACCTGGCTGGCTTCCTGGCAAGGGCTGGAGATGAGAGCAGAGAAAACCCACCAGTCTGGATAATACCAAGTGCACCTCGAACTAGAAGGCGAACTTATTTATTATTAGTTCTAATTGTGTATGTGCACAGTATGTGTTCCTTAGGCGTGTGTACGTGTGTGTGTGTGTGTGTGTGAGAGAGAGAGAGAGAGAGAGAGAAAGTTAGTTCCTGGGAATCAAATCATCAAACCTAGGGCCTTATGCATGTTGGGCAGGCACTCTACACTGAGCTACATCTCCAGCCCTTTTTTATTTTGAGACATGGTTTCACTAAATTGACCAGGCTGTCCTCCAATTTGTGATCCTCCTGTCTCAGCCTCCCACATAGCCTCCCAAGGTGTTACGGGAGTTCACTGACTTAACTGACTTAGGGTTTTCTAAATGCAAGGTCTTGCTATCTGCAAATAATTTTTTTCTCAATTGGATACTTATAAATTTTTTCTTGTCTCATTTCTGTGGCTATAATAGTTAATAAATATGATGTTAGAGTTTTCATAAATGCTCTTTATCGGGCTGAGGAAGTTTCCTTTTATCTTTGTTTTGTGTGTGTCTGTGTGTTTCTTTTTTAATTATGGAAAGGATTAGGTTTTGTTAAATTCTTTGTCTGCATCAAATGTTTGTGTTGAATTTTTCATTGACTATTAATGTGATGTACTCCAAAATTGACATTATTCCAAGTTTTAGTGTTTAATAATTAATAGCATGACTGATCAGGTTCAAGACACAAAGATACTATGTTGAAGAAACTGAAGGAAAAGTCCCTCTATAAACTAACTACATAGTATGTGATAAGAATGGACATTATAATATAAAACCTTTCTACACATAGTAATTAGCTGCAAGAAACCATTCTCAGCTTAGGAAAATGTTGTTCCATATTTCAGTGTAAACTTCTAGCAGTCTTCAACTCTTTTGTGTGGCAATTATCTTATTTCTGTTTTCTAATTCTTCCACCTCAGCCTGAGTTATGAGGTCTGAAGTGTTTTCCTCCAGTCACTGATGTGATTACCAATATTGTCAATTCTTCAATGATCTGATGAGATGTGGTCTGAAATCTTGCATTCATCACAGGAGCACCAACAAGGTGATCCTGCATGATGTTGGAGTCAGTCTTGGCCATCTCCCCAGTTCCCAGTTTGCTGATGATGTTTCAGACTATCACCTATACAACATTTTTTTTTTCGGGGTGGGGGGTGTGTGCTCTGGTGATTTAACCCAAGGATGCTTTACCACTGAGTTTCATCTCCAGTTCTTTTGATTTTTAAATTGAATCAGGGTCCCATTTAGTTGCTGAGGCCCTGACTAAATTGCTGAGGCTGTCTTCAAACTTGAAATCCTTCTGTCTCAGCCTCCAGAGTCACTGGAATTATAGGCATGTGCCACCATGCCCAGCTACACTCCATTTTGGGGGGAGGGGCAGGTACTGGGGTTTGAACTCAGGGGCACTCAACCACTGAGCCACATCCCCAGCCCTATTTTGTATTTTATTTAGAGATAAGGTCTCACTGAGTTGCTTAGTACCTCGTTGTTGCTGAGGCTGGCTTTGACCTCATGATCTTCCTGTCTCAGCTTCCAGAGCCGCTGGGATTACAGGCATGTGCTCCAGTGCTTGATTTTATTAATATTTCTTTTTTAGTTGTAATTGGACATAATACTTTTATTTTATTTATTTATTTTTATGTGGGACTGAGAATCGAATCCAGGGCCTCACAATGCTAGGCAAGCGCTCTACCACTGAGCCCCAGCCCCAGCCTAGGCTTCCATTTTTATATGTTGAATCATTCTTGCATTCCTGGGATAAATCCCAGTAGCAATGGCATATAATATTTTTAATGTGCTGCTGAATCTGGGTAGTCTTTTTTTAAAAAATCTTTTTGTAGTTGTAGATGGACAGAATGCCTTTATTTTATTTGTTTATTTTTATGTGGTGCTGAGGATCAAACCCAGGGCCTCACGCATGCTAGGCAAGTGCTCTGAGGCTGAGCTACAGTATTTTTTTTTTTAAGGAGTTTTACACCTATACTCCTAACAGTTATTAGTCTTAGTTTTTCCTTGTGATATCTTTGTCTGGCTTTGGTATCAGGGTAATATTGGTCCCATAAAATGAGTTGGGAATTGTTCTTTCCTCTTCTACTTCTTGGTAGAGTTTGAGAAGGAGTGGTGTCTATTTAAAGGTTTGGTAGAATTTACCAGTGAACCCATAGTTTTCTTTAGAAGAGCCTACTAGCTTGTCAACCTTGTTGATTTTCCCTTTTTCAATTTTTTAGCTGTTTTAGACTAGATTCTTATTAGTTGTTGGCTTTTAAATAATTTCAATGCAATTATAGTATCAGTTCTATTGACATCATGAAATACTGCCTCTTGCAAGAATTTTAATTTCACTTTGTAATAAGTTGTCATTGTAAAAATGTTTTACATTGCAACTGAGATTGATGGAAAAGGAAGATACTAGTGTGTTGTTGTTTTGTTTTTTTATTAATATTTTTGGGCTTTTTTAGATATACATGACAGTAGAGTGTATTTTGACATATTATACATATATGGAATATGACTTTCTATTCTTGTGATTGTACACTGGTGGAAAGTACATAGGGAAGCTATGTCTGATTCATTCCACTGTCTTTCTTAATCCCATCCCCCATCCCTTCCCTTCATTCCCCTTTGTCTAATCCAAAGAACTTCTACTCTTCCCTCCCCACCCCTCTTATTGTGTCTTAGCATGCACATATCAGAGAGAACATTTGGCCTTTGGTTTTATGGGATTGGCTTATTTCACTTTTGCTTTTTTAAAATTTTTAAATATTTTTTTAGTTGTATATGGACACCATACCTTTATTTTTATTTATTTATTTTATGTGGTGCTGAGGATCAAGTCCAGTGCCTCACATTGCTCTACCTCTGAGCTATAACTCCAGCCTCTTTTTTTTTTTTTTTTTTAAGATGGAGTTTCACTGTGTTGTCCAGGCTGTCCTTAAACTTGCATCTTCTTGCCTTAGCTACTGAGTACTGTAATTATAGGCCCACCATGCCTGGATCAAGATGCCAGTTTTAAATGAAAGATAATGTTTGAGTTCATAAGTGAATATTTTTGTGTTATGGTGTGTGTGTGTGTGTGTGTGTGTGTGTGTGTGTGTGTGTTTACATGTGAGGACCTTGCCTCACATGTTCTAGGAAAGCACTTTACCACTGAAGTCCTTATATGGTGTTTTGTTTACTAAATGACCTCATAAATCTATGGATTCAGATGATAACTAAGAATGCAAAAAGCTCCTTGTATTTGAAAACTACAAAAAAAAAAAAATCAAAATACGTGGTGCCAAAATCAACATCCATATGGAGACCCTAGAGATCAACATGCAGGATGTTTACAGGGAATGATTTGGAGATAAATGTCTATAGACAAGAAGGGAAGGGGAGGGGAAGAGCAGAGAGGAGTCACCTGAGGTAGGGGCCCAACAAAAGCTCAGTAAACCCAAAGGTCACATAGTCCTTCAAAATTGTCCTTCTTTGGGGTTCACTGGCTGGGCTTGTATGCCTGTAGTGACCGAGTGGTGGATGCAATCTGTCCTGGAAGGAGGGGAGGCAGTCCAAATTTGGGGCTGTCTCCCACTCACACTTCAGCAGCTGGGCGGGTAAGTTCTTCATTCTTGGAGAGGAATCTGGGAGGCACCTCACAGTACCCACGCCGCAGATCTTAGTGTATATGAAGAACTTGGTGTCCACTGTAAGTCTTGGTCATGAATCAGGGAAATGAAATCTTACTTGATAAGTGACGCTGGAACCATTGATTGTAACCATGGGGAACATACATGGATTAGACTGTTATCTATTCTTACCCGACATTAATTTCATTAAGATCAAAGAATTGAAAAAAAAGGAAAAAATATACCTAATACTTACCAGCTTGAAGGAGAGGGAAACGCAAGTAAACTTAGATGATGCCAATAAAATGATTAATAGATTTGATTACATAAAACAAAAACTTTACATTAAAAATTTCATACAAAATTTATAAGGCAAAGAACAAAATTGAGAACATGTTTGCAATAAACACGTGAAAACATTAATGTCTATTAATTTATACTTGATTGGTTCTTTGTTATCCTATCCTTTCCTTCTGCATTTGAGACAAAACATTTGACCTTTAAGTTTCTGAGTTAGGATTTTTTCACTTAGCATGATATTCTCCGTTACCATCCATTAAGCAGAAAATGCTATAATCTCATTCTTTTTAAAAAAAGTGATCCTGCAAATAAAAAAGAGAAATCTAACACTTAGGTCAAGGATACACTGAGCTACCACTTCACACCCATTAGGGTGGCTATTATCAAACAAACAAATGAACAACACCAGGAAACAAAAAGTGTTATGAGTATGTGGAGAAATTGCATCCCTCATGCCTAGTTGATGGGAATTTAAAATGGTACATTTACTGAGGGAAATACTATGGCGATTCCTCAAAGAATTAAGCAGGTAATTAACATATGATCCAGCAATTCCACTCCTGCAGATAGATCTAAAGGCATTAAAAGCACATCAACATTCACAGCAGCATTATTTATAGTAGTCAAAAGGTAGAAGCAACTGAAATGTTCATTGGCAGATGAATGGATAACAAAATGTGCCACAGAATGGAATATTATTCATTCCATTCATCTATATGAATAGGCAACTGACAAAAACATCTATATAGAATGGACTATTATTCAGTCTTAAGAAAAAATGAATTATAACATATACATCAATATGGATAAACCTTGAAAATATTATTATGATAAGTGAAATAAACTAAACCCCAAAGGATAGCTTGTATGATCTATCCATTTATCTGAGATTCCTAGAATAGTCACACTTACAGAGATAGGAAGTAGAGCGGTGGGGATAGAAGGAAGGAGGAGGTGATGAATCGGCACAGAGTTTCTGTTTGGGGTGATGAAAATGTTCTGGAGGTGAATGGTGGTGATGGTTACCTAACAAGGGGAAGGTACTTTATGCTGCAGAACCAGACATTTATAAATGGTTAAAGTGGTAAATTCTATGTTAGGTACGTTTACCACGATAAGAAAACCCCAACACATCCACGCTGAAATGTGAGCAGGCAAAAAATATAAACAGGCAACTCACAAAAAACAACAAAGTGACTTATAGATATAGAAAATAGTAAATTTCATAAGTAACAACAAATTAAATCAAAAGATCAAGCTATCTTTTGTCATCTGTAAAATTGGAAAAAATATTTTGCACTAATATTCAATTGCAGTATTAGTATTATAAGTATTCTCATAACAGGGGCAAAAACTTGTACAAGTTTTCTAGAAAGCATGTTGCAAATTATGCAAATGGTGCTTTATTTTATTTTATTTTCATCAGAGCTTTATACTAGTCGGATTCATCCTGACAAACTCACATTGCTTGGAAATTTATTTCAGTTCATCCTCCTCCTCCTATACCCTCCCATACTCCCTCCCTTTCCTGTTCTCATTCCTCTACTATATTTTCTTTTGTTTATCTATTAATTTATATTTGAGTGGTTCTTTATGTCATCATATTCTTCTCTCCCTTTTACATTTATTTTTCTCTAGCTTCTACATATTAAAGAAAACATTTGATCTTTGAGTTTCTAACTTTGGCTAATTTCACTTAGCATGATATTTTCCATTTCCATCCATTTACCGGCAAATGCTATAATTTCATTCTTTTTTATGGCTCAGTAGTACTACACTCACACACACACACACACACAAATAAACAGGCAACTGACAAAAACCAAAAAAATTATATATATATCACAATTTCTTAATTCATTCAGGCATCTGGGTTGATTCAATAACTCAGCTATTGTGAATTGTTCTGCTATGAACAATGATGTGACCGCATCACTGTAGTTATGCCAATTTTAGATCCTTTGGGAAACTATCAAGGAAAGGGATAGTTGTGTCATATGGTGGTTCCATTCCCAGTTTTTTGAGGAATCTCCATACTGTTTTCCAGAGTGGTTTTACCAGTCTGCAGTCCCACCCACAACTTGCCAGCATTTATCATTGTTTATATTCTTGATTATTGCCATTCTGACTGGAGTCAGATGAAATCTTAGTGTAGTTTTGATTTGCATTTCCCTGATTGCTAGAGATGTTGATCATTTTTTCATATATTTGTTGGCCATTTGTGTTTATTCACATAAGATTTTTTTGAATAGATTAATGAATCCAAAATCCAATCACTAGGATTTTATTCTAAGGAAATGATTGTAGATACAGGCAAAAATAAATTTATAAGAATCTTTATTACAGTATTATGGCAATAAAAAAAAAGAATCAATCTAAATGCCTATTGCTAGAGCTTGGTTTGTGTGCTGACATATTCATTCATTCACGCACTGAACAAATACTAAGTACATATTCTGTGCCAGGCACTGTTCTAGATTCAGGGAAATCAAAATAACAAAACACACCAAGTTCCTGTGCATGTGTGCATGTGCAAGCACATTCTCGTGTATGTACATACTATAATGGTGTTGGAAATATGAGAGTCCTGCCTGGTCTTCCCAGGAACCAAAGTAAACACTTGGAGACTGATTAGCTCTGTTGGCAAGGTAAGAATTTTACTTCTACGTACAGAAGGGTGCACAGTAATCAAAATTGAAAGCAGATGTGCCCAGCAGGCAGTCTGCTCAGCTTTCATCCCTGACTCATGTGTGCTTGGCCACTGTCCTTTGGTCCAAAATGACCACACAATCTTTGGCGTAAACAGCCACTGAGTAAAGGGACACTTAGCCAGGGCTCCTTGGTTGGGACTGACTGCACTGTCTCCTATTGAGTTATTTAAAGAAATGTACCTTCAGTTGTCCCCAACTTTCTTTGTTGTCTTGAGGTGGGAAAGACTTGTTAAGTTGAAAGCCTTTTGGACGAGGGGTCCTGGGTTCATTGACTCCGTCCAGCAAAGAATGGAAGAACAGGACACAAATACAGCAAGCAAGAAGTGTGTTTATTGAAAAGAGGTAGAGACATAGAGCTAGACTTCTCTGAAGGGGCCCCAGGCCTAGGAATCCAGTGGGGGAGTTTTAGCCTGTTCTTCTCATGGTTTCTGATTTCCTCCTTTCCTTACCTCCTCCTCTGTCCACATGCTCCTCATAATTATTGATTGGTGCCCCCTCTGTCCACGCATCTGTTTTTGTTTTTCTATTGGATCTCCCACTTAGGAGCACAAGCATGGAGTGTCTGTCTGCTTGAGTCCCCTGCTTGTGTCCATGAGCACGTTTGTCAAGTGATGACCTCATCAGAAGACCCCTCTCCATGCTCCTTTGTTCTGGCCCTGTCCCCGACCTCCTCACCGGCCATCTTGCTCTGGTGGCCTAAGCCCTTCTATATCTCCCTCCCTGAGGATTTCATCATTCTGCTTTGGGAATTTAAACAGTCCTACATTTGTGTAACATTGAAGAAATTTTTTTGTTAAATATTTTTAGTTGTAGATGGACTTAGTACCTTTATTTATTTATTTTTATGTGGTGCTGAGGATCAGCACCAGTGCCTCATTCATGTGAGGCAAGCATTTTACCACTGAGCCACAACCCCATCTCACATTGAATATTTTATTGATAGTATGATATATGGATGAAATAATCAGGTCCTAAAACTATAAATCATAAAAAATATATTTGTTGAGGAAAAGCATTCTCAGACTTGTTTTTCTTAAGGTCCAAGTCAGGAGAGAGGTTATTTATGGACCTGTAGATAAGGTGTGATAATCAATTTAATAGCGGTGTGTGTGAGACAAAAGAATGTGTAAGTGGAATTTAAAATCTGAAGAGTCACTTTTGGTCCTACTTGTTTTGTCTCACGTTACCTTCCTACCTATCCATATGTCTTCTATTCTACTTCAACTGCCTGAAACCCTCAGTGGTGAGGCCTTTAAAACTTTTTGAAAAATAACCACACTTGGGCTGGGGCTGGGGCTCAGAGGTAGAGTGCACCCCTAGCACATGTGAGACCCTGGGTTCCATCCTTAGCACCACATAAAAATAAATAAATAAAATAAAGGTACTGTGACCAACTACAACTAAAAAATAAATAGTTTTTTTTAATAGGCCATTTTATGGGAACATAGAGGTAGCTGGGCTGCTCTTGGATGCATGTGGGCTGCATTACAGGAATCCAGTGACTCAGTGTATGAGAGTTGTTCGCCTAGTAGAAGGAATTCTGCATGCCCCTGATGCTGGGTATGCATTGGGAACTATCCCAAAGATAACAAAAGGAAAATGGATGAGACAGATGCTTCATCGGTAGTGAAAGTAAAGAGCAGTCCAGAAGACATGTAATTTAATAGTGTTGGGTCTCCCATGGAAAACAATCAAAGAGGACCTGAAAGAATGTCTTAGTGCCTTTGGAGAAATTCTTATGGTGCAGGTTAAGAAAGATATTAAAACTGGTCATTCAAAAGGGTTTGGCTTTGTATGTTTTACGGAATATGAAACCCAGGTGAAAGTAATGTCACAGCAACATATGATGGTGTGATTGTCAACTCCCCAATTCTAAGCAAAGCCCCGATGAGCCTCGGGAAGCAGAAAGGTGTTTGTTGGGCGCTGTACAGAGGACATGTCTGCCAACAAGCCACAGCAATTCTTCTGTCAGTACCAAGAAGTGGTAGATGTCTGCATTCCCAAACCATTCAGGGCTTTTGCCTTTGTTACATTTGCAGATGATCAGGTTGCCCAGTCTCTTTACGGAGAGGACTTGATCATTAAAGGAATCAGCATGCATATGTCCAAAGCTGACCCTAAGCACAATAGCAATAGGCAGTTAGAGAGAAGTGGAAGGTTTGATGATAATCCAGGTGGCTTTGGGAATCAGGGTGGGTTTGGTAACAGTAGAGAGGGTGGAGCTGGCTTCGGAAACAATCAGAGTAGTGAACTTTGGTGCTTTTAGCATTAATCCAGCAATGATGGCAGCAGCCCAGACAGCACTGCAGAGCAGTTGGGGTATGACGGGCATGTTAGACAGTCATCAGAGCCAGTCCGGCCCATCAGGTAATAACCAAATCCAGGGCAACATGCAGAGAGAGCTAAATCAAGCTTTTGGGTCTGGAAATAATTCCTATAGTGGTTCTAATTCTGGTGCTGTATCTTGAGAGCCACAGCTGAAGGGGCCCCAGCAAACTTCCAGCTGCCAGCAAACTTCTAGCTGCCAGCTGATGATTGGCTCACAGCGGCCCCAGCAAACTTCTAGCTGCCAACTGATTGGCTCCTCTGCGGTGATGCTCATTGGGCTGTTTCCCCACCCTTTCAGACCACGGAGCTGCTCATTGGGGGACTTTTTTGGCTCCGCCCATGTGACCCAGCCAATCTGCCTCAAGAGCAGGAGGAGTTGGGGAGGTGGAGAGGCTTGTGGGAAGCCAGTGGTGGCAGTTGGGCCCTGAAGGTTTTCCTGAAGAGCTGTGTGGTTTGGCGTGTGTGGTTCTAAAAATAAAGTTCGTTTCTTTTGACAAGTGGCTCCTGAATTGTGCCCAGCCAGACTGCAGCAGCTGTAATTGTTTGGGGATCAGCATCAAATGCAGGGTCAGGTAGTGGTTTTAATGGAGGCTTTGGCTCAAGCATGGATTCTAAATCTTCTGGCTGGGGAATGTAGATAGTGGGTTATGTTGGTTAGTATAGAATGGTGGGAATTCAAATTTTTCTAAACTCATGGTAAGTATATTGTACAATACATACGTATGAAGAATTTTCAAAATTGGTTTGTTCAGTGTGGAGTGCATTCAGCAGTATTTTTGAAATTGTTCTTTAGAAAAAGAGGAAGAAGAACTAAAGGATTTTTATAAGTTTTGTTACATAAAGGGTTGAAATATTGAGTCGCTGAAAGTGAATTGTTGTGTGCCTGATTGGTAAACCAACACATGACAACTGATATCAAAAGGTTTCTCCTGTAATATCTTATCCCTGGGCTTGTTAAGTGAATTCTTTGCATGTTTAAAGTGGAAACCATTGATTAGAACGACATTCTTTTCTCCTTTTTTAACTTGAACCCCACCATATGGATTTTTTCCTTAGGAAAATATCCTTTGGGGAGATCATGGTGTCAAGGTGTTGGGTTCTTTTGGTTTTGTTTTTTGAACACTTGTCTCCCCTTATATACAAAAGGACAATATGAAGCCTTCATTTAACGTCTGCAGTTCATCTCATTTCAAATGTTTATGGAAGAAGCACTTCATTGAATGTAGTGATGTAAATATTCTGCCATAGGAATGCTTATGTCTGCATGCTTTCTCATTCAAGAATTTGTCATCATGCTGCACAGGCTGCATCTTTGACCATGAGTGTCCCATTTTTATCAACTCCTCTTTATTTCATAAAGTTGTATCAATGCTATGAATGCAAGGCTGTGATTTGGAACCAGAAAGCTGTTTGAATTTTTGAAACCTTGTGTGGGATTGATGGTGGTGCCAAAACATGAAAGGCTAGTATGAGTGAGGAAAGGAGAGAGTGCGTGCAGAGACTTGGTTGGTGGTGCATAATGGATATTTTCTAACTTGGCGAGATGTGTCTCTCAATCCTGTGGCTTTGGTGAGAGAGCGTGCAGAGGGCAACGATAGCAAATAATGTATGAGTGGTTTTTGCATTCAAAGGACATTCACATCTGTTGGAAGACTTTAAGTGAGTTTTGTTCTTAGATAACCCATGTTAGTTGGATGGGTTAAGTAAAATGATACTTGTACTTCCCCTGCCCCTCTGTCAACTACTGTGAATGCAGTATGGTGTGTGTTCTCCTCTGATACTGATATGTAAATGTGGTAACACGAACTGTAGCTGATGGGTTGAGAACATGGACTGAGCTTGTGGTGTGCTTTGCTGGAGTACTTGGAAGCAGAGCTCACCAGTGAGCTCAGGTGTCTCAAAGAAGGGTAGAAGTCCTAATGTTTGTTAGTTACCCAGAAGAATGTTGTTTGCTGCAATTCTGTGTCCTGTGCTTGAATGCTTTTATAAGAGTTGTCAATGTTAGAAATTCTTAAATAAAAACTGATTTAAATTTTAAAAAAGAAAAAACAATAAAATCACTCTGCTGGATAGGGTGGCACAGGCCTGTAACCCCAGCAACTCAGGAGGCTGAGACAGGAGGATTGTAAGTTCAATTGTAACTTAACAACTTCAGCAACTTAGGCCCTAAGCAACTTAGAAAAATCCTGTTTCAAAATAAAAAAAAATAAAAAGGGCTGAGGATGTATCTCAGTGGTAAACAGCTCCAGATTCAATCCTCAATACCAAAATAAACAGAGTGGAGCTAGAATGCTGGCAGCACAGGTCCCAAGGTTCCAAAGGGGTGGCTGCTCTGTGCTGCATGGCTTTAGGAGGTGGTGTTCCTACTGAAAATGACCAGGTAACTGGAGGTTATGGGAGGTCCTAATGACTGCAAGGAAGAGCCTGGGCCCTTAGAGTATATGACCCCCAGTTTCCAGTACTACAGAAGGCCCTGACTTGGTCCCATTCATCAACAGTAAGTGAATAGTGAGTGGCATCTATGAGGACAACAGTGCTGTCACCTGGTTCTGGCTGCACAAAGGGGAGACCCAGCTCAAACTGTGGAACCCTTTACAAGCTGGTGCCTCACTAGTTGACCCACCGTGATCCTGAACTAACTTACTCAAAATGCGTTTCTTCTTTTCAATAAAGACGAGCCACTGTATAGGTCCTTCTCTCATGAAAACAAAAGAAAACAAAATGAATCCACAAACTGCTGGACAGCAAATGAACCCTACCAAAGCCTTAAGCAATATCGTGAGTTCACATAAATGGCTCCCTCCAATGTCCCACCCCAGCATTGTCCTAGCCCCACCTCATTAAACTTCTCAGAGACTGCTGTCATCATGGAGAGAGGCTATGCAACATGTGCTGGGTTGTTTGTCTGTGTCCTCACAATACCACAAATTTCTACTCGGTACTTACTTCTCCCTCCATACAAACTGACTAAATAATAAAGTTAGACTTGGAGTTACCTTATGACCTCACAACCTCAGTCCTGATATATACAGTATGTAAAAGAATTGAAATCAGACTCAAAAAGGCGTCTGTGCACCAACATTCAGAGTAGTAGTATCCACAACAACCAAAGCATGTGTCCATCACCATATGGATGGACTATTATTCAGTAATAAAGAGGAATGAAGTTCTGACACATGCTACATTGGATGAACCTTGAGACCATTATGTTAAGTGAAAGAAGTCAGGCGTACAACAGCAGATGTTCTATTTCACTTATATGAAATATCTAGAAGAGGCAAATTCATAGAGACAGAAAGTAGATTATAGATTACAGGGCATGCAGGGAGGGTAGAGAGAATGGGAAATTATTACTCAAGGGTTCAGAGTTTCTATTTGGGGTGATGAATTAGTTTAGACAGTGGGACAGTTGTACAACATGAGGAATGTAATAAAACCATTGAACTGTGAAATGGCTGAAACAGCAGTGTGTTATAGGTATTTTACAACAAATTTTTAAATGGTAATAAAATAAATCAATAAACCCATGAAACTTTTTCAAGGAAAGAAGAGCTTTCAGTGAATCTACACTGCAACAGGGTGAAAAGCACAGGCCCTGCTAATCCCAAGATTTATAAAAGAGAAAGTGCTTCATTATAAGGGCTTGGTGGAGGCAAATATTCCGAAGCCTTGTAATGCAGCATGGGAAGCAGCTGAATAGTTCCACTGAATCTTATCAGCCTTGGGGGGCAGACCTGGGCCTGACACACAGGAGATTGTCTCACAATCCACTGGTTTTAGGGTTTAATGAAACAAAACAGGAAGGACGAACATGGGGAAATGTTATGTCTTCCACCTACCCAGTATTCAAGACAAGCAAGAACAGAGTGTATCTGTGGTGATAAGACATACCACAGAATGTACACACACACACACACACACACACACACACATACACAAAATCTGAAACACTGAGCTGGATTTAAAATCACTGCTTACTAAGAAAATGTAGAAAACACAACATTTAGCATTTCCAGGAGAAACTTTTTTTTTTGGTTATGGGGGAAAGAGAAATATAAATATATAAAATGATTTTATAAGCTTGTATGCTATATACAATGTCTTTTGTAATAAAATAAAATTTGGCCTAGAGCTTCCCAGTAATGGTGTGTCCAAATGCCACTCTTGGGTTATTAAGTAGCAAGTTGTCAGGAGATGCTGGAGGGATGAGTTTTGCATGAGTTTGTTGGTTAAGGGCCCTCATTTAGGGAAACTGAGGCAGAGGCTAAGTCAACTGAGCCCTGTGTACCAGTGATTTCAGCACGTTGAGAGAGATACAGTTTTACTCCCAAATCAGCTCCATGGTCCCAAGGAAACAATTCCAGCCAGGCTACCTTGTGTGTAGAGGCGGGAAGGGTGACTTGGCAGAGAACACAAGTAAAAGCTGCTTTTTCTGGTTCCAGGAAACAGGTCCATATGCCTTCAAGGGCACAGTCGATAGAAATCCCTGAGCTTATCATCCTTCTGATTACATCTGGACTATATGTATGGAGAGGGTGGTTCAAGTGAAACCTAGATATTTGACATTTTCTTCACCCAAGTACAGTTGATCTGCTTTGCTTTCCTGTGGGGATAACTGCAATTTCTCCCTGTCCAATTAGGTGTTCTTTAGGGACTATAGAGAGAGTGCTGCTTTGCCAATCCTGAGTCAACACTGACTTCCTCCAAAGACTGCTAAGTAAATCCCCATGTGAGCTCTTATATGTGTGTCTTTAGAGCTTCTCTGTGGAATCAGGTTGAATCCAGTGAGCAATAAGCGTGATGACTTTCAGGGAAGTGAAAGCATTCTTGGAATCAGCTGCAGTGACTCTTTTCCTGTTCAAACACCGACATTCCTGTGCCTATGCCTAGCTGGTTTGTCAAATCCAGAGCTACTGCTGCAGGCCTCACCATCATCCTTGGCTGCCTTGGGCACTTGGTTCCATGCATGCTGTGGTTACAAATAGGATCCTGGGCTTGTAGAGTCTTTTCTAGGCTCACACTGTCCCAAAAGACTAGATTAGGAGGCAGATCAATTCTAGAAGGTTTTGGCCTTTTGGAGCAAAAAGGCCTTTTTTTGGCCTCTTGCTCATTTTTCATTCAAGAAGTATTTACTGAGCACCTACTCCGTAGGTGTCAGGGAATGTTCTCCATTCTGGAAAACATTAGTGAGGGCTGGAGATGTGGCTCAAGCGGTAGCACGCTCACCTGGCATGCGTGCTGCCTGGGTTCGATCCTCAGCACCACATACAAACAAAGACGTTGTGTCTGCCGAATACTAAAAAATAAATATTAAAAAAATTCTCTCTCTCTCTCTCTCTCTTTAAAAAAAAGAAAAAGAAAACATTAGTGAACTGAACCATTCTAGCAGAGACCCATGAAAAATTTCAAAATTCCTTGTTTCTGCCTGTCCTGCTTCCTCTTCCTCCAGAGGAAGCCTGGGGAAAAATGAGGAGATGAAACTCATTATACACTTATTTTGAAATCCCTTGGGGAGAAGTCACATGATGGAGAAGGGCTACTGCATGTTTGAGATCATCTATAAGTTTCCACATCACCTCTTTTTCTTCTGCTTGCTGCTTGCCTGTTTGAATAGCATTGTCTCTGCCGCAGTCAGGCTGGGCACAAATCACGAGCCACTCAAGCAAGAACAAACTTTATTTCCGAACTCCACCAGCACACTCAACACATGCTCCCCGGGAACTCTCCTGAACGCAACCCACATGGCCCCCAGGAACACCACATACCAACCGGAACTCCCTCTCTCGGAATTTCCCCAATCAACACGAACTCCCCAGGCAATCCTCGGAGAACTCCAAAGTAGCGGGCGCTGGAGGCGGACAGTAAAGGTCTAATATACAATTGAATCAATCCAGCATCATCTTAATGGCTCGCCTCTCAACCATTACTTCTAGCAAAATGCCAGGGGCCATTCTGACTCGGCTGTGGCTCTCAGCAGTCTCCAAGACAGACTCTTGACTGATGTGCTTATGGTGTAAGGCATATAATAGCCATCCTTTTACACCTATTGGCCAACAATCACTCCCAAGCCTCTGATCCCCTACATGTGTGAAACTGAACCAAAAAATTAGCTCTGGACAGGGTCTTCCTTTCAACCCACACCAGTTCTTTCCTTATAATGTAAAACACTGCCAGAGCTAGGTGTAGGATTCTGGCCCATCAGCTGGGAGCAAAGACACAGAGTTTGGTTCATTTCTAAATTCTCCCTTAAACAATTAGAAGTACCCATCTGTGCCAAACACATTCTGGTTGCTAAGGATTTAAAAGTGAGCATAAAGGGATAAAGGGTCTGACTCATAGAACTGATATGGTATCAAGGGCAGGGAAGTGGAGAAAATATAATGATGTTCATCAGTATCTTTTACAAATAATAATTTTCCAATTCTAAATGCTTGGAGAGCATATTAAAACAGATTGCTGGGCTCCAAGCCCAGAAACAGATTCAAAAAATTTAGGGTGGGGCCACAGCATTTGCAGCTCTAACAAACTCTCAGAGGATGCTACTCAAAGTATAGTTCACACAAATCATAGTGCTCCAAGATCACAGTGACTTAGACTTCTAAGATGAAAAACTGCTTGCTTTTCCAAGTGTGGTTCTTAGGACAGGTGATTCTTATGAGAAGCACCATTAAAACACAGAAAGAAAGATTTTTGGTCTCCTCTTAAGGAAAGTTTATTAGAATAGAAGTGAAAAGGTATCAACCAGAAGAAAAATGATAAAAACACAAAAAAACTTTTACTTAAAATTGGAGAAATGAGACTGGGCATGTGGTGCAGTGTTTGCCTAGCATGCACAAGGCCCTGGTGTGTTTGATCCCCAGCACCACATGGAAGTAAGGGGGAAAGAGGAGAAATGACTCTGTGTCCCTACTTTAAAAAACCTTGAGGAAATTCAGTTACTTGGGAGACTGAGCAGGAAGATCATAAGTTCTAGGCCAGCCTGGGCAACTTAATTAGATCATGTCTCAAAAAATAAAAAAGTTTTAAAAAGGGGATGTATCTCAGTGGTAGAGCACCCCTGGTTTGGTCCCTAGTACCACAAAACAAACTAACAAAAAGACTTGGGAGGATTCAATAGTCATGAGAAATAATTTAAGAAGTTATTTCTAAAATACTCAGTGTTGTGTGGTAGAGTTCTTACACTTTGGCAGGAGTGTATATATTTTTATATGTATATATATATACACACACATACACACTTTTTATGCATGTGTTATGCACATGTGTTATGTATGTGTGTTGTGCATATGTGTTATATACATGTGTTATATGCACATGCACTATATGCACATGTGTTACATGCACATCTATTATGTGTGTCACGTGTTATATGTTATATGTGTTATATATGTGCGTTATGTGTTACATGTGTGTTTTATATGTGTTATATATGTTTTTATGTTATATATGTGTGTTATATGTATATGTTATACGTATATGTGTTGTAGTGTGCATTGTGTGTGCGCTGTGTGTGTGATATATGTGTGTGACATATATGTGTGATATATATGTGATATGTGTGTGATATATATGTGATATATTTATGAAATATGTGTGTGATATATGTGATGTGTGATATATGTGATATATGTGTGTTATGTTATGTGTGTGTTATATGTGTGCTACATGTGTATGTTGTTATTTGTTATTTGTATGCTATTTATATGATATTATAATATTATATATTATGCATCATATTATATATTATATAAAATATTATATCATATTATATGAAATATTATATTATATATTATATATCAGTGTGTGTGTATATGTGTGTGTGTGTGTGTGTGTGTCTTTTTCTGGAGTGTAACATATACTAAAACTTTTAAAACAATGATTTTAACCCAGCAATTTCTTTCTGTTGATGTGCATATAATTTTTTTTTTTTACATTTAGAAAAATTAAGCCTTTTAGCCTGCGACCCAAACTGGCTTCATGAAAAAAGGTTCGAGTCGTGAGAAACCGCTAGGGAGTTTTGAATTAAAGAAACAAGACTCTCATTACCTTTAAACCAGCTCCAGGGTGGCTCCTTCTAGCTCCTGCCTCCAGCCACCTAATGCTGTAGCGAGGTTTCTAGAAGAGACTAGAGAGAGAGAGAGAGAGAGAGAGAACAGCCAGGGAGTGGACTTTTATTGGGGAACAAAAAAATTCCAGGGAAAATCCCACCCAATAAAGGTTAAGGGGGGCAGCATCCCAAGGTCAGGGGCGACCATTGGGTCTTCCGGGCAGTGGCCATTCACGCCTCTGCATGGACAAACCCTCGGACCTGGAGAAGGGTGGGGAAAGCTCTGACACAGCTGTGTCTAAGCACCTCTCACCCAGCCAGGGAGGTAACTCAAATCATGTGCGAGGATGGCCTCCCACAAAGCCTTTTATTTTGGATAGCTGTAGATTTACACGCAGTTGTAAGGCATACTCCAGAGAGCGTTCATGAATCCTTTACCTCGTTCCCTGTCACGAGCTGTCTGTGGGCTGTGTGTGGACTATGTTGCACATAGTAGCCTCCGGAGGGAATAAGTCTGGCACTGGGAACTCCCTGGGTCTCCCCCCAAGAGATTGACCTCCTAACTTCCCCCCTCAAACTCTGCCTAAGATCCCATACAGCACCTGAGATGGGTGTGACCTGCCAAGATGTCAATCAATCTGTTGACTGCAAGACATCATGAAGTATGACTCTGTCCTTGAAACTTTACCCTTAAATAAACATAACCCCTTAAATAAACCAAGGGAGCCATTTTATCTTTGTCTAGTTCAAGAACCCATGTGGACTAGATCTATCAGGGGCTTCATTTTTGTTAATATATTTCTGAGGATAATAATCCTGGATCAAGGGGCCAGCAATGGAAATGGATAGAAAAAGGCAGACCTAGAAAGTGAGGGGAAGGTGAAAACACAGGATCAAAATGAACATCTCAGAAGATCAAGGATTTGGGGAGCCCTCTAAGGCTCCCAACTAAAGATTGCTAAGAGAAATTTTTAAAAAATTAAAAAGGAAAGTAATGATTGCTAACATTTTTGAAGTCTTTCTTCATCCTAGGCAAATCTAATTGCCTTATATTTCTTAAGTCTTTTAATTCCATCAAGAGCCCTGTGCACACTATTGTCCCACTTCACAGACGAAGCAATAGAAGTGAACCAACCTGCCTGAGGTGAAGGGTGAAAGGCATCCGTCTGCACTTTGTGTCTTCGTCTGCCGTGTTCCTTTTCCCTGGTTCTCACAATCTGTAAGGGTCCTGCGAACGTCGGAGGAAGAGACCACCAAGTGACCAACTCATGCAATAGCAAAAGGGGTTTATTGAGGATCCAATCCAGCGCGCTGGGGCTCCGTGCTCACTCAAGAAGGGAGAGCAGCCCAGAGCCCCGAGCAGGGCTTGAAAAGTGTTTAAGTACACTTTTTGGGGAGGGCGGGGGCTTTGCATACATCACAGTCTCCTTTAACAAATCATCATACACCGCGGGAAAATCAAACAACAATTCTTAGACATGATTAGTACATTCATTGGCGGGAACAGGTTGGGCGGGGGTGATTGGTCACTCCTAAGCGGGGTACACATTCAAACTGATTGGTTTTGGGCCCTGAATGCCTACGTGCCAGGCTACACAGGGTCCTAGGTTATTAAACAACCAGAGGGTCAGGGGGAATATTTACTGGGCAGTTCCGGGTATTGTCCTAACAGCTACAGGAATTTCAGGTTTTGGGGGTAGCAGAAGAACTTAACAATACCTGGTCCTTTACTTTTTAACTCAGGCCTTGTAGCTTAAAAACTTTATAATGCCCGGTCTTTTACACTTCAACTTCAATTTCTTTTACTCTTACAAATCTTAAGAACAGAAGGGCAATTTAAAAAACATACCTATAATCCCAGTGACTTGGAAGGCAGATACAGAAAGATTCCAAGTTCAAGGCCAGCCTCAGAAACTTAGTGAGGCCCTAAGCAACTTAGTGAGAAACTGTCTCAAAAAACAAACAAACAAATAAATGAATAGGGCTGGGGGTGGTAAGCACCCCTGGGTTCAACCTCCAGTATGAAAACAACAAAACTAAAAAACAAGACTCTTACTAACATTACTTTGGCTAGAGGGAAAAATAACCATTGCTATGGACTGAATGTATTTGTCCCCATGCCCCAGGAATTCTTACGAAGCTCTGACCCCCAATGAGACAGTATTTGTTCAGGGGCCTTTGGAGGGGGAGGTTAGACCAGGTCATGAGCATGAAGTCCTCACAAAAGGATTAGTGTCCTTGGAAGAAAGATACCAGCCTGCTCTCTCACTCTTGCTGTTTGCTCTCTGTCATGTGAGGGCAAAGCTAGGAAGAGAGCCCTCACCAAGAACCAAATTGGCCGGTACCTTGATCTTGGACTACTAGCTTCTAGAATTATGAGAAATAAATGTGTGTTATTTAAGCCACCCAAGCTATAGGAATTTTCTATGGCAGCAGGAGCTAAGATAAGTACCGTTAACATCAAAGAAGTCCACCATTTATTATTTAAGGCAGTTTTATGTGTTCAGGTCTCTGGTTGGCTCAGAGGAATGTTACAAACTCCTCTGTGCCATTGGAGCCTTCCGGTTTTCACACGACTGGTGCCTACAAGCCTGTTTTCAAACAGCTCCCAAACAGGTTGCAGATGCACACACACAAAGTAACAACTCATAAAGAGAGAAGCAAAACCTAAACAAAGAAAACTGCTCAGGGGACAGAAGTACAATATAATAATGTTGACTGCCACAGAGGGTCATCCCAGAGGCCCTGAGTGATGAGGAAGAACCATGAAGTATCAGGAGCCAGGGAAAAGATGAATAGGAATCTTGTCATCTAAATTGTGTGCTCTGGTGGTGTTTGATAATGCCAGGTACTCCTTATCCTAGTGAATAGTGCATTATAGGGAAATTATAAGCCTACCCAAATTCGGGGTATATGTGTGTAAGTGTGCCATTTTTTATTGTATACTTTATACCTGCGATACTATTTTGTTTCTGCATTCTTGTCACTGTGATCACGACCATTGAAGGATATGGAATTAATAAACTCCCCAAGACAGTGTGTGTCCTGGGAGGAGAGAGGGAGAGAGAAGCCAAAACTTTGATCCTTCTAATCAGTTAACTCCCAGTGACAGAATAAGCCCTGGAAGGCAGATAACTATCAATCCAAGATAGCTGGGAGGAGGGATCCTTTCCCCAATAAATTCACTCCCAGTGACAGTGAAACTACACATCAGTCCTGTCCCCATGTAAATTCAATGACCCCAGGGGATCAGATGAGTACTGGGCTCTGAACCGTGAACCCTTCATCTCTGTCCTGTAAAAAAAAAAACTGTCTAAAAATTGATTTATTCAGTAAAAATTGTGCCCAGTAAAAACAAGTTCCAGATATTTTTCAGCCTTTTGCCCACATCTTGTTAAAGTCTTCAAGGACCAAGACACCCCCCAATGCAACCTATATAAACCCTGTACATCCCCTGTAATCCCTGTAATCGGGGCTATCTTTCACTCAGGAAGTGAGCCATCTGACTCCTGACCCTGCTGCTAAATAAAAGTTTGGCTGAATTTGTGAGGTCTGCTCCCGTCTGGGTTATATATGCTTCCACTATGGTGCTGAAGCTGTTTTGGTTATTTTTGCCAGTGTGATAGATGTTTTACAGGTATTACCACAAGAAATCATTTCAACATTCCTGTGAGATAATTTCTGATTATATCTGCTCCTTCATTCAGATGACGGTGTGCCAGTAATGGGGTGAGAAACTCCCCTGTCTTCAACACCAGCAGTCCAGGCCTGCACTCTGTATGAGCTCCTTGTGAGGCTGCATGCCTAAAATCAGGAAGGGGCCTCTCACCTGGAAGCTCAAGGGAAGAGTGTCTGGGGAGGCCAGGAAAGGGGAGGAGAGGAAGTGGAGAGGATTAATCTCATCTCAAATTTACCTTGATTTCTTCTTTCTTCTTCAAGGTGCAAAAACAAGGAACAAGGGAAGATATTTAAGGAAAACTTCTAACTTGCCTTTGAAATCACTGAGGTAAAAGGTTGTGAAACAGTCAACCCCCTGAGGCACTGAAGGTAAGAGGGAGGATGTGGTTGGATTGGGTTAGACCTGAGATGCTCCAGGAAAAGGAGAGGGGAGCCTGAAAGGCATGTATCCAGGTTGAGCAAAGGTTTCCTATTTCTAAGACACATGAAGAGCACGTGCTCATCATTAAGAAAAAGACAAATTCACCTTATGACAAAACGGTCAAAGGAGTTGAAGATGCAAATATCAACAGAAAAAAGTACAGGTCACTAGTAAGTAAGAAAAATGTTCAATCTTACAAGTAATCAAAACTGCAAATACAGTCACCTATTAGTTAATAAAAATATTTAGAAATTAATAGTATCTAGCATTAATGATTATGTGAGGAAAATGCTCCACTGAAGACTGTTTATTTTTACATTTTAATTTTTTATTATGGTGAAATATATATAACATTTGTCATGTTAGTCTTTTTCTTTCAGTGCTGAGGACTGAAGCCTGGGGTGCTTTACCATTTAACTATACCCCCAGCCCTTTATATTTTGAGACAAAATCTCACCAAGTTGCCCAGGGTATCCTAGAATTTTGACCTTCTTGACCTCTGTGCCTCAGCCTCTTCCTGTCACTGGGGTTATAGTAGGATATCATAACCCTGTTACATAATAGTTTAGTTTTTTCATTTTCCAGTTTTTGGTACATTATACTTATATATATTGGTGGGATTTGTTGTTACATATTCATCCATGTACAAAATATAACTTGGCCAATATCATTCCCCTTCCTTCTTTCTCCCCCTGATCCCTTTCCTTGAAGCTACTGATCTCTCTTTGATTTTTATGAGATCCCCAATCTTTCTTTTCCTTTTTCCTTTCTAGCTTCCAAATATGAGAAAAACACTTGTTTTATTTAATTTCTAGAGAAAAATAAATACATATTCAACTGAGACAATGTCTTGCTTAACTTGACTGAGAAATATTGTCCCTTTGGTGTAGATGAGTGAAATTTCCAAATGTATTTTATGATCCCAGGTAGAATGTCTTACCTCTGTCTTCTGAATTACAATCAGAAATAATACATCTATTTCTGATGGAATATGATTAGGAACCATATCATATTGATTAAAAACCCCTCTGTACTCCCCACCTAATGCTGTATTGTGATATTTTTTCATGATTGTAAATTCTACTGTCTTTAATAAATTTAGAATACTTTTTTCCCTGCAGGAGGTGGTAGTGCTCACCTGTAATTCCAGTGACTGGAGGCTGAGACAGAAGGATCACAAGTTCAGGTCAGCCTAGGCAACATAGGGAGACTGTCTCAAAAAAAAAAGGCGTGGAAGATGGCAAGTGGCTGGGAATGTGGCTGAATAGTAGACAGCCTCTGGGTTTAATCCTCAGTGCCACAAAAACAAAAACAAAAGAAAGGAAGAAAGGAACATAAACTTCCCTATGTTGGGTAGAGTAAAACCAGGAATATCATATCTCATTTCACAATAAAATCTGCCTACAATGGGAAAAAATCCTGTCTCTAAAGAGAGAATGTAACAGTTTTCTTGAAAATGGATGAATACCTTTGTCTAACCTAAGAAATATATGCTTTTTCCCCCATTTAATTTGAAGGAAATACCAGAAAGGTATATGTAAGCCTGGGAAAGAGGAGTTTCTGGGATGGGCGAGTTTTGGATTTTTGTGTTTGAATTCTTTTGGCACTAAGCCATTTTGTTTTCTTTCCAGGGAATATCTTACCTGGCCCTTGGTAAATCTTTTCCTATTGGTTTAATAAACAATACTAGAATGACTACTTGGAAAAAATGTAGTTGGAATCCTTCCTCAGGCTAAACAACAAAATGAATTCCTGCTATATTAAAGAATAATGTGAAAATTATATAGGACATAATTGTACTGGAAATAACACAGATGCCCATTAGTGAGGGGGTAGTTAAATAAGGAATACTATATCTTCTGAGTATCATGAAATCATATAAACTGTAAGTTTACTGATCTGGAAAGATGTGTTGAACCTTAAGCATCTTTGTAGGAAATTCAAGCTATGTCTAAATATAGTATGTATAGGGTAGTTCTACTTTTATTTTTAATATGAATGTCTGTTCTATATTTATATGTGTATATATAATAGTAAAAAAGAGTCTGAAAGGTATGTACCAACTCAATCCCTCCAGATTACTTCTGGAGGGATGGAAGTGGAGGACACAGAGGAAGTAGTAGTACTTTTATCACTATATATAATATTTTTAAG
The DNA here is from genome assembly GCF_048772815.1 of Callospermophilus lateralis. NCBI lineage: Eukaryota > Metazoa > Chordata > Mammalia > Rodentia > Sciuridae > Callospermophilus > Callospermophilus lateralis. The sequence continues at coordinate 53,441,358 of NC_135314.1, read as the reverse complement.
AGTGGTAAAACTATTATTTTATTATTTCTGCTCAATATTTTCTAAAGAAAAAGGCTAAACTTTTAAAAATAAAAAAAATTATAATGGGGTAAGGAAGACTTCTGAGTATAACATCAAAGGCAAAAAATCATACAAGGAATCATTTTAAACTTCTGCTCACAAGTGACAAGACTGTAAAAAGGATTGACAACACCGAACACTGTGATAGATGTTGTGGGTCAGTGCAGTCAACATCCATTCCTCCTTCCTGCTGTGTGTAGAGGGTATGTGTTTCTGAGACTCCCCTGAAGTTAGGATTCTGAATGTAATTAGGTTCTGTCAATATTTAGAAGGCAGATTTGAAACAGGGCTCATCTTTTAGCTGCTGTTGCTATTAGCAAACAAAATTATGAAGACTGACATGCTTAGAGACAGCTGCACTGATACCCAGAGTTCCAGTGTCCAATCATCAGCCTTGAAGATGTTGACAGTTGTTGTAGGCTCAGGAAAAACATGCCATACAGAGAGCAAAACTGCAGAAAATAGAGCAAAAACAAAAGGAGCATAAGGGAGAGAATACACTGTTGAAAACAGCGTATAGAACAGAGTAGACAGAGATGAGAAAAAAGACAATGAAATAGGGGCTGGGACTGTGGCTTAGTGATAGAATGCTCACCTGGCCCACGTGAGGCACTGGGTATGATCCTCAGCACCACGTAAAAATACAATAAAGGTATTGTGTCCATCTACAACTAAATATATATATATATATATATATATATATATATATATATATATATATATCAATGAAATAAAAATCAGGAACTAAAGATTATACATAACTGGAATTCCTAAAGAGGATAACTGAAAACAAATAGATAAAATTTAAAAAAAACCACTATTTGAAATAAAAGATTTTTTTTTTTTAAACCGGAGATTGAACCATTAAGCGACATCCCTAGAACTCCCTACCTTTTTTTTTCTTTAGTATCCAGTGATCCCATCAGCTTTTTCTTTTTCTTTTTAATTATTTGCTCTTTTTAGTTATATATGATGTAGAATGTATTTTTGACATCATACATACATGGAGTACAACTTCCCATTCTTGTGGTTGTACATGCTGTAGTCATTATTTACATATGAACATTGGAAAGCTATGTCCTATTTATTCCACTGTCTTTCTCATCCCAACCCTCCCTCCCTTCCCTGTTTTCCCCTGTCCAATCCGGTGAACCTTCTGTCTCAGCTTTCTGGGTCACTGAGATTATAAGCATGTGTCACCATGCACAGCCTGTTCAATTTATTTTTAACTTTAAAAAATTAACTTCTGAGCTAGGTGTGGTGGCACACACTTATAATTCCAGCAACTTAGGTTGAGACAGAAGGATCCACAAGTTTAAGGCCAGGCTTATCAACTTTTGTGATAACCTTTCTCAAAACACAAAATAAAAAGGTCTGGGGTGTAACTCAGTGGTAGCTACTCCCTGGATTTAATTCCTAGCGGGGTGGGGGAGCAGGGGAGGGATTTGATTTAAATAAACTCTCATTCCAAAAAAATCTAGTGGAGAGATTGTGAACAAAGACCAACCTATATGTAATTGTGAACATAAGACTAATCTAAAGAAGCTATACTCTATGTCTACAACAAAACTTAAAGTAAACAAGGTAACACATGTATACAGCTTTATCTTCTGTATGCCGAACAAATAACACTGGATTTATTCAGCTGCATTAAATAGTTAATTGTATATAGTTTTAGCTATTTATATGGAATATTTAAAACTCCTAAAAATCTATAGGTTATGAAATTCCCATAAAGATCTAGGTTCAACAATTAGGTCACACAGCTATCAATTCCACAAAATGCTTGAGTCTGTATCACAGGCAGAATAGTTCTGTGTGTACATTGGAAAGGCACGCCTGGGGGACTTTCTCTCTCACTACATTCAGGTTATGAGGAATAACTACACTCCATGACGAAAGTCACAGTCTATCTGATGCCACCATGTAAACGTGGTACTTTAGTGCTCCAGGTGGTCCTGCAATGAAACTCCTGGCCTGCAGCATGGAACAAACTGTTCTGTGCATTGGTTTGGTCTGCTCTCTCCTACTTAACTATTTGAGGGCTAGTCCCTATAGCTTTGCATAAGATCTGTCCCCATTCTGTAAGGACAATATTACTCAAATTAAAGTAAAAACTGAACTTTATTTCATAATAACTCTTCTTCAAATAAAGGAGCATAACTATGTTTTTATTCCTCATTCAGGTTTTAAAAAATTGATGATAATAAGTAAAGACAAGATACAAATTAGTTTCCATTTTTTATTAAAATTGTTTTTTTCCTAAGGAATATATTACACTTAAAGTTCATTACTATAAATAAAGAATAATTTTCAAATCTTCTATTTTACTTATTAAAAGTGTAAACATAAAAGAAAATAATTCAACACTACCTCCCCTCCCCCTGACCCAATATACATTAAAAAAAAAAAATTCTTCTTTTCAGGAAAGTTCTCTCTTCAGAATGAAAACTAGACTATCAAAATATGTTCATCCTCCTGGACTGCAAGGTCATGGCAGGAATGACCAGTGTCCATTGTGAAATAGGGCTGTGGGGCTGTGACTTAAGTCCGTCTCCTTCTTTGGGGATTGTCACTCAATTGCCCTCATAGACAGATTCTTCTCTGTCCATCAGGTGTCCAAAGACATGGACAGCAGTAAGGCATTGAGCAAAGACGAGCACAACATGAAGGCTGCACACTCCAGGAGGTGGATCAGAGCCAGTGGTGACAAGCAATGTGGCTGAGAATTAGTCATAGAATATTACAGATGGAAGGATTCTGAGAAATCATCTAGTTGTTTTTTAGATGGCCTCAAACAGTAAGTCTTCTCACACTGAAAAGCACATCAATAAAATTTTATGGAATACTCTGATAATATCTATTTATGTATCTTCCTAAAACTATTTAAACATCGAAAAATTAGGTTTCAACTTTAAATATTGATAAACTAAGCCAAAATACACTGAAAACTTATTTTAACATTTTTAGACTATCCATTTGGTCTTAACAAAAATAAATATCTTATAGGAAAAAGGTAAGGTTTGCCGATTTTAAGAAAAAAAGCAAGGAAAAAGAATGTTTTCTGAGAAAATACCAGAGAGAACTACATTATGACTACCTAACTGCTTGCCAGTTTCTTTAAAGCTGTCAGCTCAAGACTACTGACATGGCTTCTGTTTCCTTCCTGTAAATTCTGGTCTTCAAAACCTGAGACAAATTCTTATGATATTTTTGATAACTGGGACCTTAAAACAATCAAAATGAATCTAAGTTTGAACTGAAAACCGAGGTAGTCAATTTTTATAAGCACCTGACCTTTTTTGAATTGGGAGGGGACTCTAGTTCATTGTCCCCAAATTAGCAGCTCTGCATTCTTCTTCCCTGCTCCACTTAACTTCTACCCCAGCTGCAGCCCACTCCATCTCTCTGACAGAGGGAACTGGTTTTGTTTTTCCTAACATGAAGGGCCTAACCACCACAGAATACCAGCATGTATGTAATTTCAAATTCTTCAGTTCACAGCTGAATTTTAGACTAATATTTCTGCATTGTCTCAGATTTTAAAAGTTTTTGCTTCAAAACTGTCATATTCTAAGAGACTAAAATGTGTCTCTTAAAATTTCTTACAGGTTCAGTGTCCTTCTAAGTCTTGCTAAGTACACTATGCAGAATCAGTTATAAATAACCTTGATTAAGCTTTACTGAAGAGAAAGGGAGACATCAATGCAGTTAGTTACCTTCAGGAACTCACAATTTCTTAATCTCATACTCCATCACATTTCATGTTTGTGCAGAGAAAACACTGGGCCACCAGATTCCAAGCTTAATAAATATATATACAAAAAATGTCATCCATAATATTTTCTTCATAAAGTCATCAGTGCAAATATAATTATATCAAAAAGTAAAGCAAAAATATACTTCAAGTATAAAAAGCACCATGCTTGGAAACAATACTACCTAATGGCATTACTGCACAACAGTCAAAATATAGTCAAACCTAGCACTGTGAATCTCAAATATATTATTAATCCATTTGATTTTTTGGTGAAGTTCTTTATACAACTTTGTGGGGTGATACATAATCATAATAGGTATGTAAGTTTAGATAATTATACATTTATTTAAAAATATACTCTACTTTTCTCTCACCTTGCATAATTTAATGGATGTATAATACTGAGTGTTGTCCAGCAGACCACTCTTTCTCTTAAACTGAAATTAACTATGTTTGGGGCCCCAGCTTTCACAATGACAAATACCTCCAATTTATATCTCTTGCAAATATATACTTTAGATTTATGTATTTTAAAAAAGTAACTTTCCTTTACGTGGGACTGCCAAAACAGTAGTTATGCTGCTTTGCTCATTTAGCACAATTTCAAAACAAGCTTCCTTCAAGGGTTGAATTTTTAATGCTACTGAACTTATTAGCTTTAGAGAGAAAAACGGGCATTGCCTGTCATTAAAGAAATTTCAAAGAGGAATCGCTAAATGGGGTTGGTGCTCTGGTACCACAGTAGAATTATTTCACAAAATCTATGTGGTAAGAGAATTATCAAAAGCAGGAGGTAAAAGATACAGTTTTCATCTTATGCATAAAAAATTTTTCAGGTATTCTAAATTCTTCCTGAACAATTTTAGTCCACTGAAAATAACCACATACATGTTTATAACACAATTTCTTTTCATCTACATTGTTCAAAGGGATAAAATAAATGGTTTTGCTTCATTGGATTACAGTTGTCATAACTAATACCTGAAAAATGTACAACAATTTTTTCTTCTGGCTGCACATCTTCAACGTTTTTGCAGGGCAGTGTGTTTTACTCTCTCTGCTTCCACATTTTTTGGAGTCGTTATTAAGTTAATGGACAATGAAATGGAAGCTGAGCACTAAAGATCGGTGAGTAGACAGGGTTAATGATACACTGATAACAGTTCAGTAGTAGACTGCTACACAGCTGGCAAAAAAGGCAAGCGGAATGAAATCACAAGACTTAGTAAAACAGTTTAAAACTCTTCAGGACAAACAATGAGAACAATGATACAAATGTACTATGGACAAGTGGGGCATGATGGCACAAGCCTCTATCCCAGATACTTGGGAAGTTGAGGCAGGAAGATTGCCAGCTAAAAGCCAGCCTGGGCAACATACTGAGACCCTGTCTTGAAACCAAAACCAAATCAAACTAAACTAAGCCCAAATAACAGTATACTATACGTACAGCCATCAAATTTAAAATAAGTATAATAGTGATGTAGAAATTTTAATTCATTATTTTCTGTAAATTAAAGGGTAACTTATACTTTTGAGGGCAAAATTCACAACTTACAATTTTGTAATAATTGGCTATTACTTGTTACTGTGGTGTCCATGATGAACTTGCTTATCATTTTAGGTTAATGAAAATGCTGAGGTATGTAATCACTCTGGGAATTTCACCAATTATCCTGTTTTCAAAAGAAAACTTCAGGGAGATTATGTATCTTGAAGTACAAGATGTGGTGACTTGTAATTCCTTCTCCTTCTCCAATCTTTAAGGTGGCTGGGTAGTTGATGAGGAGTGACTGCTGTGAAGTTTTGCTTCAAGGTCCATCGTAGTCAACAGGCCCAAGCCAAAGTCAAAAATGCCACTTCTACCATTGCACAGGTTCACGCTTGCCCAGATTTTGTGCTTTGTTCACGGGAATATGAGATAAAGGAGTTGAAAATTCACTTTTCTTTAAATTTCACTTTTCCATTCCTAGTGCCATACACAGAGAAGAAATCCAGCCAGCAGAGGAAACAGATTGCCTAGCAGAAGCCAAAGGGTGACCACCAGGCTGGAGGAGCAGGAACAGAGATCTAGAGTTGAAAACAAGAAATTAATTTTTCATAACCATTTTTGTGATTAAATCATACCAATTAAATATTGACAGATGCGTAGAGGTGAATAAGAACCATCTTAGCAGAATAGAGTGACTTCCTGGCAGGAATGGTGGTGCACACCTGAAATTCCAGCAGCTCAGGAGACTGAGGCAGGAGGATCGCAAGTTCAAAGTTAGCTTCAGAACTTAGTGAGTCCCTGAGCAACTTATCATGACCCTGTCTCAAAATAAAAAATAAAAAGTGCTGGGAATGTGGCTCAGTGGTTAAATGCTCCTGGGTTCAATTCCTAGTACTAATAAAATACACAAAAATTTAAAAATTTTTAAAAAGAGTGACTTCCTGAAACCCCAACACACAGTTATTGTTTTTTAATATTATAAAAGAATAGAATATACACACAAAGGAAGAAAAGATATCTACCAAGTCAAGGTAATAATAAAATGGCACCCATGAAAAGAAAGAAGTGTCTTAGGGTGGTAACCAGCAAAGGTAAAGATGGTACGTGAACTTGGTTATTCTGTGATGGATGAAGAACTTTCTCTCCTTTTTTTTTTTAGTACTGGGGATTGAATCCAGGAGTGCTCTATCACTGAGCTACCCCCTCAACACTTTTTATTTTTAAGACAGTTCTCAAGTTGCCAAGGCTGACCTTGAACTTGTAATCCTCTTGCCTTAGCCTTCTGAGTTGTTAGGATTACAGAGATATGTCGCTGTGCTGAGAAAGAATTCTTTTCTTTTATCCTTACTTGTCCCTTATAAGTAGGGTGACCATATAATTTATTATTCCAAACCAGTACAGTTCAAGAATAGAAGACAGCACTGTTAATAATTATACCAGGTGGGGAGACATGAGGGCTATCCAGTCAAATTAAGACAGATGGTCCCCAATTCTAGAAATCTACCCATTCATCCATATCACGCAAGGTTTGATTTGGAAAAAGCAGATGATGGGCTTTGGGCACTAGGAATATATTTTAAATTATTCATGAGCTGTTCTCAAGGCTAAAATGTTTCCTTAAATAATTCTCAAAATGAAAATATTTTTATTGCAGTTGAGACAAGGCCAACCTAACCTTAATTTATGATGAGTTTTTATTTTTATATTTTGAACAATAAAGATCTTATATGGGAATTTTGAAGTTGTCATCAGAATGTCCACAATTCAAGTAGAGATAAAAGCAGTGTGAACTGTAGAACTTGAAGAATTGTGGGCTGATAGGATAACTGTGAGTCAAGCATCAGTTTTTTTAAAAAGTTCTCTTGTAGGTAAATCTTGACTCAAGTCAAGAGATGGGCAGTGGAAAAAATCACAATGTGAAATTACTTAAATAAATACTTACTGATTTTGAAAATATTCTGAACATTAAAAGATGGGTCTTTAAAGAACCACTAAGGTTCAAGTCTAAATTGCTTAAAGGTAACAAAAATAGAGTTGATCTTCAGAGCAGAGTGATCTTCATGAGCAGAATGATAATTATCAAGGCATGAGACCACTCTTTGAGCATCTATTTTAGTGTTGAGTGTCATTTAAAAAATTGTCTCATGGCATGTTACATAGGCAACCTATGGGAAATTTCCATTCTTTCCCAATGGAATCACCATGTAATTGTTACACATGTAATTGTATACAAATCCTATGAGACGTCCACTTAATAGAAAATAGTGCTTCTCAAAGTATGGTCCCTAGACCAATATCAGCATCACCTAGGACCTTATTAAAAATGCAAATTCTTCGTGTTTTAACATGGTTCTGATGAATGCTAAAGTTTGAGAACCTCTGACCTAGAGCTGTAAATGTCCACTGTAGTAGTAGCCAGGAGTTATATGTGCTATTAAAGTTAAATTAAAATCTTATAGCTTGCTTGTACAGTTCAATGGTAGAGGACTTGCCTAGCATGCATGAGGCTTTGGGTTCAATCCCCAGCACTGAACAATAAACAAACAAACAAATAAATAAACATTTAGTTCTGGTCATAGTATCCACATTGCACATGTTCAATAGTCACTTTTGGCCAATGACTATTATATTATTGAATTGGACAATGTGAATTACAGAATATTTCCGTTAACACAAATGTTCTGTTAGAAAAATTTCTGGCCTACTGCATCAGGTAGTGTGGAGTTGGCTGGAGTTACTTATAACACAGGTCTTTATCTCCTGATTTCGTAATCAATAATGGAAACTGTCTTGAGCAATACAGAACAATTATTTAATTGCTTCAAGCATTTAGAAGTAATGAGTATGGAAAAGGAAGGAGAAAAGAAGATAAGTTTAACATTCTTTTTTTTTTAAGTTGTTGATGGACCTTTATTTCATTAATTTCTTATATGTGGTGCTAAGAATTGAACCCAGTGCCTTACACATGCTAGGCAAGTGCTCTACGACTGAGCCACAACCCCAAGTTTAACATTCTTAAAAGACACTGCAACTGTAAGGAAGCTATGTGAACAAATCATTTGAGAAAAACAACAACAACACTGACAAAAATCAGAAGAATTTGGGGAGAGAAATATCATTACACTTCCTCCAGAATATCAGCAGTTTTAATGTTTTAAAGTCACACTTAAAAAATACTTTAATTCAGAAGACAGATTAGGGATGATTGTTTAATAATTATTAATATTATTCATACAAGTACATTTCAAGTGTCAACATTTTTACAATTTGTTGGTCAACAAAAACTGTATTAAAGAGAAACAATCTACCCAAAAGAAATAGCATATGTAAAGTCTATCCAGGTCCTTAGTTCATAGTTTACCATGTTCAGTTAAAGCTCTGTGTGTGCTCTATTCACACATATTAGCAAATATGGGAGGATGTGTTATTCTAGAATTTCAACAGTGATGCTTACAAACTATAAAAGTAATGCTTGAAATTATCCATTCTTATAATATTTTTGCATATCAGTGTTAGTAATTTGAAGTTTACAATGTTTTTGAGCCTGCCTCCTATTGAACTGGCAAGTAAACATGAAAAGAAATAAGACCACAGCACAAAGGCCTCAGAAAAACGACTGATAAAGAAGGAAGCAGGATAAAAAGTAGAGTGTAAAGTGCCAGCTGGTTGGAGTAGAGTGTAAAGTGCCATTATCAAGTGCTGCCCACCTCTTTTCAACAGACTCCCTAGTCTTTGTCATGCTCCTAGGTGGGAACTTTTCAAAGGCCCTTGACTGGGTCTGGCTTTCTCCTCATTCCTACACATTCTTCTCCTGGATTCCAAAGAATTCTACCCCTAGCCAGCTGGAGTTAATGCTCCCTTTATTTCAACTCAAAGGCTAGTGGTCTGAATCCCTGCTTGTCTCTTTGACAATGAGATGGTAATACTTTCTTACAATTAAATCTGGGATTAGGTCTGAGAATGAGAACTCATCAGAACTATCTATTTATGGATTTTAGCCAAAGTAATTTAATAACAACTGTAAGAAAACTAAGTCTTCCAATCATCTCCACATCAAAAGTTAACAGATTTATCACTCTATTTACTGTATATTATATCAAAAGGTATAAGGCTTTATAGAATTTCAAATAATTAATTGTGTGATTACTATTAGAACTGCAGAAAATTCAGCTAACTAAAATACTGTGGGGAAAAAAGAGTTGAACCTGGCAGGCTTAGAAATTCTGTTTGCAAAGACAGTCCTTAGCTACTGTCTTGGAACTGCTGTCTTCTGGACTTTATCCTATGCACATTTTCCCTTTGCTAATTTGGTTTTGCATCCTTTTGCTTTAACAAGGCTAAGCCTTAAGTATGACAAGTCCTGTGAGTCCTTCTATTGAGCCAACAGAACTAGAGGTGGTCTTGAAGACCCTCAACATAAGTACTAATCTCCCCAAACTCACCCTCTGCTACAGCCCCTAGGATTTGGAAAAGAAAGGAAGTTAATCCTAGAGGTGGAAAAACTTTCACGTGTAAACTGACTGTAGTCCTGTATTTTCAACCAGAGCACAGAAGAGACAAAGGGTTGTGAGTGCAGTTTCATTTTTAAAAATAACTGTAGTTAAGAAAATAAAACACTGCATGAGATTTTTGTTGTTCATATTCTAAAATGCTGTGCTGCTATAGATTTACTCATAGTTCATTTAAGCCACAATTTTAATTGAGAATTCATGAATTCTGTTCTTACAATCTTAGTGATGGGTTGTGAGCCTCAGTGTGAACAATTGATAATGAGGAAGGCATTCTTCTCAAGTCAGATTTTTCCATCCTCCTTCTAGCTCTAAAGAACTGTCTCCTTACTACTTCAGAGTTCTACAATGGCAGGAAGAAGGATTTTGCTACAAGCTGCAACCAGGAGAGAAGCAACTCAACTTGCTCCAGGCTCTTATAAAGGTAATTTCAACACTGTGGAGGAAAAGTCCCCTCATTACTTTCCTTCTTAGTTCCAACCACAAAGAGTACTCACCCAGTGGAAGAGCTCGGGTCAGGTTAGCCACTGGGGGATCTGTCTCTGGAGGACACTGCTCACAGAAATCCCAGCATGATGGACAGAGCAGGTTTCCCTCATGAATCCAACCATTCATCTGAATACTGACAGGGAGGACCTGTCCAGCCCGGCTGCATAAATATGAAGTATCTTGGACCCAAACCGTTAGACCTTGAAGAGAACAAGAAATCTTCCAATAGGGAGGAAAAAAAAAAAAAATCAGATCAGTAAGATTCTAGGATATGAGATTTTTCCTTCAATTGCAGAAAATATACTAAAATTCACTAGAAATATTGGCTATGAAGCACAATTTGGCATTGAGCGTATGTGTGTGTATATATATATATATATATATATATATATATATATATATATATTTAACTGTAGTTGAACACAATACCTTTATTTATTTATTTTTATGTGGTGCTGAGGATTGAACCTAGGGCCTCGCCCATGCTAGATGAGCGTTCTACCGCTGAGCCACAACCCCAGCACCCCCCCAGCATACTTTTAACTCATAGTTTCTAAAAGATTTTCACTATAGTAGTGTGTGTGTGTATGTAAATATATATATATTTAGTTGTTAATAGATCTTTATTTTATTTGCTTATTTATTTGTGGTGCTGGGAATTGAACCCAATGCCTCACAAGCATAAGGCAAACGCTCTACCCCTGAGCCACAACCCCAGCCCCTGTGGTAGTATTTCTTAAACACTCAGTTCAGCAACTGGAATTCACAGACCCTGAAGCCAACTTATAAAGAATAATATTTCTATATTTTTCAGTATCCTTCAGCCTAAATCTCTGTGAAATAGCCATCAACCATTTCACCTCTCTCCATAAGTCAGGAGATTTTGTAAGTCAAATTTTATTAGTTATCTAAATCATTAAAATAATATATATTCACTGTAAAGAAAAAAAGCATACAATATAGAAATGTACATAGGGAAAGTTCTTCATTCTTTCTTCCTACCCCAGATCTTCTGCTCAGAGATACAAAGTCATGGTGATTTTATCCAGATTGGTAACATCTTTTTTTTTTTTTTAAGGTACTAGGGATTGATTCCCAGGGAGCTTTACCACTGAGCTACTCCCCAGCCCTTTTTAAGTTTTTATTTTGAGACAGGGTCTTGCTGAGTTGCTGATGCTGGCTTTGAATTTGGGACCCTCCTGCCTCAGCCTCATGAGTAGCTGGGATTATAGGTATGTGCCACTGTATCTAGCTAGACTAGTAACATCTTGAAAGGCAAGATTCAAATCTCAATTGCAGGGGTAACTAATGTTAAAAAACAAACACATTAAAGACAACTTTCAAAACATTAAAAAATCACTGTGTCTTCTTCAAAGTCATTTCCTACAAAGACTTCATGTTAATTTCAAATATGCTACTTCACACTGAATATTTCTGGAACTTCTTTCTTGGAACTACCTTCAATGTCAGTGAATGCTTCTGAATGTGTCTGAGGGCAACAAATTTTTATTTGCCAAAGTAGATGCAATTTATGGAAATAGCCCAAAGCTGCCCAGAACCAAGTCTGATAAATGTAGCTGTCTAAACTAGTTAACATAAGATTTAACATAGGGGTAATAGAAAACATTAAAGTTTATTTTCTTAGTTATTAAACTACTTCAAATGGCAATTTCAAAAGAAGAATTACAAAAGTACATTTGAACAATGAGTTATTTAAAAAATAACTATCATTAGTGAAGTTGAACATAAGACTAATTTGGAAATTTGTTACAATAAGTACAAAAAACAAACTACAAAGTGACCTTTTCCCTAAGTCTGTCACTCAATAGTGCAAAGTAATCATTATTTTAAGCAAGAATTGACTGAGCATTATGCTTGGTGCTAAAAAGAATACCAAAGAAGTCCATGATACAGTGTCAGCCTTCTTGAACTGAGATAAAAGACATAACATATAACTTTTTCCTTGAAAAAAGACTATGAGGGGCTGTGGTTGTGGCTCAGTTGTAGAGTGCTCGCCTGGCACGTGCAAGGTGCTGGGTTCGATCCTCAGCACCACATTAAAAAAAAAAAAAAGTACATAAAAATATTTTTTAAAAAAGACCATGATTAAGAATTGAAAACAGTAAAAACAAAAGCAACAAATATTAGAAATTTTCATGTTAAAAAAGCATTTATACCCTAAGATGGACATGGGATTCATTTGTTTGTTTGTTTTGGTACTGGGAATTGAACCCGGGGTGCTTTACCACTGAGCTACATCCCCAGTCCTTTTTTTAAATTTATTTATTTAAAAAACTTGAGACAGGGTCTTGCTAAGTTTCGGAGGCTGGCCTTGAACTTGAGGTACTCCTGTCTCAACCTCCATAGTCACTGGGATCACAAGTGTGTACCACTACACCCAGCAAGGATTTGGAGCAGAGTAAGGTACATATAAATGTTACAGTTTGGGAAGAAGATGAGAATTAGGTGAGTGTTGATGGGAAAACTCCCTTGAAAAGCTAATTCTGGGAATTAAGTGTTGGCAGACAAAGTAGATGTACAAGAAGTAGAAGACTTAATAGACTCAAGCAAGCTGAATCAAAATCCAGCAGCAAGGAAACCCAAGAAGCAACATGATGGAATTTGAAGAATATAGGAAGGCCTGGAATTGCTGGCACCAGAAATCAAGAAGTATAGGCTACAGTTAGAGAGATTAAAGTTTATTTTATTAAGAGTTAGGTCTATTTCTGGTGTTCTTAAACAGCCTTTATATATTGCAGAACAACTGAAAAGCAATTTGGAAACTCTGAGTATGTACATAAGGCCTGTTAACCACTACCTTCATACAATTTTAACTCTTTAAAAAAATAAAGAGTTAAAAAAAGAATTTACCAGCTTCCAGAGGGGAAAGAAAAAAAGATTATATACATTAAAAAAAAAAAATCACAGTGATCTTGAGAGCCAAAATGCAAAGGAAAAATTCCTTCAGAATTATGATGGACAATGATTTTCAAAAAGAAAACTATACCCAAACTACTGAAGAATAGTAGAATATGCCACCCCCAAATATGCCGTTTTGGCATAACAATTATTTAGAGCTAAAGGCACTTGAAAAACAGCAGAACAAGGAAAGTGTTCTGACTCTCCCTCTCTTCTTGAAAGTAGGAGATAAAAATCCCACATCAAAGATGTCCTCCCTGGGGCTGGGGTTGTGGCTCAGGTGTAGTGTGCTTGCCTAGCATGTGTGAGGCACTGGGTTCGAATAAAGGTCCATCAACAACTAAAAAATATTTTTTAAAAAAGATGTCTTCCTTATTCCAGGATAAAAGAAACATCACTGGAGACAGGGAGTCAAAGTTGAGCAAATTTTAGTACAAACAGATGCTGTTAAAATAATTCTCATCTTCCTTTAGCCTCCCCATATCTTTTACTTATTTTTCCATAATTGCTTCCCTTTGTTTAACCTAGTAAAAAAGCATCTAGATTTTACCACTTCTTTCATATAAAACTTTTATTAAATAAACACATATGCTTTACTCCTGGAAATGTACCTTTTGCCAACTTAATCCTCAGGCCCAGCTCGAGTCTTGCCTTCCCTACACTATCATCAGGTATAAGGGCAGGATAGTGATACTTTCATACGCTAGAGGTCTCAAAATTCTCCTCTTCCAGATACTCCTCAAAAATCCACCAGGGGATATGATCCATTAAAATGAAGGGGAAAAAAAAAAAACCTAGAAGTAAGGGAACCAATATAAGAAAGGGACAGAGGCATCTCCAGGATGATCATGACTGGAGAAGGAAAGGGACAGTTATGTTATAAATTTAAAGGTTATCTTTATCCAGATTAGTGTAGATTAGAAATTTCCAGAGGTGATTTTCTTAAGATTAAACTGATAGAATATCTAAAGCATCTGATTATATGAAACTAGATGAGTCCAAGGAAAAAAGTTTGGAATTAAATTAATGTTAAATAAAGAAAAACTGAATGAGAAAACAAGATATTAGTTATTAAATCCAGAGGGAAAATTTTGGGGGGAGAATTAGAGAAGTAATCATTGTAAAACACATTGTTTCACATTTACATAGTCATCTTAAGGTAAACATAATGAAAATATACCTATCCAAACTTACTACAGAGAAGATGGAGAACTAGGAAGCGAATATAATATGAAGAAAAGGTGAAAGAGCTAAATACTACCAAATGGGCAGAGTGAGGAAAAGAAATAAGCTGTATTATTGTTATGTAGAAGGCGGTCCTTGTTTATAAGAAATATGAATTAAAGTATTTAGGAGTGAAAGTATTTAGCAGATAGCATGCCTGCAATTTGCATGAAATGACTCAGAAAAAAATTTTTTGAGCCATTCTGAGAGTTTTTCAATCAAAATAAATAAAAACAACAATCATGAAACCAATAAACAAAAAATGCCCCAAAGCCCCCCAACACAAAAGAGCTAATCAAACTGTTAATCATTAAGAAATCAAACACATTTTCCACATAAATAGTGCTAGTATTAAATTAGAAAAAATAACTGACAATATTTGGGTACAGTGAAAGTAGAGCCAATCTTTGCAGATGGCATGGTAAGTCTATATAATCCCTTCATAGTGGTTGAGATTTATAAAACATTAAAAGAGCTTAAAAAGGTCACCTTCCTATTATACTTGTCACTGTTCTTGCTTTGTCTCCTTCAATATTCTCACTTACGAGAATTTATTTTAAAAATGTAAATATATTTATAAAAGCATTTTATATGGTGAAAATGGAAATAAATTCAATATGTAAGAGAGTAACTTTCCTAATTATAATACTTTAAAATGATGTCGTGTTCTGTAGCCATAAACAACAACAAACATTATTAATGGAAAAACTTGGAAGAGGTATCCCCTATTAAAAGTACTAGAGCACTTGTTTAGCATGCATGAGGCCCTGGGTTCAATCCTAGTATTCACTGGGCCCCCTACAGTATTAAGTGAAGCCAGTAAGACAAAATTACATACCATGATTTTAACTAGGTCAGAACTACATACTATTTTTTTTTTTTAACTAGAGCTTTATAGTTATACACAGTTGTTGGGTTCATTCTCAATAAACTCATACATGCATGAAAATCTACTTCAGTTCATGGTTCCCTCTTTTCCCTCCCATCTTCCCCCACTTATCCTTCTATTCTAATAGACTTTATTTAGCTCTCTATTAAATTGTATTTGATTGGTTCTTTACATAATCTTATCCTTCCCTCCCCCTTTCCTTCATTTCACTCTAGCTTCTACATATGGAGTTTCTGAGTTTGACTCATTTCACATGATATTCTCCATATCCATCCATATACTTGCAAATGCCATAATTTCATTCTTTTAAATGACTAAGAAGAACTCCGTTATATTTATATGTACCACATTGTCTTAATCCATTCATCTATTGATTGGGTTGATTCCACAATTTAGCTATTTTGAATTGTGCTGCTGTAAACATTGATGTGGCTTTGTTGCTGTATTATGCCAACTTTAGATCTTTCGGGAAAATACCCAGGAATGGGATAGCTGAGTCACATGGTGATTCCATCCCTGTTTTTTTTTTTTTTTTTTTTTTTTTGAGGACTCTCCAAACTGTTTTCCAAAGGACCATCTAACTCTTGTAGTGGAAATGGCACAATGCTTATTCTTCAGTTCTCAGGATCACATTATACTTCCCGATATGGAAAATTAAGTTGGATACCCCTAAGTTACAGAATTCCTGTATCTTGATCAGTTCTTAAAAAGGTGACAGTCAATCAATATCAGATATATAAATAATTGGGAAAGTAGTAGTTTGGCCATTTAGATTACTTAAAATTTTTTTTTCTTTTTTAAAATTTTTATTTATTTTTTTATTCATTAGTTGTACATGACAGTAGAATGTACTGCCATTTGGCTTTCTAATCTCAGTTTTTTTTTTCCTTTGGAAGGCTGAGGATTAAACTCAAAGCCTATCTCATATTAGGTAAGTGCTCCACCACTGAGCTATATAAAAAGCATGAACTATATAAAAAACTATTATTAATCAACAATTAGTTTTTTAATTCTTATAACTCATGCTTTCCTCAGACCTCTTGAAATAAAATTTTACATTTCTTCCAATATAAAATATTTGTTCAAGAACAAAATTTAATCTTTATCATTACTTCCTCATTATGTTCAGAAGTAAAAATATTATGAAACTTAATAATATATAGATATACATATGTATTTTTTTTTTTTTTGATAGGGGGTTGTAGTAGGGATTGAACCCAGGGGGCACTCTGCACTAAGCCACATCCCCTTTCAATTTTTTATTTTGAGACAGGGTCTTGCTAAGTTGTCAAGGCTGGCCTTGAACTTGTGATCCTCCTGCCCCAGTCTCCTCAATCTTTGGGATTACAGGCATGAACCATTGCATCTGGCTGCAATTATATCTACTGTTAAACAAATGTAGAAAGGCAAATTTTTCCTCAAAGAAATAAAAATATTTTCACAAAATACAAGCACCAAACTAATAATTACATAAATAATCAAAATAAGCTAAATTATCCATC
Organism: Callospermophilus lateralis; assembly: GCF_048772815.1. Taxonomy (NCBI): domain Eukaryota; kingdom Metazoa; phylum Chordata; class Mammalia; order Rodentia; family Sciuridae; genus Callospermophilus; species Callospermophilus lateralis. Next base: position 53,424,515 of record NC_135314.1, on the reverse strand, counting down.
AGTAAATTATGTATCTAAAAATGCATAAAATATAATTTCAAATATAAAAGACCGCAAGATAAAATTATATAATATTTAGCATAATTATTAAAAACATGTACTTTACCTGATAACATCCACTTCCCCAGTCTGGGTAACTCAGCTTCCTCTCACACTTTTCCATGACAAATGCCGACTTCTGGATTAGACAAACTGAATGGGGTCCATACTTTTCGGCACCATAGTTTTTAAAAATTTCTGAAGCAAACCAGGAGTCTCAAATTAGATTTTTTAATACAAAGAATAAGAAATTGAAGCATTCTATTTTATAATTAAAAGCTGCTTTAAGAAAATCAAACTTTTTATTTTTAAATTTATTTTATTTTTTTTAATATTTATTTTTTAATTGTAGTTGGATACAACACCTTTATTTCACTTATTTATTTATTTTTTATGGGGTGCTAAGGATCAAACCCAGGATCTCGCACGTGCGAGGCGAGCGCTCTACCGCTGCCACAACCCCAGCCCCAAATCAAACTTTTTAAATGGACATTTTAAATAAAAATTTAAAATAAACAGGATTTTAAATTCAAAATGAATTGTCATAAAGGAACTAGCATGGTAGAATTACTATATATCAGAAATAAGAGACTAAAAGTAGGCTGAAAGTAAGACTAGGTTAAATATACTAAGGACTTGACACTAAGAATCATTAAATGACTAGATAACCAAAATAAGAACTACAGAATGTAAATGGGAGACTATTAGAGAAAAATAAGTGGGATGGGGTTGTGGCTCAGTGGTAGAGCACTTGCCTATGATGTGTGAGGCACTGGGTTACCACATAAAAATAAATAAATAAAATAAAAGCATCGTGTCCATCTACAACAAAATATACACATACATACGTGTGTGTGTGTGTGTGTGTGTGTGTATAAAAATATATATACATACATATAAAAAGAAGGAGACAGGCAAAGGGTATAATGGGGGATTGAAAATTATCAAAGTATATTGTATGCATGTACAAATATGCCACAAACAAAACCCATCATTCTGTATAATTAATGTGTGCCAATAAAACAAAACAAAACAAAAAACAAGAATCACTGGCCTAAGTAAGGAGTTATATCCAAGTGACTCATGACAGGATGAGGCCAAATGATTTATATAATGAAGGGTTTTTTGGGTTTTGCAGCTTTTTTTAAAAAAACTTCAATTTGTGCCACCTCTGTAAAGTCATAAATAACATGCTGATCTATCTAGTCTCATTCTAAACATACACCTGCAGAGGTACAGTACCGAATGAACCTAATGGGCAAACCCTAGTAATAGTGTACTCTCTTTATACAAGCTTCATTTTTTTAAAATAGAGAGTTCAACTAGTCCATTTTGAAATAAGTTTTTTATGTCAGTTTTTAAAAAATATTAATTATGAGCTAAGAAACAAAATACAAAACAGAACTCTATATTTCTTTTATTTATGAGTTTCAAAGTCTTCAAAAAGCATAGTGGTGTTCCATGTCCCTAATCCCATATACTCAGGAGACTGAGGTGGGAGGATTGCAAGTTTGAGGCCAGACTTGGCAACTTGGAGAGACCTTTTTTTAAAAAAAATCTTTTTAGTTATAGGTGAACACAATATCTTTATTTTATTTATTAATTTTTATGTGGTGCTGAGGCTAGAACCCAGTGTCTCACACATGCTAGGTAAGCACTCTACCACTGGGCCACAACCTGGCCCCTGGAGAGACCTTTTATAAAAACCAAAAATAACGCTAAAATATATAAATAAATCAAAAGGGTTGGTGGTGTAGCTTAGTAGTAGAACACCCCTGGAATTACCAGTACCATTGAAAAAAACAAACAAAAAAGCTTGTGATCAGTAAGCAAAACAGGGTTAAGCAAACCATAACTCTCAGCCCAAATCCTGAAACCCTCACACACTTAATACTGTTTATAAAATATATGTTTATATTATGTATAATATTGCTTACATATAATGTTGTTTACATATTAATTTTACACTGTAGAAGCACAGCACCTGCTACAGAGACCAGATGAATGGCAAAGCCTGAAATATTTATATTTTGCCCTTCACAAAGAAAAGTTTGCCAACCCCAGCTCTAAAACAATAAAATGGTTATCTCTGGAAAACCCAAAATTGACAGATCTGTGTATTTCTTTTGCTTTAACATGGGACTTCTGAGTAGTTATATTAAGTCTTCAGGACATGAATTAAATAGATGAGTGATGGGAAAACAAGACTGTAGAAATATAGTTAAATCTGTCAGGTTTCAGAATAATTTGTAAAAACATCATAGAAATTTGAAGTTTAAATGACTAAATCTATAATAAAGGAGTGAATAGTGATGGGAATAGGGGAAGACAATATTAAAATCTTTAAAAACAGAGAGAAAAACTATTGCTTTTTATTAACTTATCAGATGTGAGAATATTGCATGAGCTATAACTATTATTTCAAAATACTAGGAGCTGGGGTTGTGGATCAGCAGTAGAGTGCTCGCCTAGCACATTCGAGGCCCTGGGTTCAATCCTCAGCACCATATTAAAATAAATAAAATAAAGGTATTAAAAAATACTAAATCACCATATAGTTTATTCCTTTGATGTCTTTTCAGCCTCCCAAGTTACTGGGATTACTGGCATGACTTTAGTAATATATCTTACAGGCCATGGGGCAACAGTATTATTTTGAGATCTACAGAATGACATGTCGTGTTACTTCTAAACTACATAAAATGCACACTTCCTATGAAAGAAAAAAAAATAGGTTACCTAAGGCATTTTAATAAAAACAACCTGATACAAAAACAAAATGGGGGGCGGGGGAACCAACCCAATACCAGAGGGTCTTACACTGATATCAATTAACTGTATTACTTGATGTCTGTTCATTCACCAATGAAATACAATAATATCTCTCTTATGTCTCTCATTAGGTTTTTAGAAAAATAAAAGGAAATGACACAAAATGAAAAGTGCTTTACAAGTGAAAATTGCCACGCAGATGTAAGGTATTGCTAAAATGCATTGTGTGCACATGAATTCATGTATCTAACAGATAACAATCCTCTTTATGAGCCAGCATAGTTCTATGCAATTATTATTTTATTTATATAATTCTCAAAACAATTCTATGAGACAGGTATTATTATTCCCATTATACAGATGAAGAAACAGGCACAGGAAAGTTAAATGACTTCTCACTGATGAATAGTAGTGAAACTAAAACACAAACTCAGGCTGGTTCCAGGATTGTGCCCTTCACCACTATTTTATATTGCTGATACATGACCTTATTGTGTATTTAATACTTGATTTAACTAGACTACTAACCTGGTTGATTTTCTAATATTCTACAATCTGAGCTGCGTTGATATTCACCACTTAAATGCCAACTGAATTCCTGACTGAAAGGGCAATAGTCAGCAATTTCTACTGACCCACCATAATAAGGCAAATCTTCTGTAGGTATTCCACTGAGTTCATCAAAGTACTGCAAAAATTAAAAAATATTATCAGAAAGACAAGAGATTAAGAGTCATTCTACATAATCAAAATAAAGTTCATAGGCTACTTATAACAACTCTCTAATGCTGTATAACACAAGATATTAGTGTAGTTTTCTTCATAAACTGCATAACACAAAAAATATATAATATGCCATAGGAAGGGTATTTTGAAGTTGCTATTGTTTAAAAATAAGCAAGATAAATAAATTAATTCAACATCTCTTAGGAGGACAAACTTGATTAATGTTTTAAAAAAGAGAATTTAACAGCAAAAGGAAGAGCTTTAAGACAAAACATAAAACAAATGCATTGAATTAAGAGACTTTAAATATAAAGTGTCAGGTGATGTACACACCTATAGTCCTATCTATTGGGGAGGCTGAATCAGGAGGATTGCTTGAGCCCAAGAGTTCAAGACTAACCTGGGCAACATAGTGTGACCCTGTTGCAAAGACAAACAAATAAAATGTACAGGTGTTTTTAGGAGGCTTAATTGATGTGCTGTTTTGAAAAAATAAAAATTGAGAAAATAAATTAAATATATAAAAAAACTCTGAATACCAAAGATCAAGGTATCAGATAAGCCTAAATATTTCACATTCTACATTTTACAACAACTTATGAGTTATAAAGCTATGCTTAGGAGTACAGTTACCATGCCAGGTGCAGTAGCACACACCTGTAATCCCAGTGGCTTCGGAGGGTGAGGCAGCAGGATCCCAAGTGCAAAGCCAGCCTCAGCAAAGGTGAGGTGCTAAGCAACTCAGTGAGACCCTGTCTCTACATAAAATACAAATAGGGCTGGGGATGTGGATGTTGGGGTGGCACTCAGTGAGTGGTTGAGTGTCCCTGAGTTCACATCCTGGTACCAAAAAAAAAAAAAAAATGCAGTTGCCATCTTATGGTGTCTGAAGCACTCAGTGTGGTCATAAATATATGTAGGAAGCTCAAAATTAGCAGCTATCATTTTAAATTAGCTTCTGAGACATCATTTCTGACTTAAGATTACTCTGAAAATGGCAGGTAGAGCAAAGAAGTTTAGAGAGAGCCATGGCAACAAGAAACCTAAAAGCGTTCAGAGATTCAGACCTATGTTACCTTTTTATAAATGCTACTGGTGATTGAAACCGGGGCCTTGCACATGCTAGGCAAATGCTCTACCACTGATTTACAGCCACAGCCCTTTTTAAATTTTATTGTGTGACAGGATCTTGCCGTGTTATCCAGAATGGCCTTAAACTTCTGATCCTCCTGCCTTAGCTTCCCACGTAGCTGGTATTACAGGTGGGAGCTATTATGTCAGACACCTCAGTGACTTTCGGAGGAATTTTAATGAGGAAGATTTTGGAAGTAATTAGAAAGAAAACAGTTTAGAAACAGATCAAAACAATACATTCTACTATTATTATAAGGCACTGCCAGATATTAAATAATTGCTACTGATGAGTACACTAATGAAATGGAGGAATTCTTCAGTTTTTTTTTTTTCCCTAACATGGAAAGCACAGAGGCCTTACACATCAAAAAAATTTAGGAAATTTTATTTTATTTTTAAATTTTTTGGTACTGTGGATTTAACCCAGGGGTGCTTTACCACTGAGCTACATCCCCAGCCCTTTTTATTTTGAGATAGGGTCTTGATAAATTGTTGAGGATCTCACAAAATTGCTGAAGCTACCTCCAGAGTCCCTGGGATTATAGGTGTGTGCCATAGTACTTGGCTTTAGGGAATTTACTCTCTGAAGTCAAAATGGAGATGACTTCTTAAAAATATGATTCCTAAAATTGTGCTGAAAACATGTGTTACCTGATATTCTGGTGGCAAAGGTTTAGGAAACTTCTGCAAATTACACACTGCAACTGCTCTCTGGTCCTGTCTGCAAGTTAATTGCAATGGATTACTTCTGAGCGTGTCACAGTACGGGCTCAGCACCTGCCTTCTGCACACAAAAATAAGCACCATATCATCAAATAAAAAAATAATAATTAGAAGTCTATTATAGAGCTTGTCCATGCTAGATAAATTCTAACATTGTTGTACTGATACTAAATGAAATCCTATTTATCTTTTTTCCTGTTTTCTGCATATCAGCTTTGTGTTTTTAATGCCAATACATGAAATTCTAGATGCTGGTCTAAAAATCAAATCATCATAATTAACAAATGGAGTCTCAGAAAGAAATGGTAGTCATATCCCCTCTGCTCTGCAGCTACAAAGAGTGCAATCTTTTCCTATGTCAAAATCTAGTTTAAAGAATTTTGACAAATTGTTAAACTGAAAATATTCAAAAGACAATTTTATATTCTTGTGCAAAATGAAGATTGTGAGAATATTCCTAAATTTTACCAATTTGTCCTAATCCCTGTTAAACTGATTCCTGGAAGGACAATTTGATAAAAGTAGTCTTATAAATTCTCAAATGATATCAGAATCTGTAGCATTGTCTTGTAAAACTAACCTTCAAACAAACCTGTAATCTGATCAGTCATCAAATTGGCAATTTATAATACAAAATTATATAAATGAGATCTCAGTATTCCAAAGAAATTCTGGTAAGACGTTATATTCTCTCTCTCTCTCTCTCTCTCTCTTTATACACACACACACACACACACACACACACACACCACAGAATTATACTAGGATCACTGGTATTTTTATTCTCCCACATGTCTCCTAAGGAAAAAAAAAGCTAAGCCAGATTTCTTATTTGAAGGAAGATTGGTACTTTTCTCATTTAAGTCAGCATAACCTCTGAGTTCTATACCCAGCATTGCAAAACATACAAGCAAACAAAAATTAACATAACATCTTTAGGGAATTATAGCTTCCTGAGATAAAATAGGTAAAATACCTACCATTGTCTTTGGTAAACTTGAAGCAGTACAGTATACTAGGAAAGCAAAGGTCTTAAGTCATCAAAAAGGTTTGGATTCAAATACCAGGGCCAGCCACTTACTTAGTATTTAACTTTTCTGAACTTCAACTACAAAGCACTTAGTGCCTAACACATACAAGTTACTCAATAAATGGAATTTCCACTGTCCCCACCATTTTATGAAGCAATTTTATAATATCCCATAATAAAGTTTCCAATGTATATGACCAGTAGTTCTTAGTCACTTTCTTGATACCATGAATCTCACTTCCTTTAAAACAAAATATTACCTTTTTACTTTAATAGAAATATCAGTCTTGGTTAAAGGAATAAATAGGTTAAAAATTAGTAATTTTAAGTTCCAAAGTTAGAGCTCTTCAAGACTTATGACTAAACAAAATGCAGAGCAACAGTGTCTGGTAGAAGAGCCTGCAAACGTGGAAATGCTATACATTTGCACTGCCTAATACAGGAGCCACCAATCACATATGGCTATCAACTATTTACAATGTGATTAGTCAACTGAATAATTCAATTTTAAATTTTATTTAACTATAATAATTTAAATATAAATTTCAGTAGCCATCCATGGCTAAATGGTACCATACTGGAGTGTATAGCTTTATAGTCATTACTAATGGCAAATAAGCTGGACACAGGAGTTGGGTATTTATCAGACCAGTTGCTTCAGATCAGAAGAATAGGGCTGAGATGTAGCTCACTGGGAGAGTACTTGCCCAGCATGGGTAAGGTCCTCGGTTTCATCTCTAGCACCAAAAAATAAAAAGGAAGAATTTTGAGTGTGCACAGATTCAGGGATTCAGATGAATGTGGTTTTGCCCATCCTCAGTGGATCTCTTCTAACACTGGTTTCCCAACAATGTAGGCGAAGAGTCATAGATAATGAAGCCCAGAAGTTATGCACCAGACCCTGTGCTCAAGAAGGGTCACTCTAGAACCTCTAAGATAACTCAGGGACATAGTGAGACTGGGCCTGTGGTGCCAGAAGATGGTAAATAATTCTAGATTTCAATTATCCACAAGTGAAATATCTGAAATGCTTATGGCAGGGTCCATAAACTCAACTCTTGGATCATACCCACAACCTGCTTTTTTTGTGTGTGTGGTGCTGGGGATCAAACCAGGGTTTTATGCATACTAGGCAAGAGCTCTACTCTCGAGTTATACTTCTAGCACACAACCTGTTTTTGTAAGATAAGGTGTTATTAGAACATGACCATACACATTTATTTTGTCTTTTGATGTACAAAAGTAGAGTTGAATAGTTGTATAAAGACTTCAACAAACCAGGTGTGGTAGTGCACGCCTGTAATCCCAGCAGCTAGGGAGGCCGAGTTCAAAGCCAGCCTCAGCAACAGCGAGGCGCTAAGCAACTCAGTGAGACCCTGTCTCTAAATAAAATATAAAATAGGGCTGGGGATGTGTCTTAGTGGTCGAATGCCTCTTAGTTCAATGTCCACTATGCTCCCCTCCCCGCTCCAAAAAAGAAAGAAAAGACTCTAATAATAATCAATGCCTAAAATATTTACTATCTAGTCTTACCAAGAAAACTGCTAATCACTTATGATTCACAGAATAGGAGAGAATGCTGTGAACTCACAGAAATTGTGAAAGCAACCTTTTTTTTTTATTATTGGTTGTTCAAAACATTACAAAGCTCATGACATATCATCTTTCATACATTTGACTCAAGTGGGTTATGAACTCCCATTTTTACCCCAAATACAAATTGCAGAATCACATCGGTAAAAGCAACCGTTTTTAAGAAAGGGGAAGAGGAACTATTCTATTTTTGGTCTTAGGTGATCCTATAAGTGAGACTCAAAGGGGCACAATTAAGAGTTGTAGTTGTTGGGGCTTGGGATGTGGCTCAAGTGGTGGCACGCTCGCCTGGCACGTGTGAGGCACTGGGTTCGATCCTCAGCACCACATAAAAATAAGATAAAGATGTGTGCACCTAAAAATAAAAAATTTAAAAAATTAAAAAAAAAAGAGTTGTAGTTGTTAACAGGAAGGAAAAAGTCTCTCTAAACTCTTGCAGCTGCAGTGTTAGCCACATACCTCCTTTAAAAAAAAAAAAAATTATTTTGAGACAGGGTCTCACTAAGTTGCACAGGCTAGTCTCGAACTTGAATTCCTCCTGCCTCAGCCTCCCAAATAGCTGGGATTATAGGTGTGTGCCACCAGCTACATACTTCCTTTAATACATGATAAACTGGTTTCCAATTTTTGATGCATACCGAAATCATCTGAGGTTCTCTTAAAACAAAAAACAAAACAAAAAACACCAATGCCGGGTTATCACCACAAACATTCTGATTTAATTACTGTGGAATGCAACTGGGATATTGAGATTTTTTTGTTTTAATCTTTGTTCAGACAGATTTAATGTTTCCAACCATTTCTTTTCTTTTCTTTTTTGGGGGGTGGGTATTGAGATTTTCTTAAAGCTCTCTAGATGATTATTTTAATGTTCATTGAAATCTGGGAATCACTATATTGGCAGATCAAATTGTCGTGCTGGAGTTAACTAGCTGGCCCCAAAGTGGTTGGCAGGTGATTCCTGCTAGTGATTATTAGCAGCTCTTTTCACATTAGTGTTATAATTCAGACATCAGACCACTGAATAAAACTGCTCTGTGACTGAACCCAGGTAAGAAAATATGACAATGATTCCTTATGACACAAAAAATACTTGAGACTTAATGGGCAAGGCCAAGCTCTTGAAGTGAAAAGTTATAAGTCCCAGCTCTGTGTCTTATCTGATATATGATTATGGACAAGCCACTTGTCTTGACCTTTTTATTTTAGCAGTAAAATGCAGACAATTGTTCTTATTTTGCAGTGTTTCTTTCAGAAATAATGAGATTATATTCTATTTGAAAGTTCTATAAATCATAAAATGCCAAATAAATTGAATAAGTCATGATAATTGTTATAGTTCTAAAGTAATGGTGCCTAAAGGGGAATTTTTTTTTTTAATATTTATTTTTTAGTTATCGGCGGACACAACATCTTTGTTTGTATGTGGTGCTGAGGATTGAACCCGGGCCGCACACATGCCAGGCGAGCACGCTACCGCTTGAGCCACATCCCCAGCCCCACTAGGGGAATTTTTTAAAAATATAAATATAAAATGTTGAGTCCCATTTCTACTTCCTGGAAAATGGAATAAATATGTTTTCCCTTCTTCCAAGTACAATTAAAAATCCTGGATATTAGAAAACAGATGCAAGAAGACTCTGAAAGGTAGAGAGAAGGCACAAGATCTTTTCAGATTTAAAGACTGAAACAGTGCTGAGATCTTTCAATGATTGCTAGAATAAGTAGCAGAAAATCAGTAAGGGCATAGAACTTAATAACACCATCAACTATTGGTGTGGTGGCACACACTTGTAATCCCAGCAGCTTGGGATGCTGAGGCAGGAGGATTGCAAGTTCAAAGCCAGCTTCAGTAATTTAGTGAGGCTCTCAGCACCTTAGTGAGACCCTGTCTCAAAATAAAAAATAAAAAGGGATGGGAATGTGGCTCAGTGGTTAAGTACCCCTAGGTTCAATCCCTGGTACCAAAAAACAAACAAAATGGTATTAACTAACAGGACATGATATACAACATTTATACAATACTCTACCCACAACAGCAGAATATACATTTCTTTTTCCAAGTGTTCACGGAACATATACCAACAGAAACCTTATCTTGGGCTATAAAACAAATCTTAACAAATATAAAAGAACTTAAATCATATGGAGTATATCCTTTAACTATAATGGGATCAAAAACTGGAATTCAACAACAAAAGAATAACAAGAAAATTTTCAAACACTTAAAATCTAAACGTCAATGAGGACGTTTCAAAGGAAATTTTTAAAAAATACATTGAACTGAATGAAAATAAAAGTAAAACATACTGAAATTTCCTGGCACAAAGCTAAAGAATTGCTGGGAGGGAAATTTATAGCACTAAATACATACATTAGGAAATGTCTCTAATTAATAATCAAATCTCAAGAGTCTAAGGAAAAACCAATGCAGCTCAGTGTAGAGCACTTGCCCAGCATGAACAAGGCCCTGGGTTCAACCCCCAGCACTACCAAACAAAAACAAAAAACAAGCAGAAGGAAATATATAACAAACTATAGAAATCCACGAATATGAAAACAGAAGAATAGAAGATATCAATGAAACAAAAGGCTGGTTTCTAAAGATCAATAAAATTGAGAAATCTCTACAAAGAAACAGAGAGAGGAAAATTACCAATATTAGGTTTGAAATAGTATATCACCACAGCCCTTATAGACAAATAGCAGAATATTACAAACAACTCTACACACATAAATTTGATGACTTAGACAAAACAGATCAACTCAAAAAACACAAATTGCTATAGTTCATTCAATGTGAAACAGTTGTGAAAAAGTTTAATTTATACTAATTCACAATTTTAAAACTCCCCAAAGAGAAATCCCCAGGTTCAGATAGTTTCACTGGAGAAGTTTACCGAGCATTTAAAGAAGAATTAACACTAATTTTAAATAATCTCTTTCAGAAAATAGAAGAGAAGGGAACACTACATTTTATGAAGTTAGTATTACCCTGAAACAAAAATGAGGCAAAGACTGTACAAAAAAAAAAAAAAAAAATTACTTTTCAGAGTAAGGGAAATTATCAAGGATTAAGAAAGGCATTACAAGATGATAAAAGGGTCACTACTCCAAGAAAACATAAAAATCACAAATGTGTATGTACCTAACAAAACAAAATATATGAGGCAAAACCTGAAAGACCTTCAAGATGATACAGATGAACCCACTATTATAGCTGGAGACTTCAATACCTTTCTATCAGAAATAGATTCAGAGAACAGAAAATCAGGATGCAGTTGACCTTAACAGCATCACTGATTAACTGGATGTAACTGAAATATACATACTATTTCATCCAACAACAGCAGATTACATATTCTTAACAAGATTACACAGAACATTAACCACTACCAGAGCACATTCTGGACAACAAAATATAAATCAACAAAATTTCAAAGAAATCATACAATGTCTTTTCTTTTCAGAGGATAATGGAATTAAACTGGAAACTAGATAAAGATAGCTTGAAAATCCCCTAGTACTTGGAGATTATAGACAAATGACTTCTAAATAACAAGTAGGTTAAAGAAGAAATCTCAAGAGAAACTTAAAAACACTTTTAACAAAATGAAAATAAAGAATGGAATAAATAAATACCTCATTCTATAGTAGGATTTATTTCTGCATAGTATTATGTAAATTATACTTTAAAATCAAGCCAATATTTAAGTGTGACAAAAAAATAATCCAAAATTTGCTTATTTAATGATACACATCATCTTTGAATAATATAAAACTTTTTTTCCTATTATATCAGTTTTATTTTATTTTTTTTAATTAATTTTTATTGTTGGTTGTTCAAAACATTACATAGTTCTTGATATATCATATTTCACACTTTGATTCAAATGGGATATGAACTCCCATTTTTACCCCGTATACAGATTGCAGAATCACATCAGTTGCACATCCATTGATTTACATATTGCTGAATAATATAAAACATAACTGACATATTACAATTGTTCTGAGGGCCATATATATTAGTTGAAAAAGAAATAACTGGTAAAAACCTGAGAAAACTTTGAGTCAACATTCTTTATGAAGACAGACATAAAAATCCATAACAAAATACTGGCACATAGAATTAAATGATATAGAAATCATTATATACTATGATCAAAATGGGTTTATTCCAGGGATATAAGTTTAATATTTAAAAAAAATCAATCAATGTAATCCACCATATTAATAGGCTAAAAACAATCACAACAAAAGCACAATTATATCAACTAAAGCAGAAAAAGCACTATGAAAAAAGTCATCATCCATTCATGACTAAAAACTCTCAGAAATGACAGGATAGACATCATTACCCTAGGTACATGTATAATTGCATGAATGGTGTGACCCCACTTCATGAACAACCAGTGAAAAATTCTGCTCCATTTGTGTACAATGAATCGAAGAGTTTTCTACTGCCACATATAACTGATTTGAACTAATAAATAAATTTTTTTAAAAATCCCTATCAAGAGAATAAAAAGGCAAGCTATAGACTAGGAGAAAGAGGGCTGAGGTTATGGCTCACTGGTAGAGTGCTTGCCTAGCACATGTGAAGCTCTGGGTTTGATCCTCAGCACCACATAAAAAGATAAATAAATAAAATGAAAGGTATTGTGTCTATCTACAACTATTAAAAAAATTAAAAAAAAAATTAAAAAAATAAAATATTTGCAAACCACATATATGACAAACACTAGCATCTAGATTATACAAAGAATTCTCAAAACTTAACAGTAAAAAAAAATCCAATTGGAGAACTGGCTTAAGAATAAAAAGACAATTCACTAAAGAAGATATACAGAGAGAAAATAAGCACATGAAAAGATGTTCAACATCATTAGCCATTAGAAAAATACAAATTAAAATCACTGTAAAATATCATTATGTTCCTATGAGAATAATTAAAATAAAAAACAGTGACAACACCAAATGGTGACAAAGATGTAGAAAAACTATATCTTATATTTTGCTGGCAGAAATGTAAAATGATATAGCAATTTTGGAAAAGAGTTTGATAGTTTCTTGGAAAAAGTAAACCTACAACCACCATATGGACCAGCAATTGTAATCCTAGGCATTTATTTTTATTAATTTAATTTTATTTTTTTGCAGTGCTGGGGATTGAACTTAGGGCCTCATGCATGCTAGGCAAGTGCTTTACCACTGAGCTACATCCCCACTCCCTAGGCATTTTTTTGAAGAAATAAAGATTTGTGTTCATAAGAAAACCTGTATACAAATGTGACTTTATTCATAATAGCCTCAAACTGGAAACAACCCAGATGTCCTTCAAAATGTGAGTGTTTAAACAAATTGTGGAAGAGCCATAATGTGGAGTATCACTCAGCAATAAAAATATCAAACTATTGACATATACAAAACAACCTGGATCAATCTCTAGAGAATGCCAAAAGTTTGCACATAGTACTTATCACATTTAAAAATTTATACAACATTCTAATATAACATTCTAATATAACATTTTTGAAATGACAAAATTATAGAAATGAAGAATAGGTAGTGGTTTCTAGGAGTTATGAAGTTAGGAGGGAAATGGCAATATGAGGCATCCTTATTATAGAAATATTCTGAATCTATACCAATGTCAATATCCTAGTTGTGATATTTTACAATAATTTTGCAGGATTAGAAAAAATGGATGAAGAATACATGTAATTTTTATATTTGCTTAAATTTATATATATTTAATTTTTAATTTTGAGATCATTGTTGTAAAAAACATAGAGATCCTATGTACTCTTTAAGTATGTGTGTCTGTGTGTGTTGTGTATATCTATCCCAAACTTGGATACTTTGTAACTTTAAAAATCTTGATGTGATTATGATATGTATCCAGATGAAAAACCCTCTTTCAAAAGTATTTTTTTCTTTCCTGCAATGATGGGAATGGAATCTAGAGTCTTGTATATGCTAGGCAAGTGCTCTACCAATGACTGAGCTATCGCCCCAGCCTGATTTTTTTTTTTTAAATATTTATTTTTTAGTTTTAGGTAGACACAATATCTTTATTTTATTTTTATATGGTGCTGAGAATTGAACCCAGTACCTCACGCATGCTAGGCGAGCTTGCTACCACTTGAGCCACATCCTCAGCCCCTGCTTGTTTTTTTTAATTTGTTCTTTTTAGTGATACATAACAGTAGAATGTATTTTGACATATCATGCATACATGAAATATAACTTCCCATTGTTGTGGTTGTACATGATGTGGAGTTACACTGGTCATGTAATCATATTTGAACACAAGAAAGTTATGTCCAATTCATTTACTATCTTTCCCATTCCCATCCCCCACACTTCTCCCCATTCCCCCATGTCCAATCTGGTGAATCTCTACTCCTCCCTCTCCCCTGCCTATTGTGAGTCAGAATCTGCATATTAATGAGAGATCTTTTGGTCTTTGGTTTTTGAGGAATGGCTTGTTTCACTTAGCTTGACAGTCTCCAGTTCCATTCATTTACTGGCAAATGCCATAATTTCATTCTTCTTTATGCCCAGCCTGGTTTTTTAATACTGAATGGATATTTACATCTATGTTTACGTATGCAAACTGAGGAAAACAATAAAAAATGACAAGAATATGCAAAAATTATGAATTATAAGCCAAACAGAAATATTCATAGCTCTGACCACCTTGCTATGGATTATTATTTTAGTTTAATATTTATTTTTTAGTTGTAGGTGGACACAATATCTTTATTTCATTTTTATGTGGTGCTGAGGATCAAATCCAGTGCCTCATGTGTGCTAGGTGAGCACTCTACCACTGAGCCACAAACCCCAGCCCTGATGCTATGGATTATTATTATTATTATTATTTGGTTGTAGATGGACACAATTTTTTTTATATTTATTTATTTTTATGCGGTGCCGAGGATTGAATCCAGTGCCTCACACATGCTAGGCAAGTACTCTACCACTGAGCCACAACTGCAGCCCCAGATTATTTTAATATATGATTAAAAATAATGATTTTAGGATATAGCTCAGTTCACAGAGTACTTGCCTTGTATGCACAACCCTTGTATGGGTTCCATCCCCAGCACCACAAAAAACAAACAAAAAACAATTATTCTTCACTTACTTACTAGGATATTATTGCGAAGTACCTGTAGAAGGATTTGAAACTGAACTGCTCAGAACACTTTTGAAAATAGTTGACATTTTCTGCTCAGGATAAAGAATAAAATCAGAAATTAATTGTATAATCAAAGATATACAAAGAAACACATTCTTACTTTTGTCTCTGCTGATCAATCCAGAACTTACAGCTCTTCCTGACAAAGTCACAGCCCATTCCTCGGCCCCAGTCTAACTTCTCAGCCATGCTGTAATTTGCTTTATACCAGCTGTGGAAATAATCCAAACAAAGCACCTTTTAGTATTACCGTTATTTAAATTCACTTTTTTCTCCTTTGCAGTACTCAGAATCAAACTCAGGGCCAAACAAGTGCTCTATCACCAATCTATACCTGCTATCCCCAATAATGATTATTGATTACCTTCACTTAAAAAACAACTCTAGCATACCAATTACAAATCTCAACAATGAGCAAATTAGGACCTTAAAAAGGACTTGGGAGGCCATCACCACAAATAAACATTTACAAAGTGCTTGCTGCCAAAGGTCTGTTGTACAGGATCACTGAGGCAGGGGTTGGGTAATCAGTTCTATGTCAAACTACTTTCATATTTGGAAAACAAAACAAAATATATTTCCATTGTAATTTTCAAAAATGATGGAAGTCACAGAGTAACACAAAGTGGTTATATTGTGAGACAAGGAAAATAAGGACAAGGAAATAGAATGAGAGAAAAAGAGAAGCTGAAAAGAAAGAAATAGTGGAATTACTACTTGGCTACCTTTTACCTAATCTAATTCAGTTGGCTCTAGTTTCTTGCTGTTCTGGCCTTGAATCTGTGACATTCCTTGGGTCTCAAGGTGAAGCAGGACATTATGGTGGAAGTGGAAAAGTCAGGACATGGCTACCAAGAAGCAGAGAGAGAGCTCTGCTCAACAAGGACAAACCCCAAAGGCATGCCCTGTGGACCCACCTCCACCAGCCACACCCTATCTGCCTATAGTTACTACCCAGTTAATCCCTGTCCTGGGATGAATTCACTGACTGGTTTAAGGCCTTTATAACCCAGTCATTTCACCTCTAAACCTTCATGCATTGTCTCACACATAAACTTTTGGGGAACACCTCACATTTAACCCATAACAGAGATAACTTCTATTTACAAGACATACAGGGTATTGTAGAACAAAGGAATAGACAATCGAATCCAGAATTCTGGGTCCACAATAAATTAACTGTCATGGGGGGTGGGGGAGGTGGCAGAGGTGCACAGGACTGCTGTACGTTAAAGGACTTAAGAGATATTTTATTTGTATCCCATTTAAAAAGAGAGATAAAAGGTTTATGTGCTTATGAACTGGGTAGTAGAGGATATTAGGAAATTATTAATTTTGTTACTGCTAAGTGTGGTTACATTAAAAAACATCCATATATTTTGGGGACTCATGGTGCAGTATTTAGGAGTAAGATGATGTGATGTCTGTGACTTGCAAGGTAAAGACCGTTGCCAAGTATGACATTGTGGGAGGCCAACCTTACGGGGTGACCGAGTTACACTCCCCAGCTGGGTGCTGAGGCGCTCAGTCACAGAAATGTGTGTGTCTTGCTACAGCCCCATGGGTGAAGCTATGCTCACCTGTTCCTTTGTAATATAACCCCTTGCCCTGTTTAGGATAGAATCTTCCATGGAAGTGCCTTGTGTGTGTCCCTTCCTCTTACTGTGCCCTTGGGTGTGGCCTACACAGGTGTCAGTCAACCTGCTGACAGTGGACATCATGAAGATAGACTCAGCCCCTGAAACCTGACCCCTTGCCTCATTTGAATAGCTTCTCCTCAATAAACTCCTCAATAAAAGGGGTCAGCACGTGCTCTCGCTCTCTCTCTTTCTGCGGACCCTTAAGGTCAGAGGAGCCGTCACAGCAACCCCAAAGAAAAAGGTATTTGTGTCTCTTGTGTGGTTATTTCATGCAGCCCTGTTAGCCCAGTTTAACTAGAGTGACACCTGAGCCTTTTAGTCGAGAGAACAGAAACCTGGCATAACATCTTATTTACTGTTGAATCCAGTTCATAGGCCTACAGTAGTCATTATATTATATAGACTGTTTAATACGTGCATTTTTTATGTATTGGTAAATTTCATAATAAAATATTTAAAAGAATAATATCCCTGAGATGAAGTCTATATAGACATCAAAAATTTGTTATCACTTCATAGAAAATAATCTTTAACCTTAAAGCATCGCATGCTAATGACTTTTCAGGGTGCTATCTGCTACCTTCTAAAGATATAACAATATCTTGATATTTTTGTTAGGCAGAATGCTATATTTTTTTTTCCTTATTATTCTTCAAATGGGCTAAAGGAAAATTAAGAAAGTAGATAACACATACCAGACAAGTGTTCTACCCCTGAGCTACACCCCAGTTCCATGACTTGCTGCATTCTTATACCCATTCCTTTTTCCTGAATTAATAGACAGGAAGCTAATTTTCATTTAACTTAATTCTCTCTTGTTTTTCTGGATCCTATTCATCTTGCATTCTCAGGGGAAAAGATGTGTTAATAAAATCCTTTCTTACCTATGTATTCCTCTCTCATGTAAGCAGATCAGCCTAAGAACTTCTCAGTCTTTTCCATTTTTATTGAAACTATTCTCAGGGTCAACAATGAGCTCTATATTTTAAAATCCTTATTTCTCTTTGATCACTCCCCCAAAGTTAAGTTAAATCAACTATTTTCATGGTTTTAATAATACCTAAACTATTGATTTTAAATTTGATTTCATTTTCAAATGTTCCCTCAGGCTATCTTAGAGAAAGCAGCACTGTTTCCACCTAAGCATTTCTAATTTTATTTGATACATAAAGATTCTGTAAAAGGTTTCATTTAATAACAGCTTACTGATTTACCAAAAAGTTCCACTACTTTAAAAACCAGGAAACTATACATCAATCTTATTCACAATTTTAAAAATTATTTAGTTTTTCCTTCATATTAGAAGCTTTTCCTTACAAGAAAATAAATCTCATTAACATCATGGTTTTGCTCTATTATAACTAAATCTTGAGGCCTTAAACAATTATTGAATGAATAAACAGATTTGGTGATAATGGACAGCAAACTGCACAAAATCCAATAATGCAGTAAGTGGTTTTGCTTTGATGTAATATGTCAGCATTTTCTTAAGCTAATCTTAATATTCATTTAATTTTAATACATAAATCATGTATTCTCACAGCTGTCTTACCCAGTGTCCTCCATTAATGCCAGAGTGATTCGAGAGAGGACTCGGTTCTGGGTATGAGAACCAGTCATTGCTTCATTCTGAAAATCACCAACAAATTTTAGTTAGAAAATGACTCTACAATACCTAATAATTTCTGTAATTTCTCTAATATATATTTAAAATGTTTCCAGTGAGGGACTGATAAAATATTCACTTAAAAGTAGTGAAATACAAAAGCCATCTTTAAAATGACTAGATTGAAATTTAAAGTCAAATCTATTTTTTGCTTATGTCTCCATGTTTATAATTTCCCTGGAATGGCAGAAACTAACATTTAAGATATTATGATGAAAATGAAGATAAATATATGTGGAATCAGAAATACTACTGTAAAGATTCTCCAGGCAAAGTAAAGTGAGACAATGCCCAGGTAATTTAGAATTAGAGAAATAACCACCTGAATCACATAGAAAATAGTTTCCTAATCCTTTGTGATCACAGATACACTAACATGCAAAACACATATAATAGAATCATGAGATCAAATAATCTATATGAGGGACCTAAAATATTCTCAAGATATACTATCTACCTAATTTTAATTTACATGATAAATTCCTTTCAGGAGGTCCTCTACAATAAGGACTCTACTGCCTCCTTTTTTTTTTTTTTTTTTTTAAAGAGAGAGTGAGAGAGGGAGAGGGAGAGAGAGAATTTTAATATTTATTTTTTAGTTGTCGGCGGACACAACATCTTTCTTTGTATGTAGTGCTGAGGATCGAACCTGGGTCGCACGCATGCCAGGTGAGCGCGCTACCACTTGAGCCACATCCCCAGCCCTCTACTGCCTTTTAAGAGAGCATATTTCTTCTTTGGACAGCTCTAATTTTTCTTCAACTCTTTATCTCTAATATCTTCTGACCCAGAAATTCCACTTATAGGAATTTATTCTTTCTTACTCTATAAACAAATGTGACCTTGGGTTAACTTTCTAATTCTGTTCCCCTGGAAACCTAATAAAGATGGAATGTCAACTGTGTTACCAGGCATTAGTACTTAAGGGAATAAAACCTCCTGAAATACTTCTGGGCTTGGATTACTATAAATGAACATGAATACTTGTTGGTAAGCCACAGTTCTGGGACTTCTCTGTGTTGAAAATATTTTATAGGGATCTGAAAATTATGTCTATGGAACTGTTAAAAAGATCATGTCCTATTTGGGACATGGTACTTTAAAAGCCAGGCTGGTTCTTGCATCCATCTACTTTGGCCTTGTACTGCTGTCCTTGAGTTGGAGAGGGAGGAAGAGAGGCACCAATGACAGCCCCTAGATTGCTGTTTCAGCACGAGGAATGTACCCAACACTGCGTGTTGTGTGTGCTTTGTGATACCCTTTCTAAGGAAATCTTTCTTTAGTGTGGCCTGTTGGAGTCTTGTGACTATAGGTCTGTTGTTGTTCAAAATAAAGAAATACTAGAGTAGACAAAGAACTGTATTTATTGGAAATTTAATGTCTTTTAAAATTGAGCTAATAATTATGATTTATGTTTTTGTTAGTGCTCTGGATACTTGTTTTTCCCACAAGTTTAGTTACTTTTGGGTATCATATTGAAGAATAAAATCTTGTTATTTTTTAGTACTGGGGATTGAACCTAGGGACACTTAACCACTAAACTACATTCCCAGTCCTTTTTTATTTTGAGTTGGGGTCTTGCTAAATTGCTGAGGCTGGCCTTGAACTTGTGATCTTCTTGCCTCTGCCTCCCAAGTCACTGGCATTACTGGCATGTGCCACTGAGCCCAGTATAAACAGGTGAAAGTATATGTTGCATTATAGCAGAAGCATTTGTATTGCCTTGGTAAGATGTCTACAGAATATCATTAAGTTAAAAAAGTTGTATGAGTTCATAAAGAAAAACTTCTTCATTATACAAAATACATGTATGAAGATGTGAATTTGGTGTCAACATATCTTATATACAATTAGAGATATGATAAATTGTGGTATAAAGCTGTATTAAGAATCGTAATGCAAAAATAAATAAATAAATATAGATAATTGGAAAAAAAAAGAAAAACTTCTGTGTGTATGTGTATATACATAAATTTAGACAATAGTTAAGGAAAGATATAAGATAAGCTTACAAATTACATTTGGAATTTAAGATTTAAATTAATTTGGATTTTAAGAGCTAAAGAGGAACCTGTTTAAATATCTTTTTCCATGAGTATGAATTACTTAAAAAAAAAAAAAAAAAAAAGGCTAGTAAAACTTAAAAATAAACTTACCTCTAATAACCGTTTTTCCCAATGGTTGAGTTCAGTGCCCATACCACCTTGATTTTCAAGTTCCATTCCTTCTAGAATTGGACAATTAAAATGTTTTCGTGCTTCATCCTAAGAATCAGAAAAATAAAAACCCCACAAAAGTACTGTTAGATAATGTCAAACTCTTTATTCCATGAATACAACAGATATTTAAAAATTACTTTGGTAAGAAGAGAGAATATTTTTAAAATATAGTTTTTAATATAATTAAATTTTGATGGTGTTACATTCTTCTTTGTTAGGAAATTACTATATATATATTTCTTTTTACATTTTTGTATGGCTGTGTTATAGTTGTACATATGATGGGATTTGCTGTTACATATTCATACATGAACACAATATACAATATAACAATATAATTTGGCCAATATTGCTCTTCAGCACATCTTCCCTTCCTCCCCTTCTCCCATTCCCTGATCCCTTTTCTCTGTTCTACTGATCTCTTTTTGATTTTCATGAGATGTCCCCACCCCTGCTTTCTTTTCCTTTTTCTGCTCCAGCTTCCACGTGGAAGAGAAATCATACAACATTTAAACTTCTGAGTTTGACTTATTTTGCTTAATGGTCTCTAGTTCTATCCAGTTTCCTGAAAATGATAATAATTTTATTTCTTTTATGATTGAATAAACTCAATTGTGTATATATATTACATTATTTATTACATTATTTTTTTTATCCATTATTCACCTGCTGATAGACACCTAAACTGGTTTATAGCTTGGCTATTGTGAATTGTACTGCTAAAACATAGGTATGCATGTATCACTATACTATGATGACTTTTATTCTTTAAAATTTTTTTATATTAGGAGTATTCTATTACAATACCTTTTTTCTGCCTGTTTATTGGTGCATTACAGTGGTATATAATGATGGAATTTGTTGTTACCTAGTTGTACATGTTACATTATATAACAATGTAATATGGTCAGTACCATTCCCCAGCACTTCCCCACACCCTCCTTGCCTTCCACCCTCTGGTCCCTTTCCTTTAAAGATCATCTTTTGATTTTCATGAGATTCCTAGCCCCCACCTTTCTTTCCGTTTTTCCTCTCTAGCTTCCACATATGAGAGAAAATATATGACCCTTGACCTTCTGAGTTTGCTTATTCACTTAACATAATGACTTAATTTCATTTTTCTTTATGGCTGAATAAAACTCCATTGTGTATATCTACTACATTTTCTTTATTCATTCATCTACTGATGGACTCCTAGGCTGGTTCCATAGTTTGGCTATTGTGAATTGTGCTGCCATAAACATGGGTATGCATGTATCACTGTAGTATGATGACTTTAATTATTCAGGATAAATATAGCTGGATCATATGGTGGTGGTCCATGCCTAGTCTTTTGAGAAACCTCCATACTGGTTGTACTAATTTACAATCCCACCAAGAGTCTAAGGGTTTCTTTTTCTCCAAACCCTCTCCAGCATTTATTAGTATACTTGTATTCTTGATGGCTGCCACTCTGATTGATGTCAGATGAAATCTCAGTGTAGTTTTGATTTGCATTTCCCTAATTGCTAATTATGTTGAACATTTTTTCATGTATTTGTTGGTCATTTGCATTTCTTCTTTTGAGAAGTGTGTATTTAATTCATTTGCCCATTTATTAATTATTTGTTTTTTTGGTGTAAAGTTTTTTTTTTAAATCTTTATTTATATGTGGTGATGAGGGTCGAACCCAGGGCCTCACACTGCTAGGCGAGTGCTCTACCACTCAGCCACAACTCCAGTCCCTGGTGTAAAGTTTTTGAGTTCTTTACATAATTTTAGATATTAATCCTCTATCAGAAGAGTAGAGGATAACAAAGATTTTATACCATTCTGTAGGTTCTCTTTTCACATTGCTGGGCAAAGTTTTTTAATTTTATGCCATCCTATTTATTAACTCTTGGCATTATTTCCTGAGCTTTAGGAGTCTCATTGAGAAAGTCATTGCCTATGCCTAAAAGCTGAAGTGTTGATCCTACATTTTTTTCCCTCCCAATCCACTGTTGACTGTTTCCTTTGGTGTACAGATGTTTTTTCAACATTTTAATGTTTTCTACAATTTAACAAATAGTTCTCTTGATTACAGATATAAGACTACTTGGTAGCATTCAGAAACATCACGGTAATGGTGGTTTCTCTGATCATAGTCTTCAATAATTAAAACAAGGAGTTATGTGTATAAAACTGCTGTCAAACCAGTAAGTCTACATTTAAGTCCATCACTTTCAAGGACTGTTGATAACTTGGGCATAATTTCCACCAAATAACCTTGCTTCTTTATGTCACAAGGCCCAACTGACTCATGTTTATCTCAATGGCAGTATCTTTGGTAATAACATTTGAAGTTGAACATAGTGGCTATGAAGGATACTTTTTCACATCAAGTACTGATAGGCAATAGATGGCTTTCTATTCAGGATTTGTTTCATGGGTCTTCTTGAAATGTAAGCCCTTTGTTCTAATGAATCTTTTAAATTTAGGTGATTTTCTCATATAAAGTCATATCCAACAAAGCAGACTCTAGCAGCCATCCTCCTCTATACCTTCTTTTTTCTCTTTACTATTTAAACAACTTTTAATACTTCTGTTTCTCCCTGGGCATGAACCTTGGGCAGAGGGACTTACTAGTTTCCTGATGTCTCTTTTCTGTTTTGCATAACCATACTGGAAAGTACTTTTGCTTGGGACTGTGCTTCTCTGTCCAGTAGATAAGAAGGTACTGCTCCCTATGGAGTCTTATCATCATTCTTTTGTTTGGCGTTTCTCTTTTCATGCGTCTTGATAGTTGTTTTCATTTGTATTTTCTCAGCATAGTGCTATTTATGGTAGATCTTAGTCTTCAGGCCAATCCCCCACCCCCAACACCCCCACCTCCTCTCGAACATTCATGAGACTCTAGAGTTTCCTTCTTTCTATTTTTCTCATGGTAATACAAACAATATCTGTGGCATTTATATTGTAATTTAATATATTCATTTTATAGAGTCAAAGGCCACAACCTCCTGGATGCAAAGAACCTCTCAATTTTTGGGTCTCAGAGACCCAAGAGCTTATTCTGTGCAGTCCAAAAGGGGAAAGCCAGAAGCTTTTTAGTTTGATATAATTCCATTTGTCTATTTTTGTTTTTGTTGTCTGTGTTTCTGAGGTTAGTAAAAACAAAAAATTATTTCCCAAACCAATGTTGTGTAATTTTCCCACTATTTTATTCTAGGAGTTTAATATATTTTGAGTTGTTTTTGCATAAAGTATCAGATAAAGGTCCAAATCTATTCTTCCGTGTATGGATATCTAGTTTCCACATTTATTGAAGAGACTATCTTTTTCTCATTGGGCATTCTTGGCACTTCTGTAAAATATCAACTGATCATATATGCCTGGGTTCATTTCTGGGCTCTCTATTCTGCTCCACTGCCTAGTGTTTCTATTTTTATTCCAGTACCAGGTTGTTTGAATTTCTACAGTAGTTCTCCCTTATCTATAAGGGATATATTCCAAAACCCTTAGTAGATGCCTGAAATCCAGATAGTACTGGACCTATACTATGTTTTTTCCTATATATACATATTAAACTGTGATACAGTTTAATTTATAAATTAGGAATAGGAAGAGATTAATAATAACTAATAATAAAATAGAACAATTATAACAATATACTATATTACAAGTTAGAACTTATAAATTATTTACTTCTAGAATTTTCCATTTAATATATTTGGATTAAGACTGGGGATAAAAAGTAAAACCTCAGTTAAAGTGGGGATTCCTGTACTATGAAATCAGGTAGTGTGATGCCACCAGCTTTGTTCTTTTTACAAATGATTGCCTTGGCAATTAGGAGTTTTTTGTGGTTCCATATGAATTTTAGGATTTTTTTTTCTATTTCTGTGAAAAAAGACGTTGGAATTTTGATCAGGGTTGCACTGAATCTGCAACTGTTTGGGGTAGCATGGATATTTTAGCAATATTAACTATAGGAATTTATCTATTTCTTTTAGGTTATCAAATTTGTTGGCACAACTGAGTGCAGTGACAACACCTGTAATCTCAGCAACTCAGGAGGCTGAGGCAAGAGGAAGGCAAGTTCAGTCAGCCTCAGCAACTTAGCAAGGCCCTAAGCAACTTAGACCATCTCAAAAGAAAAAATAACAAGGACTGGGGATGTAGCTCAGCAGTTAAGCCCCTCTGGGTTCAATCCCCTGGTACTCCCCCCGAAAAAATTTACTGGCATATACCTGTTCACAGTAGTCTCTTATGATCCTTTGTATTTCTGTGATATGAGATGTAATGTCTTCTCTTTCATTTTTACTTTATTTCAGTTTTCTTCCTTTCTTTCCTTTGTCTAGCTAATGTTTTGTCAATTTTATCTTTTCAAAAAAATAATTTTAAGTTTCATTGATTTAAAAAAATTTATTTTTTATTGTAGTTCGACACAACACCTATTTTTTATTAATTTACTTTTATGTGGTGTTGAGAATCGAACCCAGGGCCTCACACATGCTAGGTGAGCACTCTACCACTGAGCCACAACCCCAGTCCCTTCATTGATCTTTTGTGTCTACTAGTGTCTACTTCACATATTTTTACTCTCTTCTTTATTGTTTCCTTCCTTCTGCTCACTTTGGTCTTAATTTGTTCATCTTTTTTTAGTTCTTAGAGGAATAATGCAAAGTTGTTTATTTTAGTTCTTCTTCTTCTTCTTCTTCTTTTTTTTTTTTTTGTAACAGGGGTGCTTAACCACTAAGCCACATCCCTAGTCCTTTTAAAAAATATTTTATTTAGACAAATGGTCTCACTGAGTTAATTAGGGCTTCACTAAGTTGCTAAGGCTGGCTGGCTATGAACTCTTGATCCTTCTGCTTCAGTATCCTGAGCCACTGGGATTACAGGTGAGTGTCACCATGCTCAGCTTCTTTCTTCTTTTTAGATGTACTTGTTTTTTTGCTATAAACTTTCCTCTTAGAACCACTTTTGTTATATCCTGTAAGTTTTAGTATTTTCTATGTTCATTTTCATTTATTTAAAGATATTTCAATATCTTGAGATTTTTTTAATTTCCCCTTTATTTCCTTATCAACGCATGTTGGTAGTTCAGGAATGTATTGTTCCAAGTATTTTTAAATTTCCAAAATTCCTGTTGTTATTAATTTCTATTTCACATCTTTGTGGTTAGAAAGGTACTTGATATGACTGACTTTTATTAAACTTTCTAAGGCTTTTTCTGTGCCCTAACGTGTGATCTATTCTGGAGAATACCCTTGAGAGGAATGTATATTCTATTGCTGTTGAATGGAATGTTCTGTATATCTCTTAGTACCATTTGGCCTAATGTGCTGTTCAAGTCCAATGTTTCCTTATTAATTTTCGTCTGGGTGATTAGTCCATTATTCAAAGTGGAATATTAAAGCTTCGTATTATTATTGTATTACAATTTATCTCTCCCTTCAGAAAGAGTAATATTTGTTTTACATGATCAGGTGCTTTGAAGTTAGGTACTTATAGATTTAAAACTGTCAAATCCTCTTTATGAAGTAACCCCTTTGTCATTATATAATGTACCTATTTGTCTTCCTATACCTTTTTTTACTTAAAGTCTATTTGGTTTAAGTATAGCTACCCTTGCTCTCTCAAGAATAATTTTAATACTGGTGTAAATTGTTATGAAAGTATATTTTGTAGGGGAAAAAAGCTATTCAGGCTATTATTATCATCATCATCATTCACAGCACTTTTTATTTTTTATTTTATCTTGCTAAGTTGCCCAAGCTGGACTTGAACTTATGATTCTTCATAATCACTGGGATTGCAGGTATGTGTCACACTCAGCAAAAAAAAATGTTATTGAGTAGAAAACAAATTTACTTATTGGATTTTGTCTGTTTTTGAGTTAGAGATTTCTAGGGATGGAAAATAGCCCAAGAACACTGAAAGAGTTTAGAAGGCAGAGACATGTGAGTAGTAAAAGAAAGGTGGAAGCAGAAGAGCTTTCTGTCATCAAAAAAATGAGGAATCCTGTGATGGTTAATTTAATTTGTCAACTTGGTTGGGCCACAGTGCCCAGATATTTAGTCAAACACTATTCTAGATACTACTGTAAGGTGTTTTATTGGATGAGATTATTATTCCTAATTTTTTTTTAGTTATAGATGGACACAATATCTTTATTTATTTATTTTTATGTAGTGCTAAGGATCAAACCCAGTACCTCACATGTGTGAGGCAAGTGCTCTACTACTGACCCATAACCGCAGCCCAAGATTAATATTTACATCAGTGGACCCTAACCTAAAAGCAGACTGTCCTCCATAAAATATGGGTGGGCTCAAGCACCCATTGAAAGCTTAAACAGAACAAAGACTGACCTGCAAGCAAGAAATAATTCTGTCTTTAGAGTCAAACTGTAACTCTTCCCCGAGTCTCCAGTCTGCTTGCCTGCCTCATCAGATTCGGATCTACCAAACTTCTACAGTTGTGTGAGACAATTCCTTAAAAGAATCTCTTTCCCCCACTTCCACCCCTCACACCCTGTTTGTCTCTCTTTCTCTGCAAACCCTTGACTAATACAAACCCTCAAATGAAATGATAAACAATTACAGAAATAGTACAATGATCCTAAAAGGTATCATAACAGAGGCAGCACTTCCTTAAAGCAGTGCATATGATAGGAATTATGAATGTCAATGTCAAATTTCTACTTCCTCATCTTTCTCCTGGCTTATAACTTTATTGCGCTGCCTTTCTACTACTGATTCTACTTTAGGCTCTGAAATTTAATTATAAGTTCTTAAACAATAGTGATTAATAAAACAAGTATTATAATGAAGGAAGATGGTTCATGAGACATAAAGAAGTTCAATAATACTCACAACAACACGAGGTGTCACTAGCAGATACACAGTGTGACGAACTATCTTATTATCTCGAATGTTCCATGATCTTTCCACTTTTCGAACTACTTTATCACTCCACTGATATAATCCAAGACTGTAATTATAGAATAGAAAGACAGTCATTCTGCAAACGTACTACTACTTTAAAAATAAAAGTATTCATGAGTATCAATATGAAATTAAAATATTTGAGAACTTACACTATCCCATATCCATGAAAGGAATTTTCAAATTTAATCTTTTGAACAACCCTATGAGCTTGTAAGCACTATTTTGTAGTTAAAAGAGATGTTACTCACTTGCATGTATGTATGCATGCATGACAAATGAAGTAAAAAGACACAAAAGTAGATAGAAGAAATATTTGCAACATACATGAAAAAGCATTAATATCTCTAGATATTAATACAAAGTAATTAGAAAAAGAAGACTAACCCAAAAGATTGGACAAAGAAAATAAAACTAGTAGTCCTGAGTATAATAATGAC
Organism: Callospermophilus lateralis; assembly: GCF_048772815.1. NCBI lineage: Eukaryota > Metazoa > Chordata > Mammalia > Rodentia > Sciuridae > Callospermophilus > Callospermophilus lateralis. The sequence goes on along the minus strand of NC_135314.1, from coordinate 53,396,409 downwards.
ATAACATCTTCAATCAACAGATAAACCTAAAATATGACCTATAATATTCAATACTGGTAGTGATGGTAGCAAGCATTCTTGCTATCATCCATCATGAACTTGGCCACATCTTCAAAAATCTAATATGGGGCTGGGAAGTAGCTCAGTTGTAGAGTGTTTGCTCATATGTCTTTTTGCGAGCCCTTAAGGTCAGAGGAGCAATCACAGGACCCCAAAGAAAAAGGTATTTGTCTGTCTCTGGGTGGTTATTTCATGCAGCCCAGTTTACCTGGAGTGACCCTGAGTGTTTCAGTTGCAAGGAACGTGACATTCCTCCACATTACTGCATATAGCATTAGTATATTCTTTTTTTTTCTGGTCCTGGGGATTGACCCCAGAGCACCACATGTACCCACTTTACCTCTGAGCTAATTCCAGCCAATTGTGTTTTCTTTCTTAGTGCTATATAGTTTTTAGTTATATGAATATATCACAATTTATTTACCTATTCTATTACTGATGCAGCTTTTATATTTTTGGTGATTTATATGGTTTGACTAATAATAACAAAATCATGATGAATATTTTGTACAAGTGTTTTTATAGATATGTGCTTTTAATTTAGAGACTTATTTTTTATATAAATGCATGCAAACAGTTATAGTTCTAAAACTGATATTATCTATAAAATTCTTTTTTTTCCCCCACTGCTAAGATCAAACCCAAAGCCTTGAACATACTAGGCAAATGTTATATCCCTGATCTAAACCTCCAATCCCACTATAATCCTTGATAAACCTTTTCAGTTTTCTTACTACAGCATATTTTAGGTCCTGAACCTCTGGATCACTGCTAATCTGCTAAACTAAACAAAATATTAATTAACATGTAAATATTGCCATGCATAGGCAATAATTGTTAAAAAGGCAAAATATAATCAACCCACATTTTACCACAGCCTGACTGAACTATAAGGCACAATATGGTGAGAAGAGCCTAGCCTGGTAAAAGAGTCCTGGCTCTTTGAATAGGTCATGAGGCTAAATGATCCTATATTGCTTTACTATGTACAGTTAGTTTCCTTAGATTATCCATAAAGACACTGTTATTTAACACCTAACAACATACCATGATTCTGATTTTTGTCTTAGCATCCTCTAAAAGAAGAAAATAAAAATAGTAAATACCTGTAATTAAAAGGCGGGAGACCATCTGCAAACCTTGAAGTTAGAGGGTTTCCATCTTTATCATGGTAGAATGCAAACAGCCCAGCAGAGAAACCCTATAAGAAAAAGTTTGAAATGTCTTACCGTGAAAATATCAAGTCTGATTACAGATATCATAACATGTCTGCTATCAAAAGAAAGCACTGATATAAATACATAACAGCATCAGGCCAACACAGGAACTTCTCATAGGCTGCAACTAAACTATGATTAAGTGGGTCATGTTTATGAATTCTAAATTCTAACTATTTAAGGTAAATATTTAATAAAAGTTTTTCCAAAATGTGTTATATATTTTAAAATTACTTTCAGTATAAATACAATGATTAGCAATTACTGTGCTATAATTTGTCTAGGCACTATTAGCACTTTTAAATCACAAACCAAAGAGCATTTTCTGTGTTCTTTAATTCCTGTTGTTTTTTTTTTGGTACGGGGATCGGGGATTGAACTCAGGGACACTTAACCACTGAGTCACATCCCAAGTCCATTTCTGTATTTTATTTAGAGACAGGTCTCACTGAGTTGCTTATTAACTCGCAGTTGCCGAGGCAGGCTTTGAACTTGTGATCCTCCTGTTTCAGCCTCCTGAAACTCGAGGATCACAGGTGTGCACCATCATGCCTGGCTGTTTGTCTGCTTTTTAAAGTTATTTTGGCCTTCTTCCTTGTTTGAGAACCTGTCATCTATCATTTCTGAATGCTGGGCAAGAGATGAAATGATGAAAGCAGTACACTGAATTGTATGGTCAAGCCTGACACTGGTTAAAATAAAATAGATGAATTTAATTAAAAATTACTGTGAAAATGTACATTTCTATATGATCAAATATGCAGAAAAAGAAATCATTACTTAGTTAAACATATGCTCTTCTCTAGTTCTGAGAAGGTAGTAGTCATTGCTATTTTTTTAAAAGGATTTTCCTTCTTTCTTTCTTTCATTTTTGGTTTTTTTTTTTTTTTTTTTTGGTACCAGTGATTGAACCCAGGGGTGCTTAACCACAGAGCCACATCCCAACCCCTTTCTAAATATTTTATCTAGAGGGTCTCACTGAGTTGCTTAGTACCTCGCTAAGTTGCTAAGGTTAGTTTTAAACTCAGAATCCTCCTGCCTCAGCCTCCTGAGCTGCTGGGATTATAGGCATGTACCACTGCACCTAGACTAAAGGATTTTCATGGCTATCAGAAGTACCAGCAGCCTAAGACTCTGTCACAGCTATATACTCTCATAGACTTTTTAGTATCCTTTATTCATAAATCTCAGGATTTTTGTGATACTGGGTATTAGACCTATAAATTTCAGGATTTAAAGAGGAAAACCTTCTATGAAAAAGTCATTCTGCCAGGTGTGATGTTGCATGCCTGTAATCCCTGCAGCTCAGGAGGCTGAGGCAGAAAGAAGGCAAATTCAAATCTAGCCTCTGCAATTTAATGAGGCGCTAAGCACCTAGTGAGACCCTGTCTCAAAATAAAACATAAAAATGGCTGAGGATGTAGCTCAGGGATTAAGTGTCCTGGGTTCAATCCCTGGTACCAAAAGGGGGGAAAAAAAAGAGTCTTAAACTAGCCAGGAATCATGGCACATGCCTATAATCCCAGGGTCTTGGAAGGCTAAGGCCAGCCTGGGCAACCTAGCCAGACCCTGACTCAAAAAAAAAAAAGGGGGGGTGGGGTGGGGCTAGGGATATAGTTCTGTTGGTAGATTGCCTGCCTCATATGTCCAAGGCCCTAGGTTCAATTTCCAGCACCACACACACACACAAAAAAAAAGCCTGGGTAGAATACTGAGAGATAGAGCACCCCTAGGTTCAATCCCCAATATTACAAGCAATATCCAACAACAAAAAGTCTTCAATCAATACCTAATATAAAATATTATATATATATAAATATATTATATATATATATAAAAATATATAATCAATACCTAATATAAAATATTAAAATTCCCATCCCCTCTTCCATCAACAAGGTGAGAAAAGGGGAAAAATTAATGCCATTTGGTATCTTCTATTTCATTAGTGAGATTCTTTTTCTTGCTTTCTTTCCTAATCTAATAACTAAAACAAAACTACTTTCATGTTTTATAAATAGAAAATATAATCTAGTTCATAACCTAGTAGCTATCAATTGTAAGTGATCACCTACTTAACTTCTTTGACAACCTTCTTTGCTGATTTAATTGTGGATTCTGTGTCATTCAAAGTTTGCCAGAATGAGTAATAAAGTCCAGATTATTCTTTTATCTCTACATGTTTCTTCTTCCTCTTCCCCCTTTCTCTATTCTTCTTCTTCTTCTTTTTTTTTTTTTTTTGGTCTAAGGATCAAACCTAGGGCCTCGCATATGATAGACAAAAGCTATACCTTTTTGAACTACACTCCAGCCCTTTTTTCTTTTTGGTACTGGGGACTGAAACTAGCAGTGCTTTTCCACTGAGCTACATACCCAGACTTTTTTTTTCTTTTTCTGTGACAGGGTCTTACTAAGTAGCCCAGGCTGGCCTTGAACTTGTGATCTCCCTGCCTCAGCTTCCCAAGTAGTTGAGATTACAGGTACGTGCCACCATGCCCAAACAAACATTTCATTTTAGTATCTCCTTATGTGAAGAACATGACTATTATCTAGTTACATTAGAGTTTCACTTTGTCAATCAGTATGTTTGATAATTGAAAGACAAACTTATATTTCAAGGTCATACATGATAGCTCACTAAATAAGAAAAATAATAGCCACTAATTTTATTATAGCTTATTACATATAGCATGGTGCTACACCAGTTATATGTACTGTCTTATTTAACCTTCAAGAAATAAAATTAATTGTAGTATGTACTATTATTTTCCTCATTTTATAAATGAAACTGAGGCTACCAAAGGCTAACCAATTTGCACCAAACCCCCCAAATTTTTAATCATATAGCTAAGAAAATTCATACCTATGTCTGTGTGACCCTTTCTCTCTTAACAAGTGTATTTTGTTCCCCTCCATTTCCTAAACATACTTAAATAATATCAGAGAACTTTTCCTAGGGTTTTAAGCAATTTCTTTAAATCCCATAGGCATATGGTAAAATTTAATATTTTGGACAAATTAGGGAAAAGGAATACAGAAATTCTGAATCAGTTAGTACATATAATATTTAAAAAGCCCAAATGGCCCAGAGTGATTGCATACACCTGTAATCCCAGCAACTCAGGAGGCTGATAAAAGAAGATCACAAGTTTGATGTCAGCCTCATCAACTTGGTAATAATAACCTGCCTCAAAACAAAAAAATTGAAAGGGCTGGGGATGTAGCTCATTGATAGAGCACCCCTGGGTTCAATTCTTAGTATCAAACACATGCATACATACACAAAATAAAAAAGAGAAAAAAAAGCCCATGTTAGACCAAGAAGGCTTTTACAAATTAGCTTTCCTAAGAGCTGTATCAGCATATCAAATATTCTAGAGGAAAGTAATTTTTCTAAGTTACTAAATTCTTTTCAGAAGAAGCTTAATCATTCTCCCCAAGTCCTATTTACTGAATAGATCAAATATCTAATTATATTAGATAGAAAAATTCAACCTACTCATTATCCTATCATTAAAAATTCTTTATTAGCTGAGACCTAATTAATCAGGTTTTACTGAACAAAAATGTAAGAATTCACATAATCTTAAATTTTAAAATATGCAACAAAATAAGAACACAATAAGCAGAAAATTAAAGCATGAAGGAAAGAATAGGTAACAGCTTTACCAGGGCATGAATAATCTCATGTTTCACTGTGGACAGCATCCCAATAAACTCCTGAGGCTGGGTAGAGATCATATTTGGACACAGGTTAGCATATCCTGCTATTGGCCTGTTAAAATAGACATCGAATTTTTATTATATTCCAGAACAATATTTATTACTATACTTACTAATCTATGATTCTCTATGAAAAACTGTTCAAGGACAGAAAAACCTTTATTTAATATTCAATATAATTTTTTGAAATCTTTAAAAAAAATTTTAGTTATAGATGGATACAATATCTTTTTTTTTTTTTTTTTGATGCTGGGGATTGAACCTAGGGCCTTGTGCAAGCAATGCAAGTACCCTACCAACTGAGCTATATCACCAGCCCCTAGATGGACACAATATATTTATTTTATTTATTTATTTTTTAGGGTGTTGTGGATCAAACCCAGTGCCTCATATATGTAAGTACGTGCTCTGTCACTGAGCTACAACCCCAGCCCTTCAATGTAATTTTGTGGCTAACTTTCACTATCTTTTACTCTCAAGACATGTACCCTTTGCTTTCTTATGGCATGACAAAGGAAAATCTATTTCCATAAAAGGATATATGGCCAATTAATTATATATCAGTGTAAATTAAAATATGTAATACCAAAAAAGGAATAAACTAAAAAATGTACATTCTAGTATTATTTCATTGTAAAACCCGTATTTGATTTTTAGCATTTCCCTATATTTTCAGGTATAGAGACAACTAAGTAGACAGGGAAAACAGATATATAATGGGGCAATAAACCATTCAGGTTGCTGAAAATTGCTCAGCCTTTCTTAATTTCCATCTTTCCTTTTCTTCTGCTGCCAAAATGCCTACATTCACATACATACTTTTACCTTCCCATCATCTTCTTTCAAGTTGTACACACTATAGAATCTACAGAATTCTACATTCTCTCTGTGTGCCTAGAACTGGAGAATTCAGGACCACACTAGGACCCAGGGTGATTAAATCACTTCTACCATGTACCTACTTGTCTTTCAAAAGCTATGGTAAACAGACAATGCTAAGGAACATGAAGATTCTTCTACATTTTTTTTCCTAACATTTACCACAGAAAAACTACAAACCTCACCAATTATATTTCCTTATTTATAAAGAAGATACACTTTATTTAAATAAAAATGCAGTACATTTCTTTATACTTGATAGCAACAGACTTAGAAAAAGTGCGAAGATAAATTACTTATCAAAACATTGCACGGTGACTTCTAAAATATAAAATATGTCATTGCTAGGCTTAAAAGTCTTCAGGGACTTCCTTTTTATTTTTGCTTTTTGCACTCTAGTATTGCACCTAGGGATGCTCTACCACTGAGCCACATCCTCAGCCCTGTTTATTTTTTAAGACAGGGTCTCACTAAGTTGCTGCGACTGGCCTCAAGCTTGCAATTCTCCTGCCTCAGCCTCCCAAGTCACTGGGATTACAGGCATGAGCCATCACATGTGGCTACTTCATGGACCTCTCACAGCACTTAAAATAAGTAATAGTTCTGTCTGCCTCTTCTAACACAGTGTCCACTGAAGTGACCTCTGACAGCAAAATGTATACATGCTTTTTCCTAACATAAGTTTTTTTCTCCAACCTCTTTACTTGGATAAAGCCTATCGATGTTCAGGTCAAAGCTAAAATTTCACTTATTCAAGAGGCTTTCCTTGCTCAACTGAATGAAATGTATCTTCTCCTTTTACTCCCTTTTACAACATCCTGTACAAAGTATTTTTCTATAAAGTATAATATTTTAAATCACATATCTACAATTAAAATTTAAACAAATACCTGTCTTCTTCTGAAATCTGTAAATTCCATGAGGTGGGTGCACATGTGTATTTTGTTCACCTCGTCTGCTGGCAATATATTAGACATTCAAATAATAATGGAATGAATTCATGAAATACACCAGTTTTGAAGGAAGATTCCTTCAAAAAGATTCAAAAAAGAAATACTGGAGACATTGTACTGCTCATTCTATAAATATCAATACTATTCTCAGAAAAAAACAAAATCTTTCCCTAGATATGAGTAGTTTCATAGTCATGGTACAAAGAACATTTATTCTTTTAGCTACTCATTCATACCAAACAAACCAAACATTAAGGTGCTGTAAATAAATATAGCTATAAATAAACATAACAATGACAATGAAACACATCTCTCACTTAAGGGGATTCTCCTTTGTGTGACTCCTATGCTGGGTTCTCTCACCAGAAGACAACTAGACATTTTTGGTACTTTCCACATTATGAGATGCTGAACTGAGATTAACTAACTTAGACTCAATCCAGGATTTCATCTTTCTTCTCACTTCTCCAGGGATGTCTTTCTTATTCTAATACATAAGGTTCATTTTAATGGGTCTTTTAGAAAAGTAATAAAAACTCATTGTCAAAAGGTATACATAACGCAACATAATATTGGAATGTACAAAGAAAAAAGTGAATATTACCTGTTTTATACCCTACACTTACTAAATTCCATCAACAATATTATGTGCATCCATTTTATGGTAACTAGTCATCCTGGTTTGCCCAGGACTGAGGGGTTCCTGGAATGTGAGACTTTCAGTGTTAACAAATGATACTACCAGGGCAGTCCTAGACAAACTGGGATGACTAGTAATCCTATTTCTGACTTTTTCCTTAGCACATTCAAATACATACATAGATTTTTATTAAACAAATATGGACTCGTATTAGGTATTCTCCTTTGCAATCTTATTTTGACCCTTTCTAATAAGTTCAAAATAAGATTTTGTGTGCATTTGATACGTATAGCTTAGTTAAAGTTAAAATAAAAATATGATTTTGCAGCACTCCTTTTGGGAAAGTATACTTCTCAAAGATATCCACTTTTCTTAAATATCTCATTTTATCAAGTAACTTATTCATTTAATACTTTAACTAGCAAATTTCATAGCTATTAAGACATCATTCATAATTATAAGTTATAAATTTAAAGGCATCTCCTCAAGGAAAAAAGAATACTAGCATATACATAATCTGCAAAAACGGTACTTTCTTCTACAGCAACATACTCAATAGTTGATACTTAGCTTTCTCAACATTCAGTCTAAAGACTTGAATTGATTTCACCAGTCAACAATTACATCTTATCACACTAAGAGACTGCTTTTCATAATGCATTTACTTTTACTTCCTTAAGTACCTTTAAGATTGACAATACAAACCAGGCACAGCGGCATACATCTATAATCTCAGTAACTTTGGAGACTGAGACAAGAGGATGGCAAGTTCAAAACCAGACTGGGCAACTTAGCAAGGCCCTAAGCAACTTAGCAAGACCCTGTCTCAAAATAGAAAATTAACAGGGGATGTGGTAAGTGGTAAAATGCCTCTGGGTTTAATCCCCAGTGGCAAAAAAAAAAATCAAAAAGATTGACACTACAATTCTGAAGCATATACCAGCATTTTCTTCGTATTGTCTACATGATTCAACTAAGTTTTCTAATTTTTCTTCAAGTAAATTACACCAATAGAAAAAAAAATGGCTCTTTATGTTGGAGTCAATAAATGGATGTTTTGCACCACAGCAATGGTCCTTACATGAACATGAATTAGACACATTACCCTCTATTAAATTTGAGAATGTCTATATAGTCAATTCTGAGACATGCATCAGTTTCTACTGTTTTTTTAATGTTTTTAGTTGTAATTGGACACAATACCTTTATTTTGTTTATCTAGTTTTTTTTTGTTTTTTGTTTTTTTGTGGTGCTAAGGATCAAACCCAGTGACTCATGCATGCTAGGCAAGAGCTCTACCACTGAGCCACAACTCCAGTCCAGTTTCTACTGCTTTTTTTTAACTGATTTGCTTGATGTATGACAGGCAATCTTCTGTATATATACTAACTTTTCATTTCAAGGCTAGGCTGCTTCCCCATGAAAATTTTTTAAAAATCATTTGTAAAAAACAAAGAAGTTTCTGAATTGTTAAGTGATTATTTAGCTAAGTGCAGCATATGTAACAAATGATACGACAATTAACTTATTCTCAATTAACAACTGAATTGTTTCTTTACAGAAGTATTCACCTGGAAAGAAAATTCTCTTGACAATACACTTTTTCTTTGGAGTTTATGGGTAAAAAAGATAGGATCAGAATGAAAGAGGAGTGGAGAAGAAAAAGTCAAATGAGTTTTTCACTATTCTTCATTCTGACCAGAAAACTTCTATTACCAATATGAATAACAGTCCTACCACAGAGGAAGAGGGGGCACCCTTTAAACCCAGGCAGCATGTTATTTCTTACTACTAGAGGCAATTGTCAAATGTAAAATTCCTGTAATGGTAACAATAAAAATATGGTTTAAGAGTTCCCTGATTAGATCTTATAAAATAAATCTCAAAGAAACCTTTACCTGTCCATTTTTGCTTCCTGCTGACAATAGGCTGCATAAGAGATGATGTTTTCATGGCGGCATCTCTCAGTGGCCAGAGCACCAACATAAAGGACAAAGTCTGCATCTTGGACACCCTCTTGATCCAGCATACCCACTGCTCCACAGGGCCACTTACCCCCTCGGCAAACCCTACATTGCTGCACCAGTAGGGATGAACAGAAAAATCAGACCAGAGACGTGGGTAGCTAAAGAGACAAAACTTAAGAGTGAATCCAGTATATATCTAAATATGGTATGATTTATTTTATAAAGGCCAAAAAACTAGTATGCAGAAAAGATAGAAATTAAAAAGGTTTCAAAACCCTAAAACTTAGTGATGAAACTTCCAGGGCTGGGGATGTGGCTCAGGCGGTAGCGCGTTCCCCTGGCATGCGTGTGGCCCGGGTTCGATCCTCAGCACCACATACAAAAACAAAGATGTTGTGTCCGCCAAAAAAAAAAATAAATAAATATTTAAATTCTCTCTCTCTCTCTCTCTTAAAAAAAAAAAAAAAAAGAAACTTCCATATACTTTTTTTTGGGGGGAGGGGGTGATTGGGATTGAACTCAGAGTCTCAACATGCTAAATGCTCTACCACTGAACAATGTCCTATACACAATTTTTACAACTTTCTTTGAGGCTATAGTTATTTCAAAATTAATTAATAAAAAACCTTTTAGTTAATGGAAATATATTTCCTATTGTAAAGAAATCCATGTATCTTATTTAAAAATTTTGATAATATAAAACCATACAAAGAAAAAATTAAAGTCATCCATGATTATTACCCTTGTTTCTAGTTTTCTTTTTTCACCCCTCTCAGTAGTAAGAGACTTGTTTCTAGTATTTTCTAGGCAAATCTTACTTTGACTCTTCAAATTGCAATTAGAAAAAAATCAGTAATTTTTTTAGGTTAAGCTATGCTTGCAGAAAGAAGAAAAAACAAAAACAAAAGACCCAGACACTCCCATTTCACTTAATAGAAAATATATGTTATTTACTCTTGCTTCTATAACATATCTTTATAATTTTAAAATTCAATTATTTTAACCTATTAGTAGCTGGTATTACAAAAAGTTTACAATTTTAAGCTTCTTTCTCATGATTATCTACTTAATTAAAAAAAATCAGAACTTTCAAGAAGTAGGAAGTAGAACTTGGAAGAACCAAGAAAATTAAAAGCAATGAACAAACTCTTAGAAAAAAAAATAATGAAATTAGTCTTAAAATATCTAGGAAGTGCCTTGGCGAAAGAGATAGGGATACAATCAACAATCTGTTTAAAATTTTAAACATGTCCCTAAAGCTCCTTGTGCACTCAAGAAATTTGAAACAGTTAAGTAAAACTGAGTAAGCAAATTGTAGGTGCCAACCTGTACAATTGTACAGGTGCCTTCACTTAGCTTCAAATACCTTAAGAAAAAAATTCCAAAGGAATCTAATCTAAAATATATGGTCTTCCTTCTATTTACTTACAATATAAACAAATACACATACTTTTTTCATTGGTGTATTACAATTATACATAAAATGGGATTTACTGTGACATATTCATACATGCATATAGCCTAATTTGATCAATTTTATTCGCCAGTTCTTCCTCTTTTCCCCTCCCCTCAGATCCCCTATCTCTACACTACTGATGTCCCTTCTATTTTCACGCGATTCCCTTTATTTCTCTGTAGCTTCAGCTTATAAAACATTTGACTCTTGGCTTTCTGAGTCTGGCTTATACAAATTTATTTAGTGTGATATTCTCCAGATCTATTGATTTATCACCAAAGGCACAATTTTATTCTTTTTTATGGCTGAATAGAACTCCATTGTGAATAGATACATTTTCTTTAACTATTCATCTGTTGATGACATCTATGCTAGTTCCCTAACTAGGCTCTTGTGAATTGCACTGCTATACACATTATGTATTGTTATGGTATGCTGATTCCAGTTCTTTTGGATAAGTCTTGAGGAATGGAATAGCTGGGTCATATATTGGTTCCTTACCTAGTCTCCTGAGGAATTGCTCTACTGATTTCCACAATGGTCATAATAATTTACGGTCTCACCAACAATTTATGTGTTCCTTTCTCCCCACATCCTCTCCAGTGTTTTTTGTTATTTCCATTCTTGAGGGTTGCCATTCTAATTGGGATGGGATGAAATTTCAGGTAGTTTTGATTTTTATTTCCCTGAATGCTAAAAATGTTGAACATTTTTCATATATTTTGGCCATTTGGCTTACTTCTTTTTTTTAATATATTTTTTTTTTAGTTGCGAGTGGATTTTTTATTTTATTTCTTTATTTATATGTGGTGCTAAGGATCGAACCCGGGGCCTCACACATGCCAGACAAGAGCTCTACCACTGAGCCACAACCCCAGTCCCTGGCTTACTTCTTTTGAGAATGTCTGTTTTGTTCTTTTGCCCACTTATTGACTAAGTTATTTGTGCTCTTGGTATTTTAAGTTTTTTGAATTCTTCATATACTCTGGGATATCCTCTGTTCAGAGAGTAACTAGCAAACTCCCATTCTGTAGGCTCTTAATTGTTTCCTTTGATGTGCAGAAACTTTTAAATTTGATGCCATTCCACTTATTCTTTGTTTTAATTCTTTTTGTATTTTTTTTATACCAGGGATTGAACTCAGGGGCACTTGACTACTGAGCCACATGTCCAGATCTATTTTGTATTTTTTTATTTAGAGACAGGGTCTCAATGAGTTGCTTAGTGCCTTGCCTGTTGCTGAGGCTGCCTTTCAACTTGCAATTCTCCTGTCTCAGCCTACCAAGCCGCTGGGACTACACAGGCATGTGCCTCTGCACCCGGCCTTTTTGTTTTAATTCTTGTGCTTCAGAAATCTTATTAAGAAAATCAGTGCTTGTGCCTATTTGTTGGAGTGTTGACCCTGTTTTTCTAAGTTATCTGGTCTAATTCCTAGGTCTTTCATCCATTTTGAGCAGTGTAAGAGATAGGGGTCTAATTTCATTCTATAAATGGCTACTCAGTTCTCCTGGCACAATTTATTTAAAAAGGCTATCTTTTTTCTACCTTATGTTTTTTGGCATCTTTGTCAAAGATGAGATGACTGTGGCTTCTGTGTGGGTTGTCTGTGTGTCTTCTGTTCTCTTCTACTGGTCTTCATGTCTGTTTTTATGCTGTATGTAGTTTTTGTTACTAAAGCTGTGTAGTTACCATTAGTTCTTAAAGGAAACCACTAACATTTTGATTTTTGTACAGATTTTTTAACATACACATTCCTCTAGACTATTTCATAATTTTTAACTTATGTATATCTGTATTTTTCAATAAAACACATTGATAATTTTTTTTCATTTAAGAGCTTAAATATCTTTTCAAGTTAGTAATAGAGATCTACTTTGTTCTAAAACAACTGCATAGTATTCCATTATATGGTTATAACATAACTTACATATGTATACTTATCGTTTTACAAAGAACACCCTTGAACACACAGAAGATAGTTAATACTCTTTTTTTTTTTTTTTCCTTGAGACAGTGTCTCACTGTGTTGCTCCAGCTAGTCTCAAATTCATAATCTCAAGCAATCCTCCTGCCTCAGCTGGAGCTACAGGTATGTGCCATTGTGCCCACATAGTTATTAGTACTTTTGGAATAAATGTGTAAGTTGGGTTGAAGCATATCTTAAGGGATATCAAATTGCCCTTTTAAAAAAACCGAGGTAAGCCAGATGCGGTGGCGCACACCTGTAATCCCAGTGGCTCAGGAGGCTGAGGCAGGAGGATTATGAATTCAAAGCCAGCCTCAGCAATTTAGCAAGGCAATAAGCAACTGGCTAGTGGTTGAGCACCCTTGGGTTCAATGTTCAGTACAAAAAAAAAAAAAAAACTTGAGGTAAGTATATAAGTGCTCAAAGGTGTTCTGGAAAATAAGGATAAAGTTCTAAGCTAAACTGATTCAGCACTTCAGAGACAAATGGGGAAGAAAACAAATGAAAGTAAATGTCATTAAATGCACTTGAAAAGCAATGAAAAAACAGAATCAGCATATCTAACTATTATACTTTTGGTAGAAAAATAAACTTACTAAAGCTCTATATTTGAATCTATAAAAATTTCCCACTGAAAAGATTCAAATGTGCTCCCATGGTTAGACTACAGAGTAAAAAACATTGCTAAAAGAAGGGTGAATTACCTGGAGATGTTCCTCAGGCACAATAACTGGTCCACACTTTGTATGTGGTGCACATTCACCAGTACAGTATCTATGAGGATCATTTTCTTTCCGCAGGTATTGGTTTGTTGCACATTGTCTTTGGTACATTTGTATATGAAAGTTTAAATACAAAAAAAAAAATAATAAAAGTAAGAAAGAATAGTTCACAACAGTTAAAAACAATGCAATAAACTAGTAAGTGCTATGTTACTTCACTAGTAACCTTATTAGGTTACTGTTTAAGTTACAAAAATAGGCTAAGAAGGAATTCTAGTTCTGTGGGGAATCCCCCTGATCTGGGTTTTCAAGTACCTAAATACTTTTATGAAGTCAATACTGTGGCCATGTGAAGGAGAGATGAAGGGGGTTTGGGGAACAGAGGACCATACCACCCTTGGAAAAGATTCTGTAGACTACCTCATTATGGAAAATTAGAGAAAGAATAATTATCCAGCAGGTGCTTTTTCATTCTTTTTATATATGTTGCAGTTTGGTCTGTAAGAACAATATAATAAAATATTCTAGTATAAATCTTATACATTGCCATGCTGGTAGAATGAGGAGTGCAGAGTACTAAATGAAGAAAACAACCAGTGTTTAATGTTACCTACCTGCTAAGTAAGATAGTGCCAGCAGGTCTACGAACCTGAAAAGTCTTCTCTAAATACGAAATAGCTTGCGGGAAAAGTTTGTTCTAAATAATAGGTAGAAGGAAAAAAAAAAAAATAAGAATTATAGTCAAGGGATAAATTATAGTTAAATAAGTAAGCACAGTATATTAATGACTGAGGGGACAAGAAAGAAAACCCTTACAATTCTGGAATACAGATCCTAGTCCAAGGTTGTGTGGCAGTGCATAAGCAAAGAGTGAACCTAGGTGGAAAGAAATTTCCTTGTTCTCTAGTTGAATTTGGGAAGAGAGAACTAGGCAGAAACTTCTTTCCCTACTTTCATTTAAATAAAAAATTAGAAAATATAAATCTTAATTATTAATCCAGATAACTTCAAGTTTAAGACTGATTTAGACTCTCTCAGGAGCAGATTATGTTAAAAAAAATCTTAAGTTTAAACTCACTAATTTCTCTATCCTATAGTGAATTGGTTTAATGTGTGTATGTGTGTATGACTTTCACATCAGTTAAAAATCTGATGAAGTTTGCATATTTATAAACAACTTTGGCATATCACACTATCAGGTCAATTAATCTTCAGAAGAATGAACATTCCCAGGGGCTGAGAATGTGGCTCAAGTGGTAGTATGCTCGCCTGGCATGTGCAGATCGCTGGGTTCGATCCTCAGCACCACAGAAAAATAAAATAAAGATGTTGTGTCCACCAAAAACTAAATATTAAAAAAAAAAAAGAATGAACATTCCCACAAAGAGAAAAGTGTATTCAACGTTTTTGAAAAGTTGTCGTTTTCACCCTACCCCAGCATGCCTCGTTCCCAAAAACTTGAGCAAGAAGTACAAAAGGAGAAGACTGATTTAATATCAATTATAAAATAAGGCAACTAATTTCATGCCAAATACTGACAAAATCTCATTGAGGATGTAACAAAAACTACTTGGTAAAATGATAAATATATTCACTACCAACATCTTTTATTTAATCATTCATAAAAGTCCTGGGTTTTTAAAAAATATTTATTTTTTAGTTTTAGGTGGACACATATCTTTATTTTAATTTTTATGTGGTACTGAGGATTGAAACCAGTTCCTTACACATGCTAGGCAAGCGCTCTACCTGAGCCACAACCCCAGACCTTTATATATTTTATATATTTATATATTTTATGGGAGAGTGGGGCAGGAGAACTGCAAGTTGGAAGTCAGCAGCAACTTGGCAGTACCTTGTCTCGAAAAAATAATAAAAAGGGATGGGGTATAGTACAGTTGTAGCTTGCTCCCGAGTTCAATTCCCAGGACTGGGGGGAAAAAAAATACATATATACACACACACACACACACACACACACACACGCACACACACACACACACACATACACACACACACATACACACACACACACACACATAATTTTAATTTTAAATGTCCTAATTCATAAGTATTTATTACATACCTTTACAAGGTATCTTTTCTCAGGGAGCAACCTGAAAATAATGACATAAAACATAAGAACTCCCACTCTTGAGGCAAAGCACTCTCATTTGTTCAGATTCCATCTGTCAAGAGCCCCAAGGAACGCTGTGTGGAAATAGTATCTGTCTCCAAAAATCTCCCATTTACCACAGTGAGTATTTGAGGATCATTCTGTGCCAAACCACAGGGCTAAGTATGATCACATGTTATCTCATTCATCTGAGAATGTTAAGTATAGGGAAAGACAAACTACTTCTAATAGTTCTTCATAAACTACTATGGACTCATAATTCATCTGTTTTCTGATACTTCTTAGATTACATAAAATCTGTTTGTTTAATAATTTGGCAAACTTTCTTATAGTTTATGTTAGTATTTTCTCCAATTACTTATTGGCAAAAGCCTTCCAGATCTATTATTGATAACATGCAGGAAGATTCATATTTGTTCTGATTAAGGTATTTAATCATTTCCTATGGTCTTTGGCTTTTCAGCTAAAAACATATTCTGCTTAATTCCATCTTTTTTTTTTTTTTTTTAAAGAGAGAGTGAGAGAGGGAGAGAGAGAGAGAATTTTAATATTTATTTATTTTTTTAGTTATCGGCGGACACAACATATCTTTGCTTTGTATGTGGTGCTGATGATCGAACCTGGGTCGCACGCATACCAGGCGAGCGCACTACCGCTTGAGCCACATCCCCAGCCCTTAATTCCATCTTTTATAAATACACATATATATATTTAGTTGTAGATGGATTAAACACCTTTATTTTATTTATTTATTTTTTTTGGTGCTGAACCCAGTGCTTTCACACATCCTAGGCAAATGCTCTACTACTGAACCACAACCCCAGCCCCTGCTTAATTCCATCTTAAAACTACACTAGTGTTTTTTAAAGTTTGAGCTATGAACTTTATTACTTCAGGCAACAGAAGAAAATATCTTTAATATTTAGATTAACAATAAAAAGATGACAAAATACTAGTGTACTTACTCTTCAATACTTTTATCATAGATAGTCTTAATTCTTAAGTGTTCATCAACATCTCTCTTTACAACATGATTTGTCTTAAGATGAACCTTATTTATGACCTAGAAAAAGAAATAGTTTTGAAAAACAATTTTTAGAAGACGTACATTTTTTCTTTATTGAGGTAGTATTTATATATAATAAAATATACCAATTTTGTTAGCTAACTGAGATCCAAACTTAAAAATCAATAACCAAACTTCAAATTTATACTTAGTAAAAAAGTCCCTTAGCTCATCCTCCATGATTTCAGCATTCATAACCTCAAATATCTCCCAAGCAACTTCTATCATCTGGAAGAATACTATGAACTTGCATCACATGAATAAATTGTTATGGTAATGCCAGCTGCCAAAAAGGTCTGAGTTTCTCTGCTGCTTATCTAGTTTCCTACTATATTTCTTACTGGAATTTTGTGTGTTCAGAAAATGATAGGAAGACACTAAAAGTATCTTAAATTATTCTAAAAAGAGGATAAAAACTTCCAGGTGTTTCACTTGGAATTTTTTCTCATTTCATAATTTCTTAAAGGAAGGAATAAAAGAGAAGAAAGGTCTCAGCAGTATCAAAACTTGATGCAACTCTTAGCCAGACATAGTGGTAAATGCCTGTGATCCCAGTGACTCAGGAGGCTGAGGCAGGAGGATTGCAAATTCAAGGCCAGCCTTAGAAACCTAGTGAAACACAAAGCAAGTTAGCAAGACCCTGTCTCATAAAATAAAAAAAAAACAGAAATTTTTTAAAAAGGGCTTGGGATGTGGTTCAGTGGTTAAGCAACCCTGGGTACAATCCCTGGCACCAAAGAATAAATAAATTAAAAAAAAAAAACTTAATGAAATTTTTAAAATACAGGAAAAAAATGTGTCAGTTAAACTAAAAGTAAGCTGTATGCTACTCCATTCTTTTAACTCTAAGGATGAACAATCACATATTGTTTATGAGGGTTTATAGAAAAGACAATGGAATTTTATGTTTCATAGGAAACAGCCCTACTATACGCCTTTGATCCAATAATATATAACAACTCATAGGTTATATTGCCTGCACTACTGGCCTGATACCTTGCCTCTAAGCTCTTCTCCCTTTCATTCCATTCCAACCCACATCTCCAGATAACAGACTGTTTTTTCCTTCAGTGCTAGGGATGATCCCAGGGGCTTGCATATGCTAGGCAAGTGGTGCAGCACTGAGGGATGGCCCCAGTCCCAGACTGTTTTATGGCTAGTAAAAAGTCATCAGAAATGTCTAAGCACAGCAAAGGAATATGGTATTTCCAACTGGATTTTAAGAAACCTACAGGCTAAAATTCTTATATTGATATATCAAAGATCTCTAGAAGCCAGTGGTTAAAGATCCAGAGTCTAGAATTAAATTTCTGGGGCTTCATTCTTGGCTCCACTATGTACTAACTCTGTGATCTTAGGCAAGTTACCCAACTTTTCTGTGATCAAATTTCTTGTGTGTAAATAGTATAAGATAATACACATAAATGTGACTGACATAAAATAAATGCTCAAAAAATGTTCACTATTATATTTTCATTAAGACTATTTCTTCCACCTTTCTCTTCACTACTTATGTCTGGAGAAACTAAACTATTTGGTTTCTGAACACAAATTGTGATTCCTTGCCTCCTCATTTGCACTGCTGTTTCTCATGCTTGCTTATGCTTTTCCCTCCTTGGAATGGTCTTTCCTCCTCTTCATAAATTAGAACCCTCCGCCTCCAGCAAGAAGATTGTAGCATGAAATCCCTGAAACATTCCTCAAATCCTCTCTGATAGAAATGATATCACCTTCGGGCTGGGGTTGTGGCTAAGTGGTAGAGCTCAACCTAGAATGATCAAGGCCCTGGGTTCAATCCTCAGCACCACATAAAAATAAGTAAGAACAATAAAGGTATTGTGTCCAACTACAACTAAAAAATAAATTTTAAAAAAAAGAAATGATCTCACCTTCCTTTAACTTCAACAGTATCACTTTCATAGAACATCATTAGATTTTATAATTAACTGTATACTTTTCTAAACTACTGTACAATCAATCCATAGTGCCCAAAACACAAACATATTCAGTCAACCTTCAAAAACTAAAAACACAAAGAAAATGGAACATAATATTCTTTCTTCAGAATGAGTTAAACTATAAACCAATAACACTAATAAAATTAATGTGAAAAATTGATAAAGTAGTATAAAATCTTTAAAATATTTCTTTTAGCTGAATGTGGTGATGCATGCCTATAATCCCAGCTACTAAAGAGGCTAAGGTAGGAGGATTGCAAGTTCCAGGCCAGCCTGGGCAACTTGGCAAGACCTGTCTTGAAATAAAATTCTTTAAAAAGGGTATGTAGCTCAGTGCCGCAGTCTGGCTGGGCATAATTCACGAGCCACTTATCAAGCAGAAACTAACTTTATTTTTAGAACACAGGATGGACCACACAAGCTCTTCAGGAATTCCCTCAGAGCCCAACTGCCACCACTGGCTTCCCACAAGCCTCTCAACCCCGCAACTCCTCCTGCTCTTGAGGCCGATTGGCTGGGTCATGTGGGCAGAGCCAAAAAAGTCCCCCAGTGAGCAGCTCCATGGTCTGAAAGGGCGGGGAAACAGCCCAATGAGCATCACCGCAGAGGAGCCAATCAGCTGGCAGCTGGAAGTTTGCTGGGGCCACTGTGAGCCAATCATCAGCTGGCAGCTGTTAGTTTGCTGGGGCCCCTTCCGCTGTGGCTCTCAACAGCTCAGGAGTACAGTACTCCTAGCATGTGTGAGGCCATAGGTTTCATTCCTAGTACCACAGCACAAACAACAATAAAAAAATTCTTTTGCATCCATAATATATTAAAAATGAAAGATGACTTAAGATTCAAAAAATTAAACAAAGAGCCAAAACTAACAAATTTATTTATTTATTTTTGGGTGCTGTGAATGGAACCCAGGGTTTTATGCATGCTAGAAAGATCCTCTACTACTGGGCTACAGCTACAGCCTACATTAATTAATTGAAACATATATTTTTGGGCTGCGGCTGTAGTTCAGTGTTAAGAGTGCTTGCCTAGCATATATGAGGCACTGGGTTTGGTCCTTGGCATCACATAAAAATAAGTAAAATAAAGGTATTAAGTCCATTTACAACTAAAAATATTTTTAAAAAAAACATATTAAATGCTTTCATATGCAAAGCATTGTTATAGGCACTTGGATTCAAATATAAACTGTACAATCCTTGACCTAAAGGTAATGAAGGGCAAATAAATCCAATAATTATTAAAATAAAATAAATAAAGATCACAGAAGGAGGGTACTTAAGTTAAAGAAACATAATAAGGAGATGCTCCAGGGAGGTGATATTTGAGAAAAGATCTGAAAGAACAAAACAGGAATTAATATCTCTAAATTTAAATGCAATAGACAACATGAAAAGTACAAAATCAGAGATATGAAGCACTGCAGTAATCTGTAGAAGTAGACATTAAGAACCGCTGGCTTCCAGAAATGGAATGGTAGCTTGATATCATCTCCCTGCAGAGAACACATTATAAAATAGGGACAAAATATTTTTTTAAAATACTATTTGAAAGTACTGAAACAAACAAAAATAACCAAAACCCAAACAAACAACTAAAAACCAGACATAACTTAGAAAAATCCACCCTTGGAATACAGAAATAATATCTCTGAGATTTGCCGAAAGCACTTCACATTCTGTGTCTCTTGGAGTGGCAAAAAAGGCAGAGCTTTACTGGCTTGTGTTAGACTTACAGCAAAGTGTTCAGAGACTAGAGCACTGGAAAGTTAGAAAAAGATTTGAAAGCAATGAGAGAAAAAAAACACATTCTATACAGGAGGGGAAGAAAAATACAAATGGTATTGACTTATTATCAAGAACAATGGAGACAATGAAAGACAATGAAACAATTGTTAAAGGGCTAAAGGACAGATTGAACATATAAATCTATAGCCAATGAAACAGCAAAAACGAAAAGAAAGCTAGTCATTTCGGGATATACCTATAATCCTAGCTACTCAGGAGATTAAAGGGAAAAGGAATGCAAATTTGAGGCCTACCATCACAACATAGCAAGACCCCAAATTAAAAAAAAAAAAAAAAAAAGTGAAGGGGAATTCATTCAGAAAAATGCAAATAGAAAATTCATCACCAGCAGACATATACTACAGAAAACATTAAAGGAAGTTTTTCACAGTATTTGTTAATGAAAATGATAGTAGATGTTAACATGGTTCTGGAGGAAGGAATAAGGCCACTGGAAATGGTAAATATACAAGAGACATAAAAGACTACTAAGCAGAAGAGTTAATAGCAGAAATGAGACTGTTCTTTATAAAGGCCTGCTTGCAAAATTGACCTTCCACTAGCATCTGGGAATTTGAATGGCAAGCTGTTCTCTATGCTGATCTAAAACTTCCTTAAATGATAAGGGTGGTTCTCTCTAATTAAAGTGCTTGTACACAAAAGTGGTGAACAATTCCTCATTTCCAGGAGTCTGAAATTTCAGTGGCTAAAATAATCTCTACATAATCATCTCTACATAATCATCCCTACATACCCAACCTCCAATAAAATCCCTGGACCCCAAGGCTCAGATGAGCTTTACTGGTAGTGAGCACTTTGTGCATAATGATAGAATTCACTGATGAAAGAATTAAGCACAGTCTATGTGAACCTTCTTGGAGAGGACTTTAAAACTCTTTGCTGGTTTACTCCAGTCTTTGAATCATAATCCTTTATGCTTGGCTGATTTTGCTTTACGTTCTTTCACTGAAATAAATCTTAAATGTGAACATGATTTTATGCTGAGTCCAGTGAGCACATCACCAAATCTGCAGTGGTCTTGGGAACCTCAATACAATTATACACATATTTCTTATATTTTCAGTTCTTTACAGGTATAAAAATATTTAAAGGAAAAAATATAAAGTTGTAATCATGAGGCTTACATGTAGTTACAACAACATAAAAAAATCTGTAATAACATAAAAATAAATAAATAAAATAAAGAGATTGTGTCCAGTTACAACTAAGAAATGAATATTAAAATTTTTTTAAAATGATGTTTATAATATATTTATATAGTTACAATAATATCAGAAAGATTAGGGATTAAACTAGGCATGGTGGCTCAGGCCTGTAATCCAAGAGACTCAGGAGACTCAGGCAGAAAAATCACAAATTCAAAGCCAGTAGTGAGGCTCTAAGCAACTTAATGAAACCCTATCTCAAAACAAAAATTAAAAAGGGCTGGGGAGGTGGCTTAGTAGTTAAATGCCACAAGTTTCAATTGCTGATACTGAAGAGGAAGAGGAAGAAGAAGAAAAAGAAGAAGAGGCAAGAATATGTCAAGTTTGAGGCCAGCCTTGGAAACTCAGCGAGACACTATGTCAAAATAAAAAATGAAAAAGGACTAGGGAAGTAGGGATAGAATGCCCTGGGTTTAATCCCTAGTATCATACACACACAAAAAAAGACAAAAATATTACTTAAAATGCATAAGCACACACATACACAAATAAATGCAAAAATAAATGCAAAAGGATGTAAAGATATATCAGTCAACTTTAATCATAAACAAGCTGAAATGGGTATAGTTAATATCAGATAAAATGATAAAGGGTCACATCAAAAGACATAAAAAATTATAAATGTGAATGCATGTAATTAAAGGAGACTCAAAAATTATGAAGCAAAACTGACAGAACTAAAGAAAGAAACAAATCTATAATCTTAAAGATTAAAATCTTAACAATTGGACTAAAAATTTAAGAATATAGGAAATATGAAGTATACTATCGCCTTACCTTATTGACATGTATAGAAATCCACTCAATAACCATACAACATATATATATATATATTTTTTTTTTTTTTTTTTTTTTTTTTTTTTGGTACCAGGGATTTAGCTAAAGGGCACCCAACCACTGAGCCACAGCTCCAACCCTTTAAAAAAAAATTGGGGGATGGGTACTGAGGATTGAGCTCAGGTGTACTCGACCACTGAGCCACATTTCCAGCCTTATTTTATATTTTATTTAGAAATAGGGTCTCACTGAGTTGCTTAGTGTCTCTCTCTTGCTGAGGCTGGCTTTGAACTTTCGATCCTCTTGAATCAGCTTCCCAAATTGGTAGGATTACAGGCATGGGCCACCATGTCCAGAACAACATATATTCTTTATACATGGGGGAAAAAAAAAGGCTACAACATAGTTTAAGCTATGACTAAAATAATCTCATATTTCATAACTGATATCTTAGAGAAGCTATTATACACTTAAATTAGAAACCATTAACAATAAGAACTGAATATTTATAAATTATACATTTTAAACAATTATAATAATTCATGATCAAAAAAGAAGTTGCCAAGGGAAATAAACATTTAAATAAATGATAATTAAAATACAAAGTGTCAAAATCTGTGGGAAGGAATTAAAGATGTACATAGAAATTTCTTTATTTGGTATGTGTGTGTCTGTGTGTGAACCCAGGGCCTGGTGCACACTAGGCAAGCAATCTATCACTCCCAGCATTTCTAACTTTGAATGTTTACATTGACCTGAAGAACCTAAAAAAACGGGGCTGGGGTTGTAGCTCAGTGATTGAGCACTTGCCTTGCATTTACAGGCACTGGGTTTGATCCTTAGCACAGGAAGGAAGGAAGGAAGGAAGGAAGGAAGGAAGGAAGGGAGGGAGGGAGGGAGGGAGGAAGGAAAGGAAGGAAAAAAGGAAGGAAGAAAAAAAGAAAGGTAGGTAGGTAGATATTGTGTCCATCTACAACTAAAAAAATTTTTAAAAAGAACCTAAAAAAAATGACCTAAATTTTCCCCCTTGCAATGTGAGCAAAGTAAATACACAATAAGTAGAAAGAGGAAATAATAATAAGTCAGGCACAGTATATACAACTGTAATCCCTGCTATTTGGGAGACTGAGGCAGGAGGATCACAATTTTAAGGCCAGTGTGGGCTATTTGCAAGAATAAATAAGACTGGGGGTATAGTTCAGTGAGAGAGAGCTTCCTTAACATGCAGAAGGTCCTGGAATCAACTGTCAGTGCTACCAAAAACAGTCAAAAAAATCAAATAAAACAAATAACAAAAACTGTACAAAATAAACCCCAGTTGGGCACAGTGGCACATGCCTGCAATTCCAGGGACTTTGAGGCAGGAGGACTGCAAATTTTCCAGCCTCAGTAATTTAATCAGATACTTTCTCAAAATAAATAAGGACTGGAAGCCAGGCATGGTGGTGCAGCCTGTAACCCCAGCAGCTGGGGAGGCTGAGGCAGGAGGATCATGAGTTCAAAGTCAGTCTCAGCAAGGGTGAGGTGCTAAGCAACTTTAGTGAGACCCTGTCTCTAAATAAATAAAAATACAAAATAGGGGTGGAGATATGGCTCAGTGGTCAAGTACCCCTGAATTTAATTCCCGGTACCAAAAAAATAAAAAAGGACTAGAGATGTAGCTCAGTGGTAGAATGCCTGCTTAGCATATACTAGGCTTTGGGTTCAATCCCTAGTACCACAGAAAATAAATAAAAATAAAAATCAATTTGAGAATGAATCATAGCCCCAAAAGTTTCTACAAAATAGGAGAATGTCTTTATGAGCTGGTGGGTAAACAAAAACTTCTCGGAAGAAACCTCTGTTGGTAAGGATATGCAGCAATCATAACGCTTAATAAACTGCTGGTGGGAATGTAAAATGGTACAGAACTTGGAGAAAGATTTGATAGTTTTCTTTTTTTTAACATTTTTTTAATGGACACAATACCTTTTATTTGTTTAATTATTTATTTTTTATGTGGTGCTGAGGATGCAACACAGTGCCTCACACGTGCTAGGCAATCATGCTACCACTGAGCCACAACCCCAACCCCAGATTTGGTAATTTTCTATAAGATTAAATATTCACCTACCTTCTGACCTAGCAAATGTACTCCTAAGTATTTACAAAATGAAATAAAAACACATCTAATAAAACCCTTATACAATGATGTTTTTTTTCTACAATACCCCAAAACTGAAAATAATTGAGATCAAGCAAAAACAGATTATGATTTGGGCATTCAGGGGAATACTTAACAATAAAAAGGATGGAATTACTATCACATAGAAAAACATGAATCTCATAGAAATAGTTGTGAGCAGGAGCCAGACACAAGATCATAAAATTCTACCCTTATAAACAAAGTTCTAGAACTGGAAAAACAAACCTGCTGTTTAAAAAAAAAAAATTAGAACAGTAGTTGCCTATGGTGGATGGGAAAGACATAACTGGCACAGGACAGTGGGAACTTTATGGAGTGATGAAAAAGTTCTATATTGTGATAGGTTATGGATTTTGCATGGATGCATGTGGCACTGCAATACATGCAAATTTTACCAAAAAGAAAAGAAAACCTTTTATAATAACATTAAGTCAAGTGGGGTGATTGGGAATAACTGGAAGTATATGAAAAAAGAATGGCAGAATGTTGATAAGTAGTGACTAGACCCACGGGGGTTTACCATATTATTCTGGTTTTAATATATATAATAAAAAGTAAAAATGTGTACATTTTGGTTGACAGCAGGTTAAATAAGTCAAAGTGTTCTGTATTTTATCCCACCATAACAGATATACACACACACACACAGGTTGTAAGTGAATGCCTGTAGGATGTAACAGAAATGTAGTCACCAGCATGAATACAATGAATTATGATGAATAGTTCTCACCTTAACTTTTTGTCCAGGTTAAAGCAAGGAGAATGATGAGGACAACATGCTATTATATATTCTATGAAAAACTAGGGAAACTAATTAGAAATGAGGACACCTGAGAACTTAATAGACTGCTTTTAATATATGAAGCACTATCACTATTAACCTTGTTCAGTCAAGAGGCAGGAATAGAAATATTGGGAAATATCAAGAAGTTTTCAGCTCTATAAAAAGGACTTTAACAATGATCATCTCCAAAAAACAAAGAGGATACCTCTAGAAATAAAAAATTACCCTATGGGTGGAATACAAATTGGAGGGTGTGGGATTATGGCTCAGTGGTAGAATGTCAGTCTAGCATGAGTGAGGCCCTGAGCTTGATCCCCAGCATCATGCATCACTCACACACAGACACAAACAAGCACCACCATCACCAATAAACAACCTCCCTCCTCCCAAAAAACAAACAAACAAATGAAAACCAGGTTGGAGATCTGTACAATCCCAATGGTCAGAAAAAGAAAACAGCTACCAAGGTTCTTTCTACCCAAAAGGTTTTGTGGTTGTTTGAACTACTTTCTCTCACTTTAACCCAGATTCAAAGAGGAAGTGCAAGGCTCTGTGGAATTTTTTAAAGAAATGAATTCAGCCAAAATGCAGTGTCATGATAAAAGTTATAATATGTAGTACAGCAACAAAACTTCAACTCAGTTACAATCAGTAGGCCTAACATTTTTGGAAACTGCCACCAAAATGAGTGAGCTTAGCTATCTGGGTTAAAATGAAAAAAAATTCTAGGTGAATCTAAGCCAATCACAACATGCAGCCCTGCCTTAAGTACTGTTCCTCCTTTTCTCAATTCTGATTACTAATAGTTGAAAGAGGTGGGGCATGCTTGTAATCCCAGTGACTCTGGAGGCTGAAGCAGAAGGATGGCAAATTCTTCTGCCTAGGCAATTCAGCAAGACCCTGCCTCAAAATAAAAAGGGTTAAGCACGTAGCTCAGTGGTAGAGTGCTTTTGGATTAAATTCCCAGTACTGCAGGGGAGGGGGAGGGGGATGATTATGGTCCACCTCTGTCTGAGCTAAGTACTGTGAAGGAATCAAAGTATATCATACAAACCTTATTCAAGGAATGTTACAGTTTAACTACAAAACATGACATGCCTGAAAACAAGCCATTACCACAGAACAGTACTTGGTTAAATGCCTGAAGGGAGACTTGAACTGAAGCTGAAAGGATTTAAACAAGCAAAAAACCAAACCAAATCAAAACAAAACAACAACAACAACAAAACAAAAAAAAAAAAAAAAAAAAAACGACTGGGTGGGAAGAAGGCAGGCAGGCACTTGCAGGATGGGAGAACAGGATTAAAGCAAGCAAAGTAATGAAATAACTTGAAAATAAACCATTTTTGTTTTCAGAAAACCCTTAACATCTCTCCAATGCCTTTGTCTGGCTCTCCTACCAATTTCTCCCCAAATCTTTAGATACTGGTTCCCAAAGTGTGGACCTTGGACAAGCATTATCATCCATTTGGAAACTAAATTGCCAATTCTGAGGACTCAAGTCAGACCTACTGAGTCAGAAAGGGAGTCGGGGCAGCAATCTTCGTTTTTTAACAAGTGCTTCAGATACACACTCAGTGTGAAAACCACTGCTATGGTATTACCACCTAAGCACGGAAATGTGAGGCTGCTAAGTGCCTAATTCGGCCACTTTGCAGGGTGTCGGAAGCTAATAACAGTCCCAGCCCTGTAAGCGCTCAGTCTCTGTCCCAATTTCGCCTTCTCTTCCAAAACACCCCCTCGGAATCATTACCCTCTACTGTGACTCTCCCTCATCACTTTACTATCACCCGGCCAGCTCCCGCCCTTCCTTCGCCCTACCTCAGTGTCAGAGGGGACGTGGTGCCGGCAGGGCGGCGAGGTGTCCACGGAGATGGGAATAGACGTAGTGCTTGCCGGCAGGCCGCCTAACAGTAGTAAAACTCCTCTGACGCACAAAGAAGCACTCCAGCGCCACCGGCTAGGAGCCGGGCCCGACCCGGAGTAACACACTCCTCCACCCAACTCGGCCGCCATCTTCGGCCAAGCGTCGTTACCATGGAGTGAGTGACGCCTCCGTGCCCGGGACCAGCCCCGCCCCTCGCCGCTCCAGGGACCAGCCCGAGAAAAGGAAAGAAAAGCAGTCTTTCGATTGGCTAGTGTCATCTACAAGATGATAGCAGGTTGTGTCCGTAGCGTCTCATTGCGCAGAGCCAGCCAATAAATGGTATTTAACGGCTCACGTGGGCTGCGCAGTAGAAACCGGAAAGGTTAGCGGTGGTGGGCCGGTGGTGTAGTACGTAGGTGTCCTTACCAAGGAGGTTTTTCGCTCTTTTTAATTCACTAGATTTGCCATAACTAGATGCCAGTTCTCAAATGGACATATGTACAGCTGCAAAATATTTTACAATGTAGTCCTGTGTGAAGAACACTTTCGTCACTAATTTTAGTCCCATTTAACAAGTAACGTCATTTCCTACAAAATCAGTTGTGTTCTTTACTGTTTTACTGAACCCCATACCTTGTTTTTTAATACCAGGGTTTGAACCCAGGGGCGCTTAACCACAGAGCCACACCTCCCCCGCTTTTTGTATTTTATATTTAGAGACAGGGTCTCCCTGAGTTGCTCAGGGCCTCGCCAAATTGCTAAGGCTGACTTTCAACTGGCCATTCTCTTGCCTCAGCCTCCGGAGCTGCTGGTGTGTGCCACCGCACCCAGCTAACCAAGAATTAATTGGTGGACACTGGCCATTTGTGGAAACTACCTTAAAAACTGAGAAATGTTACAACTCTTCCTGTGGTCCATGAAAGCAAAGAACTAAAAGCAGAAACTGGAAAGGATCGAGCTGTAGCTCAGTTGTAAAGCACTTGAGTAGAATGTGTGAAGCTAAATCCAATAATCCCCAGCAAAACATCAGGAACTGAAAACAGCTTAAATATTACTCCACAGAAACTGAGTATTGTAAATTAGTAGGAAATGTCGTTGTCAGAAATCAAACCTTCAATTTACAATGTTAGTTGAGATGGTGTACTCAAAAGAAGGGTGTGATCGTGCTGTATTACCATTTTACAGGTTGAGTCATTATTTACTGGTATACTAAATCAAAATTTTTCAAAATACGATTTTTCCACTGCTAAAAGCACAAACAATTCAGTTGGCAGAGTGCTTGCTTCACATGCACAAGGCCATGGGTTCAATCCTCAGCACCAAAAACAAACAAACAAAAAAGCAAACTATATATTAAGGCTTCCGGTACCATGACGGATAAAAGGCTTTTGATTTGGCCAGAGTACCTTTTAACTTGAGTAGGGGTACAGAAAAACAATGCACTTTCACAATCGTTGCATCGTGTTCATAAAGAACATGTCTTTGCTCTACCAGCACGTGTGAAGTCCTGGGTTTGATCCTCAGCACCACATATAGATATTGTATACAACTAAAAAGTAAAAAATATATAAAAAAAAAAAAACAACACATTTGCACATGCAGCTGATTTGCCACTGCATACTCAGGTTACCTAAGGATGCTGTCAGTTCTTTTCCTGGATTTCTCAAAAGCCCATTTATCCACCTTCAACCCTCTCCTAGTATCCTTCAGACCAGTCTTCTGCTCCCAGACAGTTATGGAGACCTCTGCTCCCTATTCCCCTGTGCCTAACCCAATCTGAAACCTACATTTGCCTTCCTGGATGCCAAAAGTTAGTGTCCTACATGGTCCTCAAAAAAATTTTAATTGTTGACAGACCTTTACTTATGAGATGCTGAGAATCAAATCCAGTGCCTCACAGATGCCAGGCAAGTGCACTATCCCCAAGTTACAACTCCAGCCCCTCAAATTCTTTTTTGGTGGTCCTGGGGATTGAATTCAGGACTTACACTAGCATGGAGCCACATACTTCCCAGCCCACTTTATCAAACTTTTGCTACCACTACAAAACCACCTTCTGCTCTCCTAGCTCATTATCCATTCAGCTACCAAAGCCAAGACCTGTTATCTTTTAAGCCTCCATTCCTAGTATTTAGGGGATCTGCTCTATTCTGGTTATCAAAAACCAGTTAAGACTGCAAAGCCTGATTTTTTCCCCCTTCCAGTTATCCCTTTTCTAGGACACAAGATCTTTCATAACATGGCAGCTTTTAGCTTTAAAGACTCCCAATCACTGCCCCAACAGTTTATTAGCCACACTAAATGACCCGATTTGAATGGCTCAAATGCCTCAAGATCTTTGTGTCATCACCACCACCTTGTTTCCTTCATTTTTTATAAGCCATTTTATTTATATGCCTCTATCCCCGAGTACTGAAATACCGATCCTATCTACCTGGCTTTTTGGAAAACAATTGGGACAAGATACCTTTCTTGCTCTTGAACCCACTTTCCAAGTTCAATTTCCTTAGAGTTCTAGTAATCAAATTCTAGTTGTCCATTAAATGCACAGCTCTGGCAAAGAGCTGACCAATGACGGAAGGCTGCTACTCCAATGCATTGCTTTTGCTTGAGGCCACACTCCCAATGAATGAAACTGACAAGAGTATAAATCCCAATCATTACAAGAAACTGGGCTCTTTCGATGGCAACTTGAGCTTTAGTACAACTACTGACTACTGCATCAATCAGAATTCTACAACCATACTGCAAAATTATTTATTGCATAATTTTAAGCACATCTTTGAAATCTAAAATATTCTTTAAAAATTTTTAGTTGTAGGGCTGGCTGGGGTTGTGGCTCACTGGTATAGCACTTGCCTGGCATGCATGAAGCTCTGGGTCCAATTGTCAGCAGCACATATAAATAAATACATAAATCAAATTAGTTGTCCACTGACAACTAAAAAAATATTTTAAAAAAATTTTTGGTTGGATCAAACCCAGTACCTCACACATACTAGGCAAGCACTCCCACCACTGGATCAAAAATCCCAGCCCCTAATATTCTGAAGCCCTGCTTATTTTCCTAGTTTGCTAAATTACTTCAGAATCACATACCATTTAGGTTGACATTTTCAGCTTGGATTACACCACTAGTCAAAGTATATACTGTAACCCTTTGGTCACAAGTCACAAGAATAGTTCATCCCAGGCCACATGAAAGCGCTAATAAATATCAATGTAATTTCTACTGAAATTATTCCCAATTCCATTTTCACTCATAAGCTTCCCAACCAATCTATACTGAACTAATACAAGCTATTAAAAGACTTTTTTGGGGTGGGGTGGGTAATACTAGGGATGAAACAGACTGAAGCACTCTACCACTGAGCTACATCCCCAGACCTTTTAAGAGATAATTTTATGCTTCTTTCACTTCCCACTTTCCCCAAAGCATATTTATTTCCTCCAAAATGCCCACTAAGGTATTCATGTTAACCTGTTACTTTCTAAATCCCTGTAACTGCCTCATACTGTCTATTATATATAGCCCTGATTTCCTTGTACTTTGAAGATGCTGAAAAACCTCCATCATTTTAAGCATATAGCGAAATCAATTGAAGACAGTTAAGTTTTTTGAGCCACTGAACAAAAAAAATACAAGAACACAAATCCATCTTTATTTTCCATTAGTTTAAATCCTTGAGGGGTACAGCATCTAGGGGGAAAAAAGAACATTAGGTCAATGTTATATACAAATTTACAAATGTTACTGATTACCATAACATGAATTAATCTATTATGATCCCACTTTTACCTGAAATTTTTTTCCTATACTACAGATTGAACGTAGGGCCTCACGTATGCTAAATAAGCACTCAATTACTGGGCTACATCCCTAGCCTCCTTAGTCATCTCTGAAAGGTATCCAATGACATATTCTGGCGGTTCCTGAGAACCAAGTTGTGTAGCATTCAGTTTATAGGAGAATATGCTTAAGAACCTACTGTTAAAAAAAGAAGTACTGGGGCTTGGGGTATAGCTCTATGATTGAAGGCTTGCCTAGCATTCACAAGGCCCTTGGTTCTATCCTCAAAACCGAAAATTAAAATAATTTTGCTTCTTAGAGTAAGAATCCTCTGATGAGAAAGCTCAAATGCTCAGCAAGGCTCTACAGTATCCCTATGACCCCAAGATTATGGTCAAGTAAAAATGGATCCTAATAAAGGAAAAGCAGGAGTTATTTGAGGAAAAACAATCTCAGGATTTGGAGTCTAAGATTAAACCAACACTCTGAGTCCTCAGAATGTTTTCTTCACGTACAAAACAAAGTTGATAACATCTAAAGGCCAAACAAAGATGCTTATAATCCCAGAGATGAGGAGGCTGAAGCTCACAAGTTTGTTGCCCAGGCAATTTGGCAAGACCCTGCCTTAAGATAAAAATAGAAAGTGTTGGGGATATAGCTCAGTATTTTGAGTGTCCCTGGGTTCAATCTCCAGTACTGAAAAAAAAAAAAAAAAAATTATTTTCCCTCAAGTAGCTTTGGCAAAACTGAAATTTAGGCACAAATTTCCTGTTTTTGTACTGAGGATTATTAACCTAGGGGTGCTTTATGGCTGAGCTATACCCCCAGCCCTTTATTTTTTTTATTTTGAGACAGGGTCTCACTACATTGCTGAGGACAGTCTTGAACTTGTGATCCTCCTGCCTCTGGAGTCACTGGGATTACAGACATGTGCCACCATGCACAGCTAGGCACTTTGCCATCACCTTCCTTTAAGGTGCCAAATCAGATGTTATGTAATACTCATTATCTACACTACAGTCACTGATTTGGGCACAATTTACTGGCTTCATTTTACACTCAAAAAAATCCTTAGAAGTTACAGCTCAACCTCTTGAGCTTAGTTTGTCTCAAAAGAGGGCTGTTTTGCTAAAAATTTATACTTACCACACGGATTCTGTGTCCAATGGCCTTAGCAGGAAGGTTGCTTCGGAATTTGGCCCGAACCATGCCACTATTTCCATGGGCACGAGTTACCTTTCCCCAGATCACTCTGGTTTTGTTTGGTTTGCCACCAGGAGTCACTGTGTTGCTGATTTTAAAAGGGAATAAAAAAGGAAGGAGAACTCACATAAACAATATAGTCTCATACAAGTTCATGGTTACTAACCTCTAGTACCTCTCAAACTTGGTTACCCACTGAGTATGTCTGGAACACTTTTAATTCCACAGATAAAATAACTATTGTATACCAGACACCTTTATCAGGGGATTACCATGGCAGAGAGAAGGAAGAGCATATGCTAAAGAGCTGAAGGGGGGCTGGGTTCAGTGGAAGAGTGCTTAGTTTGCATTCACAAGGTCGATTTCAATCCCCAGCACCCCTACTCATCGCAGGTACACACACACAACCCCCACACCAAAAACCTAGGGAGACTGTAGGTACAAAGTGGTGAGCCCTAGCTGGGATAAGAGCAAAAATGTGGAGTCCTCAATGCACAGGTTCTTAAGAGGCTCCTCATTGAGATTTTAGCTTTTTTTTTTTTTTTTTTTTAACTGAATGAGATGACCCACTGGGGTTTACAACCTACATGTGATGGAACTAGAAATTTTAAAGGAATACTCTGACTAAACAGGAAAAGGAGGCCAGAGATTTTAACTGGTCTGGAGTGGGCTAAAAACCCCAGGATTAAGTTGGGCCTGGTGGCACACTCCTGTAATCCCAGTGATTGGGAAGGCTGAGGCAAGAGAACAGCAAATTCAAAACCAGCTCAAGCAACTCAGGAAGACCCTATCTCCAAATAAAATGAAAGGGCTGGGGATCATCGGAATTCCATGAACCAACGCATGAATCTGCCGGGATGAAACCAACTACATGTGTTAACTTAAAAATCTCAAAAAAGGGGAAGGGTATGGCTCAGTAGTAGAGTGCCCCTGAGTTCAACCCCCAGTTCACCACCACCCCCACAAGCCCAGTATTAAAATCACGTTTGGGCTGGGGGTACAGCTACGGGTTTGTGAAAAACCCTGGGTTCAATCCCCCCCCCCACACAAAACAATGTTCTGGAAATATAACATCTAAAAGCATACATGAAAAATATCTTAAAGAACAAAATTAACTAAGGTATGTGAAAAAAGCATTAC
This sequence comes from Callospermophilus lateralis, assembly GCF_048772815.1. Lineage (NCBI taxonomy): Eukaryota > Metazoa > Chordata > Mammalia > Rodentia > Sciuridae > Callospermophilus > Callospermophilus lateralis. The sequence continues at coordinate 53,362,906 of NC_135314.1, read as the reverse complement.
ATAAACCATTAAGAGTAAATAGCTGCTGCTTGAAACTTCTTGAGTGACAGCTGTGATTTTTCCCAGTGCAACACTACCCACAATAGGTTTAAAAAAAAAAAAAAAAAAAAAAAAAAAAACTCCTGTAACTTCCCATGAAGTTCCTTAAAAGGATCAAAGCAGAAGCCACAGCAGTACCAATTACTTTACCAACATTATTTACCCTTTCAATAGAAAAATAAGGCAGAGTAAAAAGTAAAAATTCCAAGGCACACAGTAGTATAAACTTACTTTTTTGCTTTGTACACATAAGCACATCTTTTGCCCAAATAGAACTCGGTTTCATCTCTGGCATAAACACCTTCAATTTTTAGAAGAGCTGTGTGCTCCCTTTGGTTCCGGAGACCCCGCTTATAGCCAGCAAAAATGGCTTTGCACCACAACCTAAGAAACACAGGATACATGTTATGTTAAATGTAACTGTTAAAATATCTCGGTTGTCTTGCTAAACCATCAAGATGATTTGACTTGTGAGGGCCCCCATCTGAAAGTTACTCATAGCAAACACCAAATTTTTATCCAGCATATAGGTTTATCTCAAAAAGTGGCGTAGGGAGAGAAAAAAAATATACTTAAGAAGCATACCTTCCAGACATATCTGCCTTTTAGAAGTCCTGTTCCCAGCAGGCCTTAAAACAAACAAAACTAAGTTTAAAACCATGCAACACAAGTTTCTCACCTGTCATTTTTCTTAAGCCTCTCAGGCAAATTCCTTTTTGACCCGTTTCATGGGAATATGGGGAAGCGTAATTCACCTACATGAAGCGCAGAGCTTGGCGAAACATTCAAACCTCAGAGAATGAATGACACCTAAGCAAACTCCAAAATGAAGACAGTAACTAAGAAGCAAAACCACACACTGAAGAACGCCTAAAAGCCGCAATCGGAAGCCCTGAGCAAACTCATGCCGCTATCAGTAACAGACAAAATTCACTGAAAAAATGAAGATTTACGTACGAAGCTAGCGGTAAAACACACAGAAGACATTTGCTCTAGCTTAGAGAAAAGTTGAGGTTGTAAACATGCAAAAGTATGGAATGGGAGCAAATGAAAAAAAAAAAAAAAGGCAGCTTAAAGGAACCACCGCTTCACCGCTTCTTAAGCAACTGCATAAGGAGTGACAATTTTACCCCGCTTGGGCCCCCAAATCCCCTAAAATTACCGCAGCGCTCATTCACCGGGTGTTAGGAGCCCAGCACAATCAGTCCCTCATCTCCGCCATCCCGTCCTCCTTCTTCCCGGAACCCACAGAAATCACTGGCAAGCAGAGTCTCCGAACCGAATCGGTGCCTCGCCACGGTATACGGGTAAACCCAACCCAGTTATTTGCCTCCAAAGCTCACCAGCGAGGGGTTTACTCACCTCCACAGGCTCCAAGATGGCGGAAAAAGGAAGACGAGGCCCCGCCGCATGGCCTTGTGGGATAAACATTTCTCAGCCCCGCCCCTAATTTAGGCATCCTCCGCGGCCGCCAGAAAAACTAGTCCTAGAAATCGTCGTCGGACTGAAAAAGTCACTTTCAGGAGCACTCATATAAATTTTACCTAAGACTTTTCATCTTTGCAAGCTACAACCTGTAGTGTTTGAGAACAGAGAGAGGCAAAGTTGTTAGCCAGCTAAAGGAGGAGCGAAAACGGTCTCCTCCCCTCTATGTTGCCATAGCAACATCTTAGCTTGTTTCCGAAGGCGAGAGGTGCTGCAGGTAAAGCTGGACCGGGGAACGTCCGTCCTCGCCTTAGATATCACACTTTTGATTCTCAAACGTAAGGAATATCTTTCCCTCCTCCCTCAGAGAAGTAGGACGAAGGGAGATCTACGGATCCTACCCTAGACTTGAAGAGAAAGGCTGGGAGCCCGAAGGCAGGATGAGCAATTCCTTCCCTACGTCCCCGCACTTTACCTTCCTTTCCCTCTACTCCTTTCATTTTTAAATGAAACGACTTAAAAGCTGGGCGTAGTGGCCCAGTCCTGTGGTTCCAGCTACCCGGAATCCTGAGACGGGAAAATCGCTTGAGCCCGCGAGTTCGAGACCAGCCTGGGCCACATCGTGAGACATCCCCCGCCCGCCCATCCCAAATAACGAGAGAAATGCCTTTAAAAGTTTTATCGCCCTCCTTCGCTTTTATTCGGAGGGAGAGCATGTATGTCCAGCGAAGGCCCTACCGCCTCCTTAGGAGAATTCTTTGAGCTGACAAACTCGGGGCGCCCGCGTCCTGCCATGCTTATAGGTCTCATAAATACTTGTAAGATTAGAATGAGATGGATTGGAGGAGTCTGAGGTTTACATTTCCTAATTATTGCGCATTTACTTGGGTAGCCCTATAGATTAATTTATTCAACAACTAGTTTATTGAATGGCTACCAAGGATCGAGAATTGTAGGACGCTGCAATAAACAAAAATCTGTTCTCATGGAGCTTACATTATATTGTGGGGAGCAAGAAAACGAGCAAGTAAAATATATGGTACATTAGAAAGTGATAACTTTTTTGGAGAAAAATTAAGAGGCTTCTTTTTTTTTTTTTTTTTTTTTTTCTTCTTCTCTGGCATTGGAAGCCATTTGAAGGTTCTGAACTAAAGAGTGACTAGGTCTGATGGGTTCACTGTGTTGAGACTGAAGAGAAGCAGGGGAAGCAGCAGGAAGACCTGTTAGGAGGCTACTCTAATGGTCCTGTTGAGAGATGATGGACATTCAGTACAGGTGATTAGTCCTGAAATTCTGAATATTTTAAATGTATTGCTGATACATAATTAATGATAGAGAGGAATAAAGGATAACTCCAACATTTTATGAAATAAATGTATTCACATTTAAAATCAGATACCCTATTAAATACAACAGGATAGGTTTATGTTCCTTGTAACCCACTATCCCATCCAGTTTTCTCTGTCCTAGAAATATACTAGAAATTCTGCTACTTAAGAGATTCATTCTTCAGCAGCACATATTCAAAAATTAGAATGGTGCAGAGAAGATTTAGCATGGCCCCTGCGCAAGGATGACACACAAATTTTTGTGAGGCATTCCACACTTGTAAAGTACTTAGAAGTTTATTTGACAATAGCATATTCCTTTTGAGAAAATAGACTTCAAGGTACAATGGATAGCACCCAATAATAAAATTGTGACTTTTATGCAAAAATATTTATGTAATCTATGAATGAGAACTGAGTGTAGTTACACGTGAAATGCTGTGTGCAAATATGTCATTAGTGTGTACCTAAGATTTGAGAACATGCCAGCATGCTTCTCCACATCATTTAACTTAGAAAAGAAAGATTCATTCCTGAAGGTATTAAATACTTATTGTGCACGGTGCCTGTGCTTATAATACAATAGTGAGATTTATTGTTATGGTTCCTGCTCTCATGAAACCTAACAGACTATTGGGTAAAATTGACATAAACATTACAAATTGTAAGGAGAGCTTTGCAGAGTTCTATGATTACTTGAATAGAGGAAGCATGATCCATCTTTTTGGATCAGGGAAAGAAACACCTAGAGAAGTGACATCTAAGGCATTTTTCAAACTGCAGGTGATGATGCATTAATAGATCATGATCATACTTTTTAAAATAAAATGTAAAACAATAAAATAAAGTATCACATATTAAGTTGTTTTATGAAACTTCTTTCAGTGTGTTAAATACAACACTGTGTGTGTGTGTGTATCTGGCATGGTAAGAGTTTAGTGAAGTACCTTACAAACATATAGGCAAGAATAAAATTAAAAGAGATAATGCAATCTCTAGGCACAGGGAAAGAAGTTGTTACCTAAGCCGGGAGTGGGGTGAGGGTTTGAAGAGGATTGCCTGTCAGGAGCCATGACCTTCAATAGAGAAACAGCCAACCAAAGATAATATGTCAGGGAGGGAGCTGGGAAGAAAAATAACTTGACATGACTCTCCTGCACCTGGATCTCTTTCTGGACTCTCTCATTGATGGATTCCATATGAATCAGTCTTAAGAGCACAGAAAATGATGGAGATTGGATTTATAGAGGTAAATAGTAGGTGTCTCAAAAAATGCTACTGTTTTAAGTTGGTATCTAACGGGTCCAGTAGGATTTTACTAGGTGAAAAGACGAAAAGAATGAAGGAATAGCATGTGGAAGAGAGCAAGATTCCATAGAATTGAAAGAAACCCTTCAGGCTAAAGACAAGAGCAAGAAAACAGCATTGCCAGATGGGTCTGGATCATGCAGACTTAGGGACCAAGTTAAGATTTTTGGTCCTTGTTCTAAGATAATGGAAAAACATGGAAGAGTTCTAAGGAGAGAGATGTTTGTGTTTTAAATTTTTAAAATATTCTTTTACTAGGCCTGTCTGTGAACACCTGTAATCTCAGCTACTTGGGAGGTTGAGGCAGGAAGATCACAAATCTGGGGCTAGCCTCTGCAACTTAGCAATGCTATCTCAAAAAATAAAAAGGTCTGGGATGTAGCTTAGTGGTAGAAGGCTTACCTGGCATGTGTAAGCACCCAAGTTCATTCCCCAGTACTACAAAAAGGAGAAGAACAGGAAGAGGAGAAGAAAAGGAGTGCATATATCTTCAGGTTTTGTAGAATAATAATTAAGCTGACTACTTGTTAGACCTGTATCCCATAATATCAGTATTTCTTTTATACCAGGGACTGCTCTACTAAGCAAAGTGAGGGGATAAACCACAGCTCTTATAATTTTTAAATTTTCTTTAAAAGGGAATATAAATAACTGAAACATCATTCAGCACTCCCTTAAACTAATCTCAATGTTTCCTTCTCATTCTAGTTGACTGCCTTTTTGTGAGATTATTAAATACATTGTGGAGGAAAACAAAACTAAAGAAGAATGGAAGAGTATGTTCAAAATTCTAATTCATTGTGTATGTGTGTATGTTTTTAGTTATGCTTTATGGTAATTTTTTGTGTACTATTTATCTATTGCTGTTTAACAAATTGCCCTAAAACTTAGTGATTTAAAAATGTAAACATAGGCTGGGGATGTGGCTCAAGCGGTAGCACGCTTGCCTGGCATGCGTGCGGCCTGTTTTCGATCCTCAGCACCACATACAAACAAAGATGTTGTGTCCACCGAAAACTGAAAAATAAATATTGAAATTCTCTCTCTCTCTCTCTCTCTCTCTCTCTCTCTCTCTCTCTCTCTCAAAAAAAAATGTAAACATTTATTATTTTACATAGTATCTTTGGGTCAAGAGTTTGGTAACAGCTTGGAGGGATGGTCCTGTTTTGGGTCTCTCATAAAGTTGAAGTGCACTAAGGCCTGCAGTTACTTAAAGTCTTAGTGGTGTGGGCTAGAGGATTCACTTCCAAGATGGTGCCTTGGCTGTCAAGTTGATGCTTCTGATGGCAAGAGGCCTCTAGTTCTCACTCTCATGCATGTCTGCACAAGGCTGATCAAGTGTCCTCATGACACAGCAACTCACTTCCCTCAGAGAAGAGATTTGAGAGAGTAAGGTAGAAACTGTAATGTCTTCTATCGCCTAACTTTGGAAGTCACACTCTTGTCATTTTCACAATATCCTTTTTGCCACATAGGTTAGTTCTACTCACTGTCAGGGAAACTATGCAAGGCTATAAATGCCAGAAAGTGAGAACTACTTGGGCCACTTTGAAGGCTGTTTACCACATTCTGTTTTTCTCTAATCATGAGAAAATTTTGGTTAGCATTTAAAGATGATGTTTGAAAATAAAGCTGATTCTGTCTGAAATTTAAATTGGTTAAGCATAGCCAAATAGCATGGGCTATATGTCTTTATTAAACAATATTTTTTGTCCTTGTTTCATCAAAGTGGAAGGTATTTAGCAAAATCCCAAGTAAATGCCTACTTTAAAAAAAATCTAAGTTATATGACAATAAAAACTTCACAGGAGCAGATCTACATGCTTCCTATGCTTTTGAATCTAAGTAATATTTAGACATTGGTCATTAACTTCTTTTTTCTTTATTCTTTCTTTAGAGATAGTCCGGAAGCCTTACCTCTTTCTCCAAAAGTTTGGAATCCTGAGGTAACCGTGTTAGTGACAGGCCAACCACCTATTGCCGTGGAAGAAGAAGAAGAGGAAGAATCAACTAATGTAGTAGATATAGAAGTCATCCCAGAAATCAGAGAGCCACTTTCCCTTCTAGAGGTGCTGAGACTCTCTGCAGTTCTGGAGGATACCCTTGACCAACTTTCTATTCTAAACTATATCATGCCAGTTCACTATGAAAGAAAACAAAGCACTAGCATGGTAATTAAACTCTCCATTATTTAATTTTGCTTTCTTTCCTTTTTATCATTTATAGTAAATTTAACTTGGGGAACATCTTTATCTCAGATAAAGGGCTATCATAATTATCTGAGACATATATTCTCAATTGATGGAATAAAATTGTCATAGCTCAAGGTACATGACGAGGCAGAATATCTCTTTCCAATATATTGGTATTATTTCAAAAGGTGTATGGTTAAGTCACTGTAAATATAGAACAGTCAGCCTTCCATATATGCAGGTTCTGCACCCATGGATTCAACCTCTGAGCAAAAATATTCAGAAAAACATTGTGTCTGTAGTAAATAAGTTCAGATTTTTTTTCCTTGTGATTGTTCCCTAACAATACAGGGTAACAATTATTTTACATTGTGTTAGTTATTTTAAGTAATCTAGAGATGAAAAAAGGTCTGAGAGGATATAGATAGGTTATATGCAAATTCTGTGCCATTTTATACAAGGCCTTGAGCAGCCACAGGGGTCCTGAAATCTATTCACTGTGTGTGCTGAGGGATAGCTTTATATATATTGAGGAGATCAAACAACTGTATGTATACTGAGGAGATTAAATTACTAAGTTCTCCTAACTAGCTTGTATTTCTCAGTGACTAAAAGCTAACAGAGGGAGGAAATTCAACTGGACTCTCAATATTGTTTTAATCTAAACTGATTTTGTAGGCTGCATGGTGGCACATGCCTTAATCCCAGCTATTCAAGAGGCCGAAGCAACCAGCAGACAGACACCTTTAGGTTAGGTGTGATGGCATGTGTCTGTATCCCAGTGATTTGGAAGGTTGAGGCAGGAGGATCACAAGTTCAAAGCCAGGCTTAGCAACTTAATGAGGCCTTAAGTGAGAACCTGTCTCAAAAATAAATAAATAAAAAGGGCTGGGGGTATGACTCAGTCATAAAGTACCCCTGGGTTCAATCCTCAATTAAAAAAAAAAAAAATGACCTTGTTGTAATTGCTGGCTATCTTGTATCCTGCTTTTGTGGGTATCTGGCCATGTTTCAGTCATTATATTTCCAATGACTTTTTGGACTCCTGAGGACTACTGAGGTATCAAAAAGCTTCACTTGGTGGTGAGAAAAGTCTTCACAAATTTTTAAACTCTTGTAAACCTCAGTTATATAGGTTTCTTCTTTCGTCATATGATTTGTACAAAATATATTCTTCTGATCCTATGACAAATGAAATTGCTACACAGGTTAGAGGGTAAAGTGCTTTCCAGGTCTAAAAGAAAGAAGTCCATATTAATAAAAGAAAATTAAATTTCCCTTTAATTGCCCATAATATTTTTAAAATTTCTTTTTTATTATTCTTATTAGTAATAGTAGTATAGTCTGGGATCTTAAAACTTGATTAACATTTAAAACTTTATATAGGATTTTAATAGGACACCAGATTTTGTGTCAGAAAAACCTTTGGGTTTAGTTGTAAACAATAAGCAATCAATTTCACTTTCTTGGTCTTAGTTTTCTCATTTGCAAATTATAATGGAGTTTTATCTTAAATGATGCATATATCCCTTCCAATTCTAAAATTCTATGAATTTGAAGGTGGTTTTGTTGTTGTTGCTTTGTTTTATTTTTGGTACCACTGGGAGTTGAACACAAGGTTTTGTAAATGCTAAGTGAACACTCTACCATTGAGCTATACTCCTAGCCCTTTGTTATGTTTTTTTTTTTTTTTAATTTTTTATTTTGAAACAGGGTTTCACTGAATTGCCCAGGCTGGCCTCAAACTTGCAGATCCTCCTGCCTAGCCTCCCCAATAACTGGGATTAGAGGTGTGTACCACCATGCCTGGTTTGAGATAGTTTTAAAATAACATTAATGGGCTAGGATTTAGCTTAGTAGTAGAATGCTTACCTATCATGAGTAAGGCCTTGAGTTTGATCCCCAGCACTACCATAAGTAAGCAAGCAAGTAAATAAATAAATAAACAAGTAGAGGATAGGAAAGGTAGCAGAATACAACAGTTACTATTATGGTATTATGTAAAAATGTGGATGCGTAACCGATGTGATTCTGAAATCTTTGTAATGTTTTGAATAACCAATAAAAAAAATAAAAAAATAAATAAACAAATAAGCAAATTACAGGAATTTTATAATATAAATTAATTTCTTTATCAACTTATAAGGAGCAAATAAATTAGAGGCCAAGAACTAAATCTTTTAATGCCTATAAAACAAGAATGTAGTCCTTAATGTAGTTAAAAAAGAATCCAGAAAAGGCTAATTTTTCTTCCTATTTATATTGTCTTTTTCAGTAACAATCAAAAGTATAATGGGAAAATATTCAGTTAATAAATGAGGTCTTATTAATTGTACTTACTCTCAGTCTTTAAAAATAGTAATTTGCTGTCATAGAAACTCAAGAGAGTATGAAAAATTTAAATTGATAGTGTTCAGCAGAGATCACCACTCCAGTAAATGTAAGAATGAAACTTTTTTGGGCTGGGGTTGTGGCTCAGTGATAGTGTCTTCACCTAGCATGTGCAAGGCCCTGGGTTCGATCCTCAGCACCACATAAGAATAAATAAATAAAATAAAGATATAAAAAAAAGAAAAACTTTTGTTCTGTTTTATGATAGTGATCTTTCACCTCCAAAATTTTCTGACTTAACAAAAACCATCCTTGTGATTTTATAGTAGTAAAAATATAGCTTATACTATTGTCATAAGTGAGCTATGTCACCAACATAGACTAAACATGTTAGTGTCTTTTTGCAATGTCAGAATTTGTTGAATAACAATAAATTCACAATCTACCCCACTTTCATCTGTGGCAGTTCACCAGGTAGTCCTAAGCCAGGCAAAACCAAGTTCTAATATCCCCACCTTGTATATAGTGTGTGCTACATAAAATACTTTTTAGTGCCAGGCGGGGTGGCACACACTTATAATCCCAGCAGCTGAGGAAAGGTTGAGGCAGGAGGATTCCAAGTTCAAAGCCAGCCTCAGCAACTGAGTAAGGCCCTAGGCAACTTAGCGAGACTCTGTCTCAAAATTAAATATTTAAAAAAGGGTTGAAGATATGGCTTAGTGCTTAAGCGTTCCTGGGTTCAATTCCCAGTACCAAAAAATATATAAATATGTAAATATAAATAAATATATGTATGTATATAGTGAATGGACTAGAATATTTAGCTAGTTTAAATTCTCCTTCTAAAAAGTCATCAGTAAATTGGGCCATGTGACATATTTGCATCCTTCTCCAGATGCTCAAGCATAAAAATAGAGAAATAATGGTTGGGGAAATCAGAAAAATGAATCCTCCTGAGCATTACATTTTATCTTTTCCTCATAAGGCAAAATATAAAATATTAATCATCGATTTACCAATGGGAAATGAAGGCACAGAGATGTGAAATAGTTACCTATTTAATTAGGTCAACATGGTTTAGTAAGGGATACAGCTAGAAAAGAAAAATCTGGTTTAGAGTTTAAATTTGTGGTCACTCTCAATAGCTCAAGCTTTTAGCCACAGATTAAGTAAAAATCATTAATTAAAAGAATACATGCTGTTCCTATGGCCCCTTAGTATTTGATTTTGGGTTTGAAAAATAAATTAGTTTGGCTTTTTTGTACTTGACTGTTAGTCAGCTTTTCGTCTCTATGACCAAAATATCTGACAAGAACAATTTATAGGAGGAAGTGTATTTTTGGATCACAGTTTCAGAGTTTCAATCCCTGCTTGACCAACTGCATTTCACTGAGTCCATATTTCACAAAGAACTTTGTGTGTGTCTATGCAGGAGATTGAATTCAGGGTCTTGCACATAGTAAGGGAATGTTTGTCCACTGAGCTACACCTTCAGCCCCAAACTTTACCGTTTTTTTGGATACCAGGGATTAAATTCAGCGGGCATTCAGCCACTGAGCCACATCCCTAGCCCTGTTCTGTATTTTTTTTAAAGACAAGGTCTCACTGAGTTGCTTAGTACCTTGCTTTTGCTGAGGCTGGCTTTGAACTTGAGATCCTCCTGCCTCAGCCTCCAGAGCCACTGGGATTACAGGTATGCGCCACCATGCCAGGCCCAAACTTTACCTTTATTAGACTCTTGTGGTTTACCAGGTGGTAAGTGGGGAATGACAGCAAATACTGTATGAAAGCAGGAAGACACAAAACAGCAGGAAATGTGGACTTGATGTGACTAAAGAAGAGGGAACATTTTTTTTGGAGGATAGCATAAAAGTGGGAGAAAATGAGGTTAAAAAAATATTTATAGACAGAGGCAGGTCGTCTTAGAGCATTGTCTCTTCATTTAAAAAAATTTTTTTCTTAACCTCATATTTTGTTAGAATATCAGTAGCCAAGAAAAATCTCTGCTGGTCTCTACAAACAAAATATCTACTCCAGTCTCAACTAAAGAAAAACCCACATTGCCAGAAATGCCGCAAGGAGGTCAATTTTCCATGGAGTTTAACAGAATGCAGGATCTTGTCTTTAAACAACCAACAATGCAGTCCATAATGTCTACAGAGATAATGAAGAAAATTCAGATTGATAGGTAAGGAGAACATATTTGGAAATGTAATGATGCATTTATACATAGATGAGAGAATGGGTACAAGGCTGGTTGACAGCTATGTTGCATTAGAGTTTGTCATTATATTTGAAGTGATTGCTGATAATAGGATTATCTAAAGACTGCCTGGAGACAGTGTAGTACAGTTGAAAGCTTGTGATTGTATTATCTTGGGCAAATTATTGAGCCTTTGTATCCAATTTTTAAAAATGACAGTAGGGCTGGGGGTATTGCTCAGTGATAGAGCACATGCTTAGCATATGCAAGGCCCTGGGGTCCATGCCCAGAACCCCCCAAAAGGATAATGGTAGCAACCTTACAAACAACATTAATGTAAGGATTAAAAATAAGGCCTTTGGCCAAGTTTGGTGGTGCTTGCCTGTAATCTCAGTGACTTAGGAGGCTGAGGTAGGAGGGTCGTGAATTCAAAGCCAGTTTCAGCAATTTAGTGAGGCACTAAGCAACTTAGCGAGACTCTGCCTCAAAGTACAAAAATGGCTGAGGATGTGGCTTAGTGATTAAGGACACCTGGATTCAATCCCCTCTAGCCCCCCACCAAAAAAAAGGTATTAGCCTAGTGTCTAGTACAGATTGGTAGCTACTGTGATGCTTTATCTATTAATAAGAAATAGCCACAATCAAAGTAGGCAAATCCTAAAAATCATGTTTTAATCCTGAGGATTTCTTTCTTTTTTTTTGGCACCAGGGATTGAACCCAGGGGCGTTCAACCACTGGGTCACATCCCCAGCCCTTGCTAAATTGCTTAGATCTTTGCTTAGGGCCTGTGGTTGACTTTGAACTCTTGATCCTCCTGCCTCAGTCTACCAAGCCTCTGGGATTACAGGTGTGTGATACTGTATGCACCACAAATTGAGACTACCACAAATTGAGACTACTTTTAAGAAATCCTCAGGAATAGCGAGGATTTCTTAAAAGTAGTCTCAATTTCTATTATTAATCAGTTTTTGTTGTTATTGTTGTTGTTGTCATTGTATGGTAAAAGACTATTGGTAAATGAAAGCTTATTGAATTTACCCAAAGTCACTAACTAAATTCAGCTTGGAAGTATGTTTTTAAGAAGTTTTATTGGGATACAACATTTCCTATTTGTTTGCAGTGTTAAGGGCTGCTTTCATGCTATAATCCACAAGTTAACTAGTTGTAAAAGAGATCTATGGCCAACAAAGCCAAAAATATTTATTCTTTTTCCTGTTGCAGAAAAAGTTTTCTAACTTCTTTTTTAGATCTAAATAAGGTAATGATTCTTGCTAAAAATCAGTCTGGCCCAGATTTGCACATATGACAGAAAGGTATTCTGCTTATGAACTACCCAATCTGGTTAATGTTCTTTTCATTCTTACTGTGATGGTTCATGTATTTTCCTGAGAGATGAAAAATACCAGTCTCAGATTATTTTTAAGGGATTTGTCTTAGATATATATTCCTTAAGAATTTCAGTTATGAAATCTAGAGTGATATGTAATCATGAAATGTACATCTCTACCTGTTATCTAGAATCAAAGTGAAAATCAAATATTAAAGGCATGAAAACTACAGTAGTTTATGAATTTCAAATGGGAATTTGTAGCAAGTTTCTATATACTTTCCTTGTTCTAGTGTTTTTATGCCTTATAATTTTATCATATCAAATTAAGAATTTTTAATTGTTTTATCTTAACCTATTACATAAGAGATAAGTTCTTATTGCTCAGATTCTTAGGTTTTAGTTTCTTCTGTATAGTTCTTTTCTTTTTGGGGGCGTGTAGTACTGGGAATAATTTTTTATTAATGTAGCAATTGAATCTTTTTGTGTGAACTATTGTTAATAAAATAGTAAGTATAGTTCCAGCCAACTCAGTATGAAAACAATAAATAGGAATTTTTATTTCTCTCTTTCTCTTTTTAAAGTACTGGGAATTGAACCCAGTGCCCATTTGCTAGGCAAGTGCTCTATAACTGAGCTACAGCAGCCCTAAAAGCAGTTTTAAAAATTCCCACTTTGGGAGGGAAAGGGAGAGAGAAGGGAAATTGCATGGAAATGGAAGGAGACCCTCATTGTTATACAAAATTACATATAAGAGGAAGTGAGGGGAAAGGGAAAAAAAAAGAGAAATGAATTACAGTAGATGGGGTAGAGAGAGAAGATGGGAGGGGAGGGGAGGGGAGGGGGGATAGTAGAGGACAGGAAAGGCCACAGAATACAACAGACACTAGTATGGCAGTATGTAAAAACGTGGATGTGTAAACGATGTGATTCTGCAATCTGTATACTGGGTAAAAATGGGAGTTCATAACCCACTTGAATCGAATATATGAAATATGATATGTCAAGAGCTTTGTAATGTTTTGAACAACTAATAATAAAAAAAAAAGAAAAAAAATTCCCACTTAGAAGAATATTATAAAGAGCAGGGAACTAGGAGACTAGAAACTTAAGTTATATGGTGCTGTATCTTTTTCAAGCTAGTTATGTGACCTTGGACAAGTCACTTAAGCTTCCTGAACCTAGGTTTACTCATCTCTAAAATGTGAGGGTTTAATTAGCTCTTTAAAAAAAATTAAATTAACTTTTTCAAAATTTTGAAATATTTTAAACATACAGAAAAGTGTAAAGTATGAAATACTTACGTATGGAACCACTAAATGTTAACATTTTAGCATGTTTGCTTTGGTATTTTTTTTAAAAATATTTTTAGTTGTAGATGGACACAATGCCTTTATTTTGTTTTAGTTTTATGTGGTGCTGGGGATTCAAACCCAGGGCCTCACACATGTTAGGCAAGTTGCACTGAGCAACAATCCCAGTCCTTTCTTTGGTATTTTTAAGAAACATATTTTAGGTGCAATAAAAACTTCCAATCTCAGTCCTCCTACTTTTTCAGAGTTTATTATTTTCTAGCATGTTATGACAGTTTTAGTATGCATGCGTGTGTTTTCTTGAAACAATACAAGTAGTTTCACATGTTTAAAATGTTATGCACATGGTATCATACAGTTGATTCAACATTTGTTGTTGGTGCTTGGTATGTAAACATTTTCAAGTTAAGGAAGTTATCATTTGTTTACAATTTGTGGAGTTTCTTGTTTTTGTTTTATTTGCTAAACTAGTGACTGAACCCAAGAGTTCAGTCTCTGAGCTACATCCCCAGATCTTTTTATTTACTTATTTATTTTAAAAAATATTTATTTTTTAGTTGTAGTTGGACACAATACCTTTATTTATTTATTTATGATGCTGAGAATTGAACCCAGGGCCTCGAATGTGGTAGGCGAACACTCTACCACTGACCCATAACCCCAGCCCCTCTTTTTATTTATTTTGAGATAGGGTCTTGCTATATTGCACAGGCTGACTTTAAACTTGGAATCCTCCTGTCGAAGCCTACTGAGGATTACAGGCATTCACCACTGTACCCTCCTGAGTTTATTGTTTTTGTGTTTCTTTTAAAATCATGAGTGGGTATTGAATTTTGCTAGATGCCTTTTCTACAACTATTGAGATGATTTTATGATTTTTCTCCTTTAGTCTCTAGTAATCCGGTGTATTCTATTAATAAACTCTCTAGTGCTAAACTATTATCACATTCCTGGGATAATCCCAATTTAGGATGTTCTTTCTGGCTTTAAACTTGATTTCTACAGCCCTTTGTGAAGGTAAGGAAATATATCTGATTAACTTTTTTCTGTTTCTCTTTACAGGATGTTTTTCAGTGATGTGATTGAAAATACCATGCAGGAGTTACAAGATTCAGGCACTTTCACAACTCTCCTGCAAACCTTAAACAAAGAAAGGGAAAAAAAAATGCATTTCTATGATATCATTGCCAGGTAAAAGTAATGTTATGTTTCTTTGCTTTGATTTTATTTTTAAATTTTTTATATGGGCTTTTGCTATGTTGTGCCGACTGCCTGGTCTCAAATGCCTGGATTCAAGTAGTAGTACTGCCTCATCCTCCTGAATAGCTGGGACTGCAGATGTGTCCACCAAGCCCCACTTTAAAACAAACCAAGTATGTCCCTTCCAGGGAAGATATAACTGAGTAACTGAAAGTGAGAAATTTGGGTTCTATTCCTAGCTTATCTGGGTCAATAACTCAGATTTCTTGCGGGTCTTAGTTATCTGAATCTATGATAAATCAAGGTTGTTCTTCCTTCTATAGTAATCTCTCTCTCTCTCTCTCTCTCTCTCTCTCTCTCTTTTGTGATGGAAACTGGGAGTGCTCCACCACCGAACTACATTCTCAACCCTTTATTTTTATTAAATCCAGGGGTTTCTACAACTGAGCTACATCTTCAGTCCCTTATTTTTTATTTTCAGATAGGGTCTTACTAAATTGCCCAGTCTGGCCTCAAACTTGAATTTCTCTTGTTTCAGCCTCCCGATCCACTGAAATCACAAATATGTGTCACTGTACCTGAGTGTGCACTGTGCCTGAGACTGAGTTCAGTGAAAAATCTTTGATTAATAACAAGTTCATGCTGGGGCTACAGTATAGCTCCATGATAGAGCAGTTGACTAACATGTGCACAGCCACGGGTTTTATCCCAAGCACCAGGAAACAAATAAAAATTTGCATACCAAGAGAAGTTTTCTTTTAAAGAAACTTTCAACTTGTACCAGAGATTTTTATGTTTTAAGAATATTGCACACAAGGCTGGGGGTATAATATGTAGAGCACATATTTAGCATGTCTTGATGCGTTTGGCTCAATTCCTAGCATCCGTCTCCAAAAAAAACCTACACATTTAAGTTCTTTGGGAGTATAGTAAAATTTTCTATGAGTCCATATACCTCAGTATCTACAAGGGCTCGCTTCCAGGACTCCAAGTGCATACCAAAACTGTCCAATGCACATTCTCTCATGTATTTTGATCATCTCTAAATTACTTATTAGAACTAATATATATATACCTCGTTATTATATTATTTAGGGAATAAAGACAAAAAAAAAACTTTGTACATACTCAATATTACACCCCCCATTTGGTACTGAGGATTGAACCCAGGGGCATTTTACCACGGAATTACATCCCCAGACCTTTTTATTTTTTATTTTGACACAAGGTCTCAATAAATTGCTGAGGCTGGCCTTGAACTTGTGATCCTTCTGCCCTAGCCTCCCAAGTTATTAGGATTATAGAACTGTACTACCATACCTGGCCTCAAATATGTTTGGTCCATGGTTGGTTGAATCCATGGATGTGGAACTCACAGATATGAAGGGGTGACTGTATTTAGAATAAAAAAAGTAGTTATCTTGTCTGGATAGGTGGAATTGTTTTCCCTTTTCTTTCTTTCCTTAATATTGCTAATAAACTCTGCACTAGAATTATTACATTTTATTTTGGTTTTGTTTTGTGGTACTAGAGATTGAACCCAAGGCCTCACACATGGTAAGCAATCTACATCCCCAGCTATATTGGAGTTATTATGAACACTAGACTAATTAATATATGTAAAAGATAGTTGCCAGCACATAGTAGTTGCCTAATAACAATAATAACTGCTATTATAGACTTAACATTTATTACTGGCAATCCACACAAGGACTGTTCCCATCTTGTGTCAGGAAGCTGAGCATAAAGTAGGTACTGTTAAGTACGATAAAATTTATGGAAGGTCGCTGATTAGGATTGAGTTCCTGTACCACTCCCAACAGATCATACCAAACCAGAATGGAGTGCTTTCACTAGATGCCACATGATTAAACTGTATTTTAAAACAGTCCAATTTTCCAAAAACTATTTCCAAATTTACAGCAACCAATTAGAGGTGATTCATCAACAGGCACTGGCATGATAAAAAAAAAAGTTTGCTCTGCTTTAACCCTGTAAGAAAAGTAAGTTTAAATGATAATCTGCTCCCTCCAACCCCCGCCACTGTTTCTGCTTCTTCAGTACTTTTCTGCCTAAAACCTACTTCATTTGGGGGGAAGGGAAAATTCCCAAAGCAGCCTATCATGGTGAAGGCCAAATTCATCAACAGAAAAACTGAGGAGATGATTAAGGGTGTTGAGGGTACCTGTGTCCTGGTGGCTTGAAGCCACACAGAGCTCTGGAGGTTCATTAAATGCTAACAAATGCTAAGTGAGTAAATAAAACCTACCTCCTCTGCTCAGCTCATTGGAATGCCTTTCTGTTTCATAGATGGGATGCTATTCATGAATTGCTAATGAAAACTAATTAGATCTTTAAACTAAATTTGTTGAAATTTTGTTCTTTGATAGTACTAAGTAAGGTGTATTTAGGAAATGCTTCTTTTAAATTATTAGACTTTATTGTTAGAGCAATTTTAGATTTACAGAAAAGTTGAGCAGAGAGTTGTCCTATGACCCTATCTGAGTCCATTTTGTGTTGCTATAACAGTATATCAGATTGGGTAATAAACAAGTAAAATAAGTTTATCCTTTTTGTTCATTGACCATCAGTATGGGTTTTGTTTTAATCTCAGATTTCCTTAACTTGATTTTCCTATCCTTTTATTTAATTTTTAAAGACTTCATGCTAACATGTGTAATTCAAGAACTCTTTCTTATTCTCTTTAAGTCTTTCATTTTTTTCATAGTATCCTTTGTTGCTGAGGATTAACCCAGGGCCTCATGCATGCTAAGGCAAACATCCTACCACCGAACCCCCAGCTCCTGGTCTTATTATTATTTTTTTAAGTTTTATCTTCCTTGTATTGTCTGTCTTTTCTCTAAATTGCTTTTCTCCTCAAGTTTGTTTTAGACTCTGTCTTTAATGTTAGAGTAATTTTTTAAATACTTGGTCCCTTTGTATTTAAGAGTGAAGCACTGAGAAGCTGATTGGATGTTCTATACATGTAAACAGTAATTCCTTATATAATGGGCTGGGTGAATCTATAGATCTTTTCCCCTGGTGGGTCAAGAAGCAGTGAAAAAGTAATGGTTATTCACTGTATTTGATCTCTGACTACCATGTGTTTGGGAGCTGGCCAGGGAAGGAGATTGGGGAAACTCACTATACAGTAAGTAGAATTTTATTGTTTCCCTAATTTTATTTATTTTTCTTTTGAGTACTGGGGATTGAACCTAGGGATACCTAACCACTGAACCATATCGCCAGCCCTTATTTATTTCTTCTTTTTTTATTAATTTTTAAAATTTATATATGACAGTAGAATGTATTACAATTCATATTACACATATAGAGCACAATTTTTCATATCTCTAGTTGCTTTCACTCTTCCTGCCTCAGCCTTCAAAGCTGATGGAATCCACCAGCATGCCACCATGCCTGGCTGTTTCCCTCTTTTGAGCATGACCTTCTTCTCCACCTCCTACTGCATCCACTGCCCAAATTTCTGGTTCAACCTTTGCAAGAGACAAAGCAAAAACTAGCAAAAAAAAAAAAAAAAAAAAAAAAAAAAAAACAACCCATATCATGTTCAAGATGAAGAAAGGCAGTTATGACCACAAGGACTTGGGAAGGAACTCAAGCTCTACCTGCCTTCAAAGATGCCTTGTGCCTCTATGTGCTGAGCTTTCCTGAGGTCTGCAGCTTAATTCAGTTTTCTTCTTGATTTCTCATTCTGTACACATTTATATTTCATTGTTTACTTTTTTGCTTTATATCTTCCATAATCTTGTTAATTTTCTTTTATCTGGATTGTTTTCTCTTACGATCTCTTTGTATGTTTATATCATTTATTATTCCTTTCTTATTATTTCAGTATTATTTCAAGGGGGAACAGAAATAAATACACATGTTCAATTGATTGAAAAGAGAAAGTGCACATAATTACGCTAAGTGAAAAAATAGGATAAATAATATAGCCTCATTTCTGGAAGACGAAACTTATAGTGTACATTGGCTGCAAGGAATGTCATAAAATTTTAACCAGAGTTTACCCTTGATAATGGGGTTAAGGATAATTTTTCTTTTCTTTTTTCATTTTCTAGGTTTTCTAAAATGGTCATATATTACTTTTATAGCCTCCTATAAATGATTATTTGTATGTATGAAGGAATCTGACCTCGGGAGGTTGAATTTAATAGTAGAGATAAAGTATTATGCATATCTCATATGTGTTTCTTCTGATCTGTAAGTGGGAAATACCTAATATACAGTTTGTTTTGACAATGACAATCTCAAGACTCTAGTTAAGTATATGCTTTCTAAAATTTCTTGAATAAAAGTTGTGTGCAAAGTGCATACCTGTAATCCCAGTGATCCAGGAGTCTGAGGCAGGAAGATGGTAAAGTCAAGGCTGGCCTGGGCATTTAAGCAAAACACTGTCACAAAATAAAATATAATAATTTTACTAAAAAGGGCTGGGGAGGGGCTGGGGTTGTGGCTCAGTGGTAGAGTATTTGCCTTTCAAAGTGAGGCACTGGGTTTGATCCTCAATACCACATAAAATAATAAGTAAAACAGAGGTATTTTGTCTGTGTTCAACTAAAAAAAAAATTAAAAATAAAAAAAAAGGGTTGGGGAGCTGGGTGTGGTGGCACATGCCTGTAATCCCAGTGGCTCAGGAGGCTGAGCCAGGAGGATCAGAGTTTAAAGCAGCAATTTAGTAAGGCCCCAAGCAACTCAGCAAGACCCTGTCTCTAAATAATATATATTAAAAAAGAGCTGGCTCAGTGGTTAAACACCCCTGGGTTCAACCCCAGGAACCAAAAAAAAAAAAAGGCATAGAGATATAGCTCAATGGAAGAGCACTCCTGGATTTTCTCCCAGTACCCATCCCCCCAAAAAAATCTTGAATAAAAATATTTACCTAGATGCAGTTTAGTGATAAATGTTTTTATTCTTTTGTTTATTTAGTTATTTATACCGGGGATTGAATCCAGGGATACTTTACTTTGAGCTACATCCCCAGAACTTTTATTTTTTATTTTGAGCTCACTAAGTTACTAGGGCCTCACTAAATTTCTCAGGCTGACCTTGAATTTGCAATCCTCCTGCCTCATCCTCCTGAGTCACTGGGATCACAGGTGTGCAGCACTATGTCTGACTTCTTATTTTTATAGTGTTTTGTTATTTTGTTTGTTTGAAACCTAAATACTGGAATTTCTAGAAAGAAGCAGAATTCTGTTTCTCAGGACAACCTGAGAATCAGTCACACAAAGTGGTTAAATTCTCAGGTTTGGTGTTTAACAGTGCTGAGTTTAAACCTGTCTGCTAATTACTGTTTTTGTGACCATGGAAAGTGTGTTAGTTCAGGTGACCTGAGAAATAGAGGTCAAGATGGGATTATCCAAGCAAAGATGTTATCAGGGGAAACACCTGTGTGAGAGAAATGGTGGTTGGGGAACCTTCAGATCCAATGCAAGACTGACCCCAAGAGAAGGAGAGGAAAATTTGCATGGGAAAGATCCCTGGGCTGTCAAAAGGTAGTTTGGCAAGTCATCAAGGAGTATTTGAGCAAAGTCAACCATTAGAGAAGTCCTGGCTCTCTGGAAAGGGCCTGCCCTGGTATCCCTGCCACACTCAGTAATTGGTTTAGCACCTTTCTATGGGAAATGACTCTAGAATATAGACAGTGAAGAATTTCAGAGCTCAGTGGTTAAATACCCCTGGGTTCAACCCTAGGAACCAAAAAAAGCTGGGACCTGATCACATAAACTCCCTATAGTTGGAGGTCTGCAAGGTACATTTTTGTGTCTACCACAGGAAAGATAGGAATAATGTTAGACTATCTCTTAAGATTATTTTGAGATAAGAATATATAATTAAAGTATTCAGAATAGAAGACATCCTCTATTGTCTCTTCGTTTTCCTCCTCTTTTTAAATTTTTTTTCAGCAGAAACTATTTTAAATACAGCACTGATAAGCCAGAAAATCTGCAATTTTATGAAAAAAAAATAGTCTTTTTAAAAAATGTTACAAAAGTGTGCTCCATGGCTAGGGTTGTAGCTCAGTGAAGAGCGCTTGCCTAGCATGTGTGAGGCACTGCGTTTGACTCTCAGCACCATATATAAATTTAAAAAACAAGTCTATTGATAACTAAAATATTTTTTAAAAAAAGAAGTGTGCTCCATGGACTAGCACCAGTAGCATGGCCTGGACTCCTTAGGGATGCAAATTCCAAGGCCTCATCTCAGGACTACTGAGTAAGACTCTCTGGAGGAACTTAAAGATTCTGCTTTTAATGTCCTGTTGATCCTTGTACATACTACAGTTTGAGAAGCCCTGCCCTAAACCCAAAATGTTCTTATTTCTTCTAGGGAGGAAAAAGGAAGAAAACAGATAAAATCCCTTCAAAAACAGCTGATTAATGTCAAAAAAGAACGGCAAGCTGAAGTACAGGTAAGGATTACCTGGATAAATACAAAAATTACCTGGTAATACAAAATCTGAGAGGGTGTCAAGCAATTTTCAGGGAATTTAAAGATTATGTCTTGGGAGCTGGGTGTAGTGGCACACATCTGTAATCCAGCAACTTGGGAGGTTAAGGCAGGAGGATTGCAAGTTCAAGGTCAGTCTCAGCAACTAAGCAAGACCTTTTCTCAAAATAAAAATTAAAAAGGGCTGGCTATGTATCTCAGTGGCACAGTGCCCTTGTTTCAATTGAAACAAAAATCTTTATGTTTATAGGTTGGAAGACTCAGCATAAAAAAGATATCAATTCTTCCCAAATCAATCTATAGATTTCTTTCAATCTCAATTATAATCCTGACTGGATTTTATATTATTTCATCTTATTTTTTAGAAACTTGATAAAGTGATCCTAAAATTTATATAGATATGCTAAGGCCAGAGTTGGGCATGTTGACACATGCCTATAATCCCAGCAACTCAGGAGGCTAAAGCAAGAGGGTCATAAGTTCAAGACCAGCCTCAGCAAGGTAGTGGGGACCTAAGTACTTAGTGAGAACCTGTCTCAAATAAATAAATAAATAAAAGGGCTGGTGATGTATCTCAGTGGCAAAGCACCTCTGGGTTCAATCCTCAGTATCAAGGGGGGTGAAAAAAAAGAAAGAAAAAAGTAATGCTAAGGAGTAAAAATAGTCAACAGTATTGAAGAAGAACAAGCAGAAGGACTTTTTTTAAAATTTTTAGAATTATTATACAGCCGCACTAATTAAAACAGCACATATACTGAAAAGAACAACAACAACAACAACAAAAAAAAAAACCCTAGCATATATCAAGAATTGACAAATAGAGCAATGGAACAAAATATAAAGAAAACCATGACAGATTTGTGACAGGAGGGTATAACAGTACAGTGACAGACAGTATTTTTAATAAATAATGCTGAAGAAATTGCATACCTGGGAATAAATTAGACTTTCCTCTGACTTGATACCATACACAAAAATCAATTCCATATCAGTATATGTATTAGTCAGGGTTCTCTAGAGGAACAGAATCAACAGGAAGTATGATTACAAAAAAAAGGGGACTTATTAGATTGGCTTACAACCAGAAGCTGGATAGTCCACAATGGCCGTCTGCAGGCTGGAGAGCTGGAAGAACTAGTAGCTGCGCAGTCCAAGAGGCTGAAGCCTCAAAACAAGAGGGATCAACCATGCTACCCTAGCCCTAGATCGAAGGCTTCTGGAAACTCCCTGGAGAATCACTGGCAGAGTCCGCTTTAGAAGAGTGAAGGAGTTACAGTCTGATATCCTCAGACAATAACAGCCACAATCAGGAAAACCCATTCAAGAAGAATTAAACTTGCATCTACTGCTGCTTCCTTGTTCTTCCAACTTTTGTTCTATTTGAACCACCATCCTATTGGATGGTGCTGTCTACTCTTAGGTCTCTACTTCAGTTCACTATCCCACATGCCAATCATTCCTAGACACACCCTCACTGACACATCCAGAAGCCTATCTTCACCATCTCTTAATCCAACCAAATTGACAATTCAAATTAACCATTACAGTATAAATCTAAATGTGAGAGGCTAAAGCATAAAATTTCTAGATATTATAGAAGACTACCATCTTGACTTTGGATAGGGAAAGATTTCTTAAACAGGCCACCAGTGGTACATATTGTAAAGGAAAAAGGTTGGTAAATTTGGCTACATTAAAAATTAAAAACTTCTGGACTAGGGTTGTGGCTCAGCAGCAGAGCGCTCGCCTTGACGTGCGAGGGCCTGGGTTCGATCCTCAGCACCACATAAAAATTAATAAATAAAATAAAGGTATTGTGTCCAATTACAACTAAAAAAAAATTAAAAATTTCTGTTCATCCAAAGAGAGGGAAAGAATGTTTTGGGGTATGTGGTTCAGTGATAGAGCACTTGCCTAGCATGTGTAGAACCCTAGGTTTGATCCCCAGCACCACACAGAGAAGGGAAGATGAGGTGAGAGGGGGTGGAGAGAGAGAAGGGGGAGAGAGAGAGAGAGAGAGGAAGCTCCAATGTGGTATAAAGTATGTATATAACCATTTACTTAATATTTATATAATCAAACATTATCAGGAAAGTGCTTGAATCTAAAATATATGGAAAACTCCTACAAATTAATTAGAATGGGATAGATATCTAATGGAAAAACAAGCCAGAGAGTGAATGGGCACTCCAAAAAGAGGATGTCCAAGGGTCTAATAAACATATAAAAGTGTGTTCAACCTCAGTTGTCATTAGGGAAATGCAAATTGAAACCACAAGAGGACACAGTTATATTTTCATTAGGACAAATAATTTATAATCCCAAATGCTGGATATGTGGAATGGTGGGCATTCTAATATTCTAAAACTGAGCATTTATGTTGATACTACTATGCTGGAAAAGTTTCCTATTATTAAAGTTAAAAGATAGGCATATCTTATGACCCAGCAGTTCACTCAATAGAATATGTAAATGTGAAAAATCATGTGCAAAAACAATCAATACAGAATTTTTTGTGGTAGTTACAAATGAAAACAACCAAATGGTTATCGTACGTTATGGCATATTCATACAATGGAATACGAGACTTAAGTTAAAATAAGTGATCTATAGTTACCACATTATAAACCTTATATGAAACAAATTAGTCCAGGTCTGAAAAAGACATATGGTCTATTTCAATTTTAAAAAGTGTGAAAAAAAACTTTCAGGGGTAAATGGTTAGATTTTAAATTATAAAAAAAAAATCATAAAATTAAAGATATTTGGTACTTTGGGGGAAGAAGGAGAAGGTAGTGATTGAGAAAGGACAGGGGTGAGGGCTCATGTCAATCCTGTTTCTTATTCTGGGAAGTTGTTTTGTGGAGTTTAACCTTATGATAATTGAGATGTACACTTATTTTGTACACTTTTTAAACATATATTCTGTATTCATAAAGTGACTTAGAAAAAAGTAATTACATGCACTGTGTTAGAATCAAGAACAAAATATTATGGATGCATAGAGGAAGGAGCTTTAACTAAGGACAGTAATCAGGGGAAGGTCACACTATAGAAATTATAAATTATTAAATTATTAATAAGTTATACAGGTGAAGAGAAGAAGAATGTTTTAGGACTGAAGGAACAGAAAGACATGTTTGAAGGATTTATTGTTGTCTTCTTGGTGAATTGGCTCTCATAATAAAACATTCCTCTTTAAGTATGGTAATACTTTTTGTCTTAAAGTCTGTTTTATAATTAAATATGACACTCCTTTCTTCTAAACTTACTAGTTTTTCTTTTTCTTTTTTTGTTTTGGTTTTTGGTACCAGGGATTGAGCCCAGGGTGCTTAACCAATGGACTACATCCCTAACCCTTTTTATTTTTTATTTTGAAACAGGGTCTCACTAAGTTGTTTAGGTCCTTGCTAAGTTGCTGAGGCTGCTTTGAACTTGGCGATCCTCCTGCTTCAGCCTCTTGAGTTGCTGGGATTATAGGCATATGCCACTGCATTCGGCTCTTACTGTTTTTATAGTATATTTTTTTTCAACTCATTAACTTTTTGTTGTTGTTGTTCACAGTACAAGGGATTGAACCTAGAGCCTTGTGCATGCTAGGCAAGCATGCTATCACCTTTCTTTATTTTGAGACAGGGTCACCCTAATTTGTTCTGGCTGGCCTAGAACTTTGTCTTTTTGGTCTAGAACTGTCTCATCCTTGTGAATAGCTGGGATTACAGCTACCACTTAGCTCTCATTCATTAACTTTTAAACTGCCTTTATATTCAAAGTACATCTCTTATAGAGAGCATATAACTGGGTTGCTGAGGCCTTATGCCTAGGTGGTTCATTCAGTAACCAGAGGGGTGATGAAGGAATGAAAAAAAAGATAGACAGACACACATAGGAAGTAAAAGCTGGGGCCAGGTGGGTAGCCAAGCCCTGGTGAGGCTTGACTGTCTCCAGAGCTAGCTCAGCAAGTTTGTTATATATGTTTCATTATTAAAAGGTTATTTGTGGGAAAGTTTCAGCAAAGCAAGCAATCTGAAGGACACAGGACTGGCAAGACATTAGGGTCATCTTGTTTTACTCAGCATCCTCTATCCATGGGAGAAGGTGCTGAATTTAAGGCCTGGCCTTGCATGTAGCTACCCGTTGCTGGTGTTACCATAGCACCTGGGGCATCTTGACCTATACCTTTGCACAGACAGCTCCCAGCACAAACATAGCCACAAGAGTCACATAGGCCATGATTTAGATCACTGCTCTCCATACTGAATCTTGCTTTTATTCTAACAACTTCTGCCTTTTAGTCAAGTGTTTTGGTCCATTAGTGGAATTATTGATATAGTTGTTGGATATATGGTCTCTGTGTGTGTGTGTGTGTGTGTGTGTGTGTGATGTTGGGGATTGATCCTAGGGTCTCTTGCATGCTAAGCAAGTACACTACCACTCAGCTACACCCTCAGCCCAGATATACGTCTTTTATCTGTTGTCCCCTCTGCTGTTCTTCTTTTCCTGACTTATTTTGGTTTATCGGATTTTTTTAGATATTTATTTTAGTTATTACTTTTTGTGGTCCCAGATGTTGAACTCAGGGGCTTAGGCCTGCTAGGCAAGCATTCAACCAGTGAGCTACAGCTTTACCTCTTTTTGAAATTTTATTTTGCAATGGGGTCTCACTATGTTGTCTATGCTGTCCTGGAACTTGTGAGTCTCCTGCCTCAGCCTTCTGTGATTATAGGTGTGCATCACCACGATACTCAGCTCTATTTTAATTTATTTATTGGATTTTTACCTATACATTTTGTATTATTATTATTGTTATCTCTTCACATAAAGTGTAAAAACTTTTACCTATATAGTTTCATTTCTTACTCCCCCTTTACCATACTCCCTTAATCTATGAATGTTTTATATATATATATATATATTTCATTTACTATACATTGCGAACACTTACTCTTTGATGACTTACCTCATTTTCCTCTTTTCTTTTGGCCAGATATAGAATGAATACCAGAGAGAGTAGATTGAGATAATCGTGATGATCTCTAGACTTTAAAATGGATTAAAGAATTTAAAGAAACATATAACTAAATTTGTAGCTTCAAGCTGAAAAATGATAAGCAATGGACATCAGAATTCAAAACCCTGTTGATTATTAGAGCACTGAATTAGCCAAGGGTGATGGTGCCTTCCTATAATCCCAGTGGCTCCGGAGGCTGAGGCAGGAGGTTCACAAGTTCAAAGCCAGCCTCAGCAACTTAGTGAGGCCCTAAGAACTTGGTGAGATCCTGTCTCTAAATAAAAAGAGCAGGGAATGTGGCTCAGTGGTTAAACAGCCCTGGATTCAATCTCTGGTACAAAAACAAACAAACAAACAAAAAAACAAACAAACAAAAAAACCCCAAAACAAAACAGTGACTTGAGGTTAGGACCCACTACTGACTGTTATGGTAACAGCAATTTTAAAAAGTCCATGCTTCCTCTGTTTTTTCTAGATGTTTTAGAGTCTTCTTTCACAGTGGTGCTTTTAATGGCTTGTCATGACAGTATATTACCACAAAATATTGTGAAAAGTACTTGGAATGCTTTCTCTTTTTAATTACTGCAGTTAGTGGCACTGAATGTTCCCTTACCCTCTGTTGTGATTAGACATCTACAACATTTGCACAGTTTTAGGCATCCCATTTAAGGAGTTTACTCAGAGGAGATTAGTCAAGGCAATAAGGTGTATAGAGGTTTTATTACAGAAAGCAAGTGTTTTAGTCAGGTGTTTCACTGCTGTAACTATAAGAACAACTGAAGAGGAGGAACAGTTTATTTGGGGCCTCATAGTTTCAGAGGTCTCAATCCACAGACAGCAGGCTCCATTCCTTGGGGCTCAAGGTGAGGCTGAACATCATGGCAGAAGATGTGGCAGAGGGAAGCAGCTCACATGATGATCAGAAAAAGAGAGAGAGAGAGAGAGAGAGAGAGAGAGAGAGAGAGAGAGAGAGAGAGACAGACACTCGTCAGATACAAATATATACCTCAATGCCACACCCCAATTCCCACCTCTTCCAGCCACACTCTACTACCTTCAGTTACTAAACAGTTAATCCCTGTCAAGGATTAATTCACTGATTGGGTTGAGGCTCTCATAACCCAATCATTTCTCCTCTGAACCTTTTTGCATTGTCTCACACATGAGCTTTTGGAGGACAACTCACATCCAAACCATAATAGCAAGGTAAAAGGACATTGGTATTGGTATTCCCTTGGGAAAGGGAATAGTTGAAATGGAAATGAAAATAGCCAGTAGAACTGGAGCCTGAGACTTTAGAAGCTTGGATTTGATTGTTTCCTTCATATCTCAGAATGAGACTATTTTAGCTCAGTTAATAGATTTTAATATAGAATTGTATTTTTGTATAGCTTTTAAAACTTTAATAGGCCTTATCCCCATTTCCCTTTTGCTATCCAACACAAGAGAAAATCGGATTCCAACTTCTTCAGATAATAGAGTCCCAAATTCCAGGAATCAGTGCTCTCTTTTCTACTTTATGTTCAATTATGAAAACAGACTATTAAAAGCCTTTGGCTCACATTATTATGGCAACCATCAGAGCATTATGAACTCTAATTGGTTGACTACTTCTTTCCATTACTAAGTCATGTTTCTCTGAATTCAAATAAGTCCAGAAGACCAGGTCTGAAGGAATTTTGGAATTTGGAATTTGGATTTGTAATTAAAGTTTGGTCTGCCATGAAAACCCGCAAATATGCTACATCAGTCCATGGACCTTGATCATGGGGAAAGCTCCAGACTCCACGGACACTCAGAGCTACAAGTTGTAATGAAGGCAAATCTTTTCTTAGTGAAAATCTTAAAAGGAATTTATTTATTTAGGTGGTACTAAGGATCAAACCCAGGGCCTCCTGCATGCTAGACAAGCACTCTACCACTAAACTACGTCCCTAGCCCTTAAAAGAATTTATACAACTCAAAACTCAGCTGTAACCCATTGCTTCTTGGCTGGCTCTTCTTGCATAGTGGGAAAATGAGAAATGGAATGGTACTTCAGTGCCATTAGTATAAAATCATGATCAAGTCATACTCACTAGCTGGGTAGTATTTTATATCTTACTGTGTGTTTCCACATTATCACCATGGAGGACCATAAAAATATTTGTGCAAACCAGCAATACAGAAAGGAAATCAGTAAACAGAGGTCCAAGGCAACAGCATTAAAACCAGATGCGGTTTGGCATAGCCAATGTTGTATGAACTTAAAAGTTACATAATGTAATATCTTCTGTTTGTCATAGGCAGAAGCTCCTAGAGTTTTAACTTTGCTTTTCTAATCTTCCTATTGTTACTTTGAAAGATTTAATATTTAATTTGATTAAAAAACTGACCAGGGGCTGGGGATATAGCTCAGTTGGTAGAGTGCTTGCCTTGCACGTACAAGGCCCTGGGTTCGATCCCCAGCACCAGGAAAAAAAAAAAAAAAGACAACAACAACAAAAACAAAACAAAACTGATCCAAACATGCTTTTGAGTTTTGAAAGTATAGTTTTTATAGGGATATTATTTAATGAACACCTAACTGTCCAACATTATTAGGTTCTGTGAAAAACAAAACTATAGGTAGTTATGTGGGCTTAGCTTTTCTGGAAGAGAATTTATGTCTTTAAGTGATGTATAAGCTAGACCTGGAAAAAAGCCAAGGGATTAAATAGGTAAAAGGACTCCTGTTGATGAAGAAATGAAATCACCTTATTTTCACTTTATCATGAATCTTCCTAGAGATTCAAACCTCATTATTGACTGCCATACAATTTGGAAATAGAAGGGAGGGAAAGGGAGAAAAAAGAAGAATAAGAAAAAAACATGAGCTTGAAGAGAGAGCTCTTAAAATTCATTTACTATACATTTACAGAACATCTAAGTTATGCCAGGCCTTAAGCGGGATTTTACAGATGAGAAAATAGGCTTACAGAGGTCAAATAATTTATTATAATCCTACAGTTTATAAAACAATATAAAATACTGAGACATATTATCCACTGGGCTTCGCTGCCATAGACACTTGTGTCCTGGGGATGGTTCTTGTTATAGTTGAACAATTCTATACAGTAACATCAAGAAGCCAGACAAAATAAAGTGAAAGATTGCTTTCTGATTAATCCTAGGGACCTATGATCCTTTTAGCTGTTTGCTTTTCATTATGGATGATTTTGATCAATTTTTGCTTTGTTTCTTTTTCAAGTAGTTACTTACAACTAATTCTATCCAGCTTACATGGTAAGGTGGTTGCTGTCTAGAGAAACAGATCTTTGACGAATTCATGGATCCATAACCCACACCCAAAGACAGGGTCTTGCGTTGCTCAGGCTGGCCTCAAACTCCTAATCTCAAGCGATTTTCCTGCCTCAGCCTTCTGAAAAACTGGGATACAGGTGTGCACCACCAAGCCTGGATTAGTCATGTGTTTTTGTAATTAGTTGTATATTTGCTTGTGCTATCAGCTAAATCTGATTACCTCTCTGTGAAGTTAACTCACACTTTCTTTTCAAACAGATGTTACATCTCTGACTAGAACTTTTCCAAGGATTCCCATGCACTTGGAATAAAACCTAAATTTCTTAATAAGAGCCTGCTTGGTTTAGTCTTGCCTACTACTTCTCCAATTTCATCTTGTCCCACTCTAAATCCTTACTGAAGGGTTTTGAATGTGTCTAGGTCTTGGCTGCCTCAGGACTTTGGAATATACTTTTCTTTGTTTTTATAATTCCTCTTGGCGATATTTTTCATGTGATTAATTTATTTATCCTTCAAATATTAGAACAAATATTGCTTCTCAAAGATCCTTCTCAGACTACCTAGTCTAACACAGATCTCTATTATTTTCTCCCATAGCCTTTGCCCTTTTTTTCATACTACTTTGCATCCATTTAAATAAGTTTACACATTTTATTTCCTTTTAACCATATATTCTCTATTAGACTCTAAACTTCATAGCTGAGCATGGTGGCACATTACTTGTAATCCCAGTTATTTAGGAAGCCTGAAGATCAAGGTCAGCCACAGCAATTTATTGAGGCCCTAAGCAACTTAGTGAGACCCTGTCTCAAATAAAAAATAAAAAGGGCTGGGTTTGTGGCTCAGTGCTAAATCACCCCTGGGTTAAATCCTCAGAAAAAACAATAGCAGCAACAACAACAACAAAAAAAAACTCTTAAGCTGTACGAGGGCAGGGGATTTGGCTATATTTAGATGTCTACTATTTGTCTCCTAGCCTAGGGCCTGACACTGAATAAATATTTTCCTTTATGAATACTGAGACCTTAAAATTACTAAGTATTTCATAACCTGCAGTTTTCACACATATGCTCAATGACTCCTTATATAGTCATTCCATTATGTGTGCAGGTTCTGTATCCATGGACTCAACCAATCATGTATAAAAAATATTTGAAAAATAATTGCATATGTACTGTACACATACTGTAAAAAGGACTTGACCATCTGGAGATTTTATTATCCATGAGATGTCCTGGCACTAATCCCCAGTGCATACTGAGGCTTGACTGGATTTATTCTCTGAGATGTTTCAGGCAACATAAATATTAATGTTTCTGTTTTACAGAAGGTAAAACCTAGAGAGTTTAACTGTTTTGGCTAAGGTCACACAAGTGATGGGGCTTGGGTGGGAAGTGAGCACTTTTGATCATTTTAATCATTGCTGTTTCTACCAAAATGAAATTATAATGGGAAATCTGTGTGGGAAAAAGAGAGTACCCAGATTGCATACCTATGAAATAATCTCATTGTCTTGACATGTAGAACTATTTTGTTATCTTTCATTTTCATGTGGATGGTATAACATTCACAATTATTGACTTAATTTACCTTCATGTGATGGCAGAAAAAAATGGTGATTTATAAAATTTAAAATAATCTTAAACCATTGACCAAACTGAATGGAGACAGAATATATATATATATATATATATATATATATATATATATATATATATATAATTTTTAAAAATTTTGTTTTAATTAGTTATACATGACAGTAGGATGCATTTTGACACATTGTACACAAATGGAGCACAACCTCTCATTCCTCTGGCTGTACATGGTGCATAGTCACACCGGTGGTGTAATCATACATGTATATAGGGTAATAATGTCTGTCTCATTCCTCTATCCTTCCCAACCCTTTCCCCTTTCCCCTCATTCCCCTCGGCCCAATCTAAAGTTCATCCATTCTTCCCTACCCTCCTCCCATTATGGATCAACATCTGCTTATCTGAGAAAACTTTTGGTTTTTGGTTTTGTTGGGATTGGCTTATTTTGCTTAGCATAATATTCTCCAGCTCCTTCCATCTACCTGTGAATGCTATAATTTCATTCTTTAAGGTTGAATAATATTCTATTGTGTGTGTATCACATTTTTTTAAATCCATTTATCTGTTGAAGGGCACCTAGGTAAGCTCTTGTGAATTGAGCTTTTATAAACATTGATGTGACTGCGTCACTGTAGTATGCTGATTTTAAGTCCTTTGGGTATAAACCGAGAAGTGCGATAGCTGGATCATATGGTGGTTCCACTCAAAGTTTTCTGAGAGATCTCCAGCTTTCCAGAGTGGTTGCACCAATTTGCAGTTCCACTAGCACCAATTTGCAGTTTCCACATCCACACCAACACTTATTGTTGTTTGTCTTTTTGATAACTGCCATTCTGACTGGGATGAGATGAAATCTTATTGATTTGCATTTCTCTAATTACTAGAGATGTTGAACATTTTTTTCATATATTTGTTGATTGATTGTATATCTTCTTCTGAGAAGTATCTGTTCAGTTCCTTTGCCCATTTATTGATTGGGTTTTTTTTTTTTGATGTTAAGTTTTTTGAGTTCTTTATATATCCTGGAGATTATTGCCCTATCTGACGTGCATGTGGCAAAAATTTGCTCCCAAAATGTGGTTCTCTCTTCACTTCACTGCTGAGAAGAAACTTTTTAGTTTGAATTCATCCTATTTATTGATTCTTGATTTTACTTCTTATGCTTTTGGAGTCTTGTTAATGAAATCAAGTCCTAAGCCAACATGATGAATATTTGGGCCTACTTTTTCTTCTATTAGGCACAGGGCCTCTGTTCTAGTGTCTAAGTCTTTTATCCACTTTGAGTTGAGTTTCGTACAGGGTGAGAGGGGTTTAATTTCATTTGCTACACATGAATTTCCAGTTTTCCCAGCACCATTTGTTGAATAGGCTATCTTTTCTCCAATGTATGTTTTTGGCAGCTTTGTCTAAAATGAGATGACTGCATTTATGTGGGTTTGTCTCTGTGCCTTCTGTTCTGTACAATAGGTCTACGTGTATATTTTGGTGCCAATACCATGCCATTTTTGTTTCTATAGTCCTGTAATATAATTTAACTTCTGGTATTGTGTTGCCTGCTGCTTGACTTAAAAAAAATATTTTATATATATATATACATATATATATATATATATATATAATATATATATATTATATATATATATATATATTAGTTGTTAATGGACACAGTACATTTACTTTATCTATTTTTATGTGGATTGAACCCAGTGCCTCACATGTGCCAGTCCAGCACTCTACTACTAAGCCACAACCCCAGCCCTGCTGCTTCACTCTTCTTGCCAAGGATTGCTTTAGCTATTCTGGGTCTCTTATTTTTCCAAATGAATTTCATGATTGCTTTTTCTAGTTCTATGAAGAATGTCATTTGGATTTTAATAGGAATTGCATTAAATCTGTATAACACTTTTGATAGTATATATTTTTAATTTAGAAACCTGGTCTTTTCTCTTAAGAGACGGAATGAATATATTGCTCACCTCAAAGACCAACTGCAAGAGATGAAGGCAAAAACCAACTTGGAGAATCTCTACATGAAAAAAAACACTGAGCTTCAGATTTCCCAGACTCAGAAAAAATGTAACAAAACAGAGGAACTCTTGTTGGAAGAGATTGAGGTAATTACTGCTACATAAGGAAAAACAGATTGGTTGGGGTTGTAGCAAAACGGTAATGCACTTGCCTAGCATGCACCAGGATCTGGGTTTAATCCCCCACTCACAGACAAACATTTGAATTGTCATTCCTGGTATAGTCTCACCCAAGAAAGGAAGGGGCGGAGGTAATTTTCTTCCATCTCCTCCACCCTTAGGGTTGAAATTAAAGACTGAACAAGGTTTTGAATATTTGCAAGCAGAGATTCTGATGGGTAGACCTTTATTTGAGAGGAAAGGCTGGGTAGTTAAAGGAATAGCCAGCAGGCCAGAAGGAGGAATAGCCATTTCTAGCAGGTACAAGGATTCCTTTTTCTGAGACCTCTACTAATGGGGAGAGGTCACTTCCCATGTGGTGTTTCCTACCCTGTCAACACACTTTTCTGGGCCTAAGAAACTTGTGTCCTTGAAGCATTGTTTTTCTCTTTAAATTGACATCACTTTCCATTTTATTCTGGGGCCCTTGTATGTACCTGGCACAATGCTAGAACATGGCTCTGCGTTGTTTATGAATGCGAATGGAGTTGAGTGGAACCAAATTGCAGCTCTGGAGCAGTGCATTAGCATTTCTGTGATCCTTGCTGGAAAAAGAATCCTGAACTACTACTCTGGAGCTGCAGTCACCTGAAAACTTCTGATTTCCAACCTTGCCAGACAGAATTCCTGATATGTGATTCTTTTTTTTCTAGAAATTAAGAATGAAAACTGAAGAAGAGAACCGAATTCATATGGAGATTGAAATGTTCCTTAGAAAAGAGCAACAGGTAAGTCACCAAAATGTTTTTATCTCCTGATTAATTTTTTTTTCACTTTAAAAGAGCAAAAAACTTTTAGTAAGGGAAGAAAAATCAATCATAATCTTAGCAGTCTGATGAATGAACTATAGCTTATATATCCTTATAGAGTTACCCACCAGAACAGTTATTTTTTTTGTTCTTCTTTTTTAAAATTTATTGGTTCTTTTTTAGTTATTCATGACAGTAGAATCCTTTTTGATAGTAATTATACAAGCATAGAATATTCTAATTTGGGTCACATTCTTGTGGATGGTGGGCTTCACTCTATTGTTTTCATATATGTATATGAAAAAATTATCTCAGATTCATTCCACTGTTGAATAGTTATTTTATATACCTCTAATTTGAGGAGGTAAAACTTTGTCTCTTGCCTTTATAATTTAACTTATATAAGAAACTCTGTTTCTTGTTTCTATAATGCTTTGTAGTCATAATTTTAAAATAATGTTTTTTAATTTTTTAAATTATAAAAACAACATTCTCAATTGAGGGAAGTTTTCTTTTTTTAAGTTACCAATTGTTTTTTCATTCATTTTGTTTATGTTATTACAGTCTCTCTTTTTAAATTTTTTTAAATTTGTTCTAATTAGTTCTATATGACAACAGAATGCATTTTGACACATTGTACACAAATGGAGCACAACTTCTCCTTCCTCTGGCTGCACATGTTGTAGAGTCACACCAGTGTTGTAATCATACATGTATGTATACCCAGGATGATAATGTCTGTCTCATTCCACTGTCCTTCCCATCCCCATACCCTCTACCCTCGTCTCACTCCCTTCTGCACAATCCAAAATTCTTTCATTCTCCCCCCACCCCCATTATGGATCAGTATCTGCTTATCTGAGAAAACATTAAGCCTTTGTTTTCTTGGTATTGGCTTATTACGTTTAGCATGATATTCTCCAGCTCCATCCATATATCTGTAAATGCCATAATCTCATTCTTCTTTAAGGCTGAGTAATATTCCATTGTGTATATGTACCACATTTTCTTTATCCATTCACCTGTTGAAGAGCATCTAGGTTGGTTCCGTAGCTTAGCTATTTCAAATTGAGCTGCTAAAAACATTCATGTGGCTGCATCACTATAGTATGCTGACTTTAAGTCATTTGGGTATAAATCAAGGAGTGGGATAGTTGAGTCAAATGGTGGTTCCATTCCTAGTTTTATAATTGTATATATAATTGTATAACTTTATAATTGTATATGATTGTTTTATAGATGTATAATTGGAATAGACGTACTTTCAGGCCATTATGATAGTAAGGGCCAAGTGGGAGTCCTGGGACTTCCTTTTCTTACCAATATATTAAAGGCATTGCTGCAACCCTGATGGAACCATAGATTAGTGATAACATCAAGAACTTGAAGCTGGGCGTGGTGTCGCATGCCTATAATCCCAGTGGCTTGGGAGGCTGAGACAGGAGGATTGCAAGTTCAAACTCAGCCTCAGCAAAAGCAAGGCGCTAAGCAACTCAGTGAGACCCTGTCTCTAAATAAAATACCAAATAGGGCTGGAGATGTGGCTCAGTGTCAAGTGTCCCTGAGTTCAATCCCTGCTACAAGGAAAAAAAAATACAAAAAACTTGAAAGAAGCAGGAGTGATGATGCTTAACACATCCCCATTTGACTCATCCGTTTGGCTTGGGTAGAAGTTGAATGGATCTTGGACAATGACAAGTAATCAATGACAAGTGATGTTGCTTGTAACTACTATTCACACGTAATATCTTTACTGGGACAAATCTTCAATGGCTCCTGGTACTTGGTATGGAAGTTGTTAACCTGATCAAGGCCCCTGTTTCCAAACCAGTTTGAACTCAACCACAACAACAAAATGCACACACACACAAATAACAACAACAACAACAAAGACACCACCAGGAGCAGTTTGCTTTCACTTGGCAGGGCCAATGGTACACCTTTATAGTCTGTCTTCAGGATTATGTCAATTATTCTGTTCTCTTCTGTAATGGCCTAAATAGAGATTGCTCACTTTGACTTTTCACAAAACATGGCAGTAGCCCACTGCATTAATGACATTATGCTGATTGTATCTGATGAACAAGGAGTAGCAAGAGTTTAGATGACTTTTAGTAAGACATGAACTAGAAGGTGGGAGATAAACTCCATTTCTGGTACCAATTCTGCATCATTAATGATCCATTCAGATGACAGAAACCATACCAATAATTTGAACAAAGAAAGTTTAAGAAAAGAGTTGTGAGCTATTAATAAGGACTGGCTACTAGGAAGGGATTAAAAAAACTCTAAAGAACGCCCTATGAGCTGGGTATGGGTAGCCTAACTAATACCTGTAATTCTAGCTACACTATATGGGAGGATCACAAGTTTGAAGGTAGCCTGGCAACATAGTGAAAGCCCATCATAAATAAATAAATAAATAAATAAACAAACAAACAAACAAACAAACAGACAAAAAATAAACCACCCTATGACTGATGGACAGTATCCAAGGAAGGAATAAACTTGGGAGGGTGGGGAGAGGAGGATCCTTCCCAATGCTATGATTCAGACCTTATTGGGGAGAGTGTGGCTGTGACCCCCTGGATAACAGAGAAGTTTGTTGGGTTGCTCTAGTCTGAGCCAGCCACATTTGCAGAATAAACCTAGTGAGCAGACAACTATGGACTTTGCTAAAAGTTCTTTTTTTAAAAATATTTTTTAGTTGCCAATGGACCTTTATTTTATTTCTTTATATGTGGTGCTAAGAATCGAACCTAGTACCTCACACATGCTAGGCAAGTGTTCTACCACTGAGCCCCAGCCCCAGCACCATGCTAAAAGTTGTTTTTTTTTTTTTTTTAAAGAATCAGATGAATACTCAATTATGAGATGTTTTTCTTTCTCATCCATCGTAATGATGTTTTTTTCATATATTTGCTGAAGTTGAGTCATGTATTTAAATTGTTTTTTTAAGTTACAGATGCCTTTGTTTTATTTTATTTTATGGTACCAGGGATTGAACTTAGGGGCACTAGATCACTGAGACATATCCCCAGTCCTATTTTGTATTTTTATTTAGAGACAGGGTCTCACTGAGTTGCTTAGCACCTCGCCGTTGCTGAGGCTGTTATCTGGAACTTGTCATCCTCCTGTCTCAGCCTCCCGAGTCGCTGGGATTATAGGTGTGTGCCACCTTGCCGGCTTTGTTTCATTTTTATTTATTTTTATGTGGTGCTGAGGATCAAACCCAGGGCCTTACATGTGCCAGGCAAGAGCTCTACCACTGAGCCACAACCCCAGCCCCTGAGGTTGCATTATCTTTAAACTTTTGAGATCAGCCATAGCTGGTCATAGTGTATCTGACATGAAGTAATGCTACTGGTGGTATCAGTAAAACATGTTGGTGAACGGGTATCATTGTGTGTTCAACCATATAGGATGAGCAGTGTGCCCTAGGTACCCAGAAAAGCATTCCAAAGCCATGGAGAAACTAGACTTCCCGTCGGCTCCTCTAGCACCCTCTGCTGACAATGTTAAACATTTTGCTAGGTGGCCGAAAAATGTTTAGGATCATCCAGCTTCACAGGGCAAGGCAGTGGAGAATGAATTTGGAACTGAGAGGCAACACACTGATAACAGCACAAATGGGGAATGTTTTCCTTTTATCATTAAGGATGAGGTTTACTCTGTAGGTTCCTGGTATATAAATTTTATTAAGGAAGTTTCTTGCTAACATTTTTTATTTTTTAAAATCAATGAATAGTCAATTTTATGAGATGACTTTTTTCATCCATTGAGATAATTTATTTTCCCTTTAACAGGTTAATAAAGTAAAAACACATTAATATATTTACTGATGATGACTCATGTTTAATTTTTTTGGATAAACCTTACCTGGTAATAATTTAATATAGTTAATATATTAATATATAATAAATTAATACATTTAATAATAGACCTCTAGAATTGATTTATAGACTATAGATTTCTTTTTTGCTATTAGAGTTATATTAGCTTGGCAGTGCAAGGTGGAAGTTTTCTACCTTTTTATGCTCTGAAATTTAAAATATAAATGGAACAAAACAGATTATACAGTCCTTAAAGCTTGGTAAAATTCAAACAATTTTTTTAGGATCTCTCTCTTTCTCTCTTTTCTGGATATCTTTTTTTTTTTAAGGGGGGAGGTATTTGTCTGTCTTTTCAGCTTTTTTTTTTTTTTTTAAATATTATTCATCTCTCCACTTACCAAATCTCTTTCTCTCTTCTCTCTCTCTTTTTTTAAGATATGTCACCAATGACTGGTATCTTTATTTATTTAAAAAGGTTTTTATTTTTTATTTGCCAATGGACTTTATTTTATTCATTTATTCACATGTGGTGCTGAGAATCAAACCCAGTGCCTCAGCCATGTGTGGCAAGGGCTCTACCACTGAACCACAACCTCAGCCCACCTAATACCTTGTTTTTATTTTGGTGCTGGGGATCGAACCCAGGGCCTTGTGCATGCAAGGGAAGCATTTTACAAAAAAACTGAGCTGCATCTCCAGGTTTTTTGTTTTTGTTTTTATACGGGGTATTGAACCCAGGGTGTTTAACCACTCAGCTACATTCTCAGTCCATTTTATTTTTTTTGTTTTGAGACAGTGTTTCACTAAGTTCCTGAGGATGACCTCACACTTTTGACTCTTCTGCCTTAGCTTCCTTAGTTGCTGTGATTGGAGTTGTGTGCTACCATGTCTGACTTTGAGTAATTTTTTGTAACTTGTCTTCCAAAAACATTTGATTATAAGTGTTTTTAAGCTGTGCTCTACAGTGTCTTGCAAGTTTTAAATTTCCTCTATTTCTGTAGTTATGTTTTTCATCTTAAAAAATTTTGTTTCTTTTCTCCCTTTGTCTTACTGAAACTTACCACAGGTTTGCCATTTTATTGGTCTTAGCAAAAGACTGGCTTTTTCTTTTATTGAGCAGATTTTTTTTTCCTTATTACATTGGTTTTAGCTTTAATTTTGAGTAAATTTCTTATATCTTCTTTGAGCTTATGTTGCTAATCTTTGTTGTTTCCTAAACACTTAATTTGTTTTCAAATTTTATTATTTTCTAGTAAATGCATGTAAAGCAATATATTTTTAAATAAAACAATATATTTTCTGAGTACTGTTTGACTGTAGTTGATGGGTTTTGAAATAATCTTTACATTATCATTCCTTTACAAATGATTTGTAGTTCACAATTTTCTAGTTGTTTTTAGCATAAGTTATTATTTAAAGAGATGTTTCTCTCTTTTGTTGAATTTTTTAAATATTTACTTTTTACTTTAGCAGTGTATGTGGTGCTATCTTTGTGGTGCTGAGGATCGAACCTGGGCCGCATACTGGCGCACTACTGCTTGAGCCACATCCCCAGCCCCCAAAGGGATGTTTCTTAAATGTCCAAGTAGATGGAGTTGGCAAGGGAGGAGTGCAGATTTTCTGTTACTCACAAAAACCTTACATGTTTGTGCTGTGAATCTCACCACACCCAGTTGATGTCTTGGATTGTGTCTCCTAATGTAAAGTGTAAATTTGCTTCTTGGAATTTATTGAGCTTTCATTTGGGCTTAGTACATGCTTATGTGACTATTCTATGGGTACTTAAAAAGAATGTGTATTCTCTGTTAGGTTCTAAATTTCTTTTAGTCTAGCTGTCAAATGCTTCATATTACTTATTTTGGTCTACTTGAGCTATTGATTTCAGAAAAATAGCTTCCTAAGATAATTGTGGATCTATCAGTTTTTCCATGTGTTGGATCATTTTCACTTTCTAATATTCCAAAATATTATTAGAATATGAACACTCATAACTATAATATTTTTAAATTAATTTTTTTTTTGGTGATACTGGGGATTGAACCCAGAGGTCATCTAACACTGAGCCAAACACCCAGCCCCTTTTATTTTATTTTGAGACAGGGTCTTGCTAAATTGCCAAAACCAGCCTTGAACTTGTGATCTCCCTGTCTTTTAGCCTCCTAAATAGTTGGGATTACAGGCATGCACCACCATATCCAATTTATAATATCTTCTTGTTTTTTTATTATTCATTTTTGTTGGTGCATTATAGTTGTACATTGTACATAATGGTGGGAATTTTTTTGTACAAATTCGTACATGCACACAATATATATAATTAGGCCAGTGTCACTCCCCAGCACTTCCCCCAACTCCCCTCTTCCTCCTCCATTATCCCTTTGCTCTGTTCTAATCTTCCCTTTTCATGGGGAATCCACCCCCCAATCCTTTCCCTTTTCCTTCCCTAGCTTCCACATGAAAGAAAACATATGATTCTTTTTTTAAATAAGTTTTTAATATTTATTTTTTAGTTGTAGGTGGACACAATATCTTTGTTTTATTTTTACGTGGTGCTGAGGATTGAACCCAATGCCTCGTGCAAGCTAGGCGAGCGCTCTACAACTGAGCCACAACCCCAGCCCCTGATTCTTTTTTAAAAAATGAGTTTATAAAAGAATGTTCTTAAGAAGGCAACAACTTTTGATTTGCCATTAAAAAAAGTTATGTTTCTTTATGCTATATAACAATGGTAATGTAAGAGAATATAGTTACAAGCTTCTTTTTGCTGGAATTCTCTCATAGTACAGTACAGTGTAATCATTTATGCAATGCTAGAATAAATTTTAAAAAAGTCTCTGCTTCTCTTCAAAAAATGATGAATAATAACAGAAGATGGCATGAAAAAGTCCATTTTTTTCTATTTATTCTGTAGTATTGGAGCCAGTATTTTTACCATCACAGGCTACAATTT
Source organism: Callospermophilus lateralis (assembly GCF_048772815.1). Classification (NCBI taxonomy): domain Eukaryota; kingdom Metazoa; phylum Chordata; class Mammalia; order Rodentia; family Sciuridae; genus Callospermophilus; species Callospermophilus lateralis. The sequence continues at coordinate 53,322,156 of NC_135314.1, read as the reverse complement.
TCACTTTATCCATTTTAATAAGTTCTGTCACCTCTCTGAATTCAACATCATGCAATACAAAAGTCTACACATTATCGCAGAATATGTATGTATTTATAAAACCTCTGAAATTGACTCTGTTCCTGACCCTCTGAGCCAATGATAATTTATAGCCTCATCAAACTGAAGCAGAACTTGAAGGGCAAGTTCGGGGGGGTGATCTGTTGAGACTATATGAGCTCATCTAGGCTCTCCTGAAGACTGTTCCCCAAAGTGGTATTTCTGTATAACTAATATGCCATGGCTTCTGAGGAAGAAACTTTTTCTTCAGGTTTGCATTGATGTCAGAAGTGGCACCGCCAGGAGCCTGCCTCAAACATGACTTTATTTATATATGTATAATAAAAAAACAAGAAGATATTATAAATTGGATATGGTGGTACATGCCTATAATCCCAACTATTTAGGAGGCTAAAAGATAGAGAGATCACAAGTTCAATAATATATTATATACATATATTATATATATATAATTTGTTGATGGACCTTTATTCATTTATTTATATTCGGTGCTGAGAATCAAACCCAGTGCCTCACATGCGTGAGGCAAGTGCTCTACTACTGAGCCTCAACTCCAGCCCTCAAACATGATTTTTGACCTTAACATAACTGTCCCTAGTTCTGTCCATTGTCCTGCAAATTACATAGTTCCATTTTTATTTATGGCTGAATAAAACTCCATTGTAAATATCTACCACATTTTCTTTGTTCATTTATCCATTGACAGACACCGAGGCTGATTCCATAGTTTGGTTATTGTGAATTGTGCTTCTATAAACATAGACATGCATGTATCATTTTAATATGATGATTTCAATTCTTTAGGATAAATACTAAGGAGTGGTATAGCTGGGTCATGTGGTGATTCCACGCCTAGTCTTTTGAGAAACCGCCATACTGATTTCCATAGTGATTGTACTAATGTGCAGTCCTGTTAGGATGGCCTTAGTCCTGAGCCTAAGCAACTCCATTTTAAAAACTTCATTTTAAAAGACCTGCAGGCACACTCACAGAGCCCTCCAGTATGCCCTCAGGCAAGTTACTTCCCCCCACTCTGATAACAGAGTGAAGCCCCTGGCAGGCTGTCCTCACCTGATAAGAGGAAAAGGCGAGAAGGTCAGGGTGGAGACCACCAGACCAGTTGGTGGTAAATGATGTCACTGCAAAATCCGGTGGTAGCTGATAAGGATTGAAAGGGGGGGGGTCAAAAGCCCCCAAATTTAGTGTACATCATAGAGCAAATAAACAGGGATTCAGCTAGCTGAAACAAGGATGCACTTTTATTTCCTTGCTTAATTGCTCTGGCTAGAATTTCTACCACTATATTAAATAGGAGTAGTGAGAGTGGACAAAGTTGGTTTTATCTCAGAGATGCAAGGATGGTTTAACATATGTAGATCAATAAGTGTAATTCATCACATAAATACAAGTTAGGACAAAATCACCTAATCTCTAAAGAGATACAGAGAAAGTGTTTGACAAAAATTCAACACCTATTCATGATAAAAACACTGAAGAAACTAGGACATCATAAAGGGTATAATGAAAAACTCAAAGCCAACTTCATAGTAAATGGGGGAAAACTGAAAGCATTTCCTTTAAAATCTGGGGAAAGACAAGGATGTCCACTCTTAGTATCTAACTGGTGGCAAATAGCTTAAATATACAGTTTCTGTTTCTTATACATATCTCTTTCATTTTCTTTTGCAACAGTGCATCTTTGAATACCTTTCAGAAATGAGGTATCATCTTTCCATCACATTTCAATGCTAGGTTCTAGGTATATTATCTTAGACTCATATTCATTTCTTTTAGAATTTTGAAGACATTGCAGTCTTCTTGACTAGTATTTAGTGTTGTCAGTCAAAGAGACATCTGATGTCATTCTTTATCCTAGAGAATTTGCTACTTACTTTTTTCTTTTTTTTTTTTTTTTTTCACTGCAACTTCCCTTTCCCAGATATCAGGAACGTCCTCCTTCTATTTTTAATCGAATAATATACAGTAAAGTGCACAAATATTGAGAGTATAATTTTACATTTACATATATTCACCCATGTAACCACCAGATAGATTCAGAGAAACAGCATCCCAGAGGTCTCCCTCATGCCGCATTTCCAAACAATAAAGCATCCATCCCCAGATAAGTAACCATTGTTCTATTTTCTGTCACTATAGAAAAGTTATTTTTTTCTTGAATCTTATATAAATGACATCATAAAGTATATACTGTTTTGTATCTGGTAGAAACCATGTTTTAATGTTCTTTCCAAATAGAAACTTGAGGAGAAACTGGAATTCTGGATGGAAAAATTTGATAAAGACACAGAAATGAAACAGAATGAATTAAATGCTCTCAAGGCTGCAAAGGCCAGTGACTTAACACACCTTCAAGACCTAGCGAAGATGGTAAGGAAGAAGTGGACAGGTGGTCCGAGAAGTGGTGGTAGCTAAGCTACAGTAGTTGGGGATGCTTTTTTTTTTGTCAGGTAGAGGTGTGCATGTAAACTTGGTAGGACTGTCCTTAGAGGATGATGATGGTGATGATGGACAGTAATAACAGCTAGTATTTGTATAGTGCTTACTCCGTTTCAGGCACTGACTGTTGTGGCTGTCTTAAATACAACTTGCTTAAACCCCACAACTCTGCAAAATACATAGATATTGTACTATTACTTCTACTTTATGGTCTCTGAAGACAATTTATAACTGATTTCTTTTTTTTAAATTTTTTTGTCTTAATTGGTTACACATGACAGTACAATGACCTTGACATATCATACATTTGAATCACATAGGATACAATATCTCATTTTTCTGAGTATACAGAAATCACATTGGTCATGCATTCACATATATACACACAGTAATAATAATGTCTGTTTCATTCTACTATCCTTCCTATCTCCCCAACCCCTCCCCTCCCCTCCCATCACTTCTCTCTACCTAATCTAGGGTAACGCTATTCTTTTTTTCCCCCTCACATCTTCATACATATATTTTGTATAACAATGAGGGTCTCCTTCCACCATCCATGCAGTTCCTTTTTTCCCTCCCTTTCCCTCCCACCCCTCTTCCCTATGTAGAGGTAATCTTCTCATGCTCTTCCTCTCTTCCCCATTTTGAATTTCTCTGATTTCTAAAAAGCTTTCTTATGTTTTTATTAATGAATGAGTGTAGAGGTTCCTAAACTTCTCTTTTTAAAAGAGCCATTTGAATATGCATATTATACCATTTTTTTTTTAAAAAAACTCATTATTTTGAGGTCACTATTTACACATTTGAGTTAATTATTATTTTACTTTTCTGAAAGATTTTTAAATTTAAAATATCAAAGTGAAAAAAATTTAATGTAAATATCCTAAGAATCTAGGAAGTTTTTTTCCTTTGGTTTATGTTTAGATCTATTAAAAGTACAGAGTTGACTGGGCCAATAGCTTAGTCAAGACCATACTGTAACATATGATTAATGTCTGCTTTTGTAGATAAGGGAATATGAACAGGTCATCATTGAAGATCGTATAGAAAAGGAGAAGACCAGGAAGAAGATAGAACAGGATGAATTGGAATTGAGGAGTGCCATAAAGGTAGAAAACTGTTGTTAGCATTTTGGGGTCATGTCAGTGCCACAGCTGGTGTAGGAATGAAAGCATTCTCATCCATTATCAAATACACAGCAGCTTTCTATGGAACAGATCTGAAGAGAAACAAGGCTTTTTGTTTTTATTAGAATTTGTCAATAGTCCATAGAGCAGAACAGGGAGACAGGTGACTTAGAAAAGGACACACCACAGCTCTTACTCTAGGGCAAAAGAGATAGGTGGTTGGCAGTGGGAGCAAAACCTAGATCCACAGGGCAAATTTGGGAATACTACTTCTAACCAAAACCAGTTCTTGACACAGTGATTCTTTTGAATCGCCTATTGTTTCTCAAAAGATGTTTATAAATAAGCAGAGACTATTTGCTATGTTCTGATATAAGCTGCTTTCAAAAAAAGAGACAAGCAGGTTAGAGAAGAGATATTTTAGTTATATATGAACTTTTGTGTATGTTAGTAATGACAAAATTAGAAGGTCACAGATTCTGGGAAATATTTTCAATAAAACTGTAATATAAAATATGATCAGCTGGACTGAAACTGCTGTCTGGAGAATCATCTATCTCTCTGAAAGAGGAGCATCTGCCAAGAGCCTAGGGGGCAAACTATAGTTTGGCTTATATATTAGAGGATGCACTAAAAAAGGAAGCTGTAAAGGACATTCAGATATCCATACCCAAGATGTATAATTAGCAAGTATTTATCAAGCTTCTATGGGGTTTTCCAATTTGTCAAAATTCTTTTAGAGTATAAATGTAAGAACTAGCTGGAGACTACTTTTGTTTTAATTAGTAGATTTACTCCTAGTTCTTAGGGGTTAGTCTGATTTTAAAGTAGCTTAAGCTGGGTGTGGTGGTACACACCTGTAATCCTTGTGGCTCAGGAAGCTAAGGCAGGAGGATCCTGAGTTCAAAGCCAGCCTCAGCAACAGTGAGGTGCTAAGCAACTCAAGGAGACCCTGTCTCTAAATAAAATACAAAATAGGGTTGGGGATGTGGCTCAGTGGTTGATGCCCCTGATTTCAATCCCTGGTACCCTCCAAAAAATAAAGTAGTTTAGACTTTATTTTTGGTCCTAGGAATTGAATCCCTAAGTTGCTTAGGCCTTCACTAAGTTGCTGAGACTGGCTTTGAACATATAATAATCTTGCCTCAGCCTCCCGAGTCACTGGGATTATAGGTTTATGTCACCACACCTGGCTTTAAATTCTTTTTGAAAATAAGAGGATTGACCCTTTAGTGAATTCCTAAAGATAAGAATGGATGTAGTGGTGCATGCCGGTAATCCCAGCTCCTTAGGAGGCTGAGGCAGGAGGATCACAAGTTTGAGGCCAGTCTCAGCAATTTAACAAGACTTTCAAAATAACAAAGGGTTGAAGATGTAGCTCAGTGGTACAGCACTTACCCAGTATGTGCAAGGCCCTGAGTTCAATTCCCATTCAACACTACAAAGAAAGAAAACAAAACAAGAAACCCCCCCAAAAGACAAAATACCAGGAAGTCTATTAAAGTTGTCTAGACTTATTCATACATTTTTGACAGAGTCTAACATCCCTTTTGGATCAAGTCATTGTTAGGTATGGGAAGCTTGGACCTTCATAAGGGAAGCAGTACCAGGGAGTCATGTTTCTGATATGAAGGAACAACTGGCCTAATCTGATTTAATTTTACTCCAGAAGAACTTCGCTTTTGAGGCCATGGCTGAAGCTCTGAGTCCTGCACAGTATGGGAGCATTAGTAATGATAGTGTGCCTGCAACTTCCATGTTTCAGATGGAAACCACTCTGATATAGGTTACTGTGTTGAACAATCCCCTTCGGAGAGTCAGGCATACTGAGTTGTACTTCTTCCCATTTCTCTTCTAGCTCCAGGCATGGTGGCGAGGCACTGTGGTAAGGAGGGAAATTGGAAGTTTTAAAATGCCTAAAGACAAAGATGATAGCAAGGATGCAAAAGGTAAAGGTAAAGGTAAAGGTAAAGGTAAAGGTAAAGGTAAAGGTAAAGACAAGGACAAACGAAGAGGCAAGAAGTGAAAAAGCCACCTTTTATCCTTTCCTGTGATGTTCTGGAGATGAGAAGGAAGACTTGGCCATCACAAATACTTCACTTCAGGTTGTTTATACAGACATAAACAACAGTTTATGCAGATCGCCAGATAATTTCACTTTGTATTAGTTTTCAATCGTGAATTAGCTATTGAATTTGTGTTTCTTCATATTTTGATTTTGATGTGAAGAACAGTTTTGAGTAGACTTGTGAAGATCTTGGTCTTCTCACCAGAAAGAGTTCTTGGGCTTGGTTACAGTGATGCATTAAAACTTCAGTAATTCCTGTAATGTCTCAGATTCTGATTTTTTTCTAATTTGTCTAAAGTGAAAAAAACTCATATGAGCGAAAGTGAAGTATTTGCAGAAATTACAAGGTGATCTTTTATAAAGTTATGTAGCATAACATACACATGTTAAAATATAATGAGTGTTGATTCCTCTCTTTACATTTTTTATTATCACTTTAGTGTTTTCATGGCTGGTGGTGGCATGGAATATACACCTTATGATAAACTGTTCCCACAGCTTTTCTGGGAATAAGTAGGGATATAAGTTATAAATACAAGATTGAAGTGGAATGTTAGAATACATAGCCCACAAATGGTAAAGATGAGGCATAGGTTTTCTGGAAGACTAATTTGCAGTATGTAAAAACCCAGCCTATGCCTGACACATAGTAAAGCTGTCATTCTCCCTCTTAAAAAACAATAAGACAGGGCTGGGGACATAGCTCAGTTGGTAGGGTGCTTGCCTTGCATGAACAAGGCCCTGGGTTCAATCTCCAGCACCACAAAACAAACAAACAATGAGACCATGAGGTCATTCTTGCCTTGATTAATTAAAACAAAATATTGGATACAGTGCAGCTGATCATTTCTGAGAGGAAAGTTGTCCTAATGTGTCACATATTTCATGAATTAATCCTTCTGTCCAGCTCTAATTATAGGGAAGTCTTGATATCTCCACTTCCTTAGGAAAGTAAATTTTAATTTCAAAGGCCTATTTTAATAAAATTATGTTCATTGGTGTTCCTTCAGGGAATTTAGAGACACCCTTTCCTTGATTCTTCTTTGCCAAAGAAACCAAGCTACTTTAGATATGCACACTTTCAAATGTTTATTACAAGTTACTAAAGTGTTGGTTTTTATTTTAATGTCAATGTATAAGGTGACATACAGGCAATTTAAAATAACATACATGATATTGACATATTTATACTTAGAACTTATGCAATATATTTACATACAAATATAGGACAATGTTTTACAAAATCTTTTACTAATTACATGTTTGTAACATTTTCAGAAATAAAATGAAATCTGCTGTAAACCATCTCACTGCAATGTGTATATAAAAAAGGCTTCTAAATATCCATGTTTTCCTTCATTTCTATAACCACTTAAGAATTTAGTTTAAAAAAAATTCATCAGACTCATCAGTATCATCACACATCATTAGTCACTGCTGACTGGAGGAAGCAAGAGAAATTATAGACTCCTTGATTAGGTGTAAGGCTGTATTTTAGAAAGCTGTTAAAGAAAGTGACCTACTACTAAGCCTTTTCCTACTCTGTATTCTAGCCAGATAAAATCCCCTCCTCCCACGAGTTGTTTCCAGACCTAGTTATTACAAGAGAATATTGGTTTGGAGTGTTTAAGCAGAGATGCATTTCGAACCCTGGAAACTGCTGACATAAAATCTCTGTAGGTGGCAAGGGCTGTACCAGGTAGGACTTGGCCTGTTCACACTTCCAGTAGTGGGAAGGTCACTGCTTCAGGTTAGGAAGGAGTGTGACAAGGCTACTTTCATCTTACATTGGAGTCTAGCAAGGTTGAATGTTAAACTGAATTGTTCTTCCCAGTTTAAAATCAAAAGGTACAAATGAAAAAGTATACAAAAATTCTCCAACAAAAATGCCATGATTTTTGCATGCTAACACAGAAAAAATTCAATACTTGATATTTTTCTTCATTCTCAGTCAAAACTGTACATCATTTTTTCTAATAATTCAAATACAAATTTGAATTAGTTTGATAAAAATACATCAAGGTTTCATATTATGTGCAAAATCTGAAATAAGTTGAAATCTAGCTCCACTTATTCCTATAGAAAAATTAGTTGCAGATATTGCAAGTGCTACATTATGTAATGTCTTCTATACTTATGCACCATATAATATGTTAAAGTCTACAATTTGGAGATTGTACTGAGGTTTAATGGTTCAACGTTGACTAGAAGGAAAAATATCTATAGTTAAAAAATACAGCTAAACTCTAAACAAGTTATATGGTTGGTGAGTCTATTTGGAATTGTAACTCTAATGGGGTCTGGCTTAAGCACTTATAAGACATTTTTACTTTTGTTCTGTGAGGACCTCGAAGGATTGGGCTTTGGAGTTTAGGTGTTTTATGTATATATGTAACATATCCATATATATCCAGTGCAAAATACATATGTATATACATTTGTGTGTATATATGTATATGTATGAATGTATACATACTTATGTGGTTTAAACTTGAATTAAAGGCTCCTGGTTTTGTGTTGTATACATATACATGTATACACATACATACATATGTGTGTGTGCATATATATTTTTTGGTATTGGAGACTGAACCCAGGGATACTTTGCTCCTGAGCTACAACCCCAGCCCTTTTGATTTTTGAGACAGGATCTCACTAAGTTGCTTAGGGCCTTGCTAAGTTGCTAAGGCTGGTCTTGAATTTTGAATCCTCCTGTCTCAGTCTCCCAAACTACAGGGATTACAGGCGTGCACCACTGTGCCCGGCTATGGTACATGATTTTAAACTTGGACAAAATGGTAATGTTCTAATGAACACAAATCTGTGCAGGAATAAGGAAAAAACAAACATTATTTTGACCAAATACTCAAAAGGGATTTTGTCCAAAACTATTAGATGCTGCATTCACATGATAAAGAAGGAAAACATTTATGTTAAATGCATGCAATGATAAAGAAAATCCAAAATAGTTAATAAGTAGAGAAAAAAATCATTATATAACTAGTATCTTTACTTACTCTATTTATCTGGTTTACAAAGGCAGTCAACACCAAAAGATATCGCTGACAACAAGATATCGCTGACAACTAAAAAGGGCTCAAAATACAGGGAAGAAAAACCTATGTGGTTTAAACTTGAATTAAAGGCTCCTAGTTTTGTGTTGTGTGAGCCAGTGGCCCTTTCCCTCCACCCACAATTGGGTATATAAGGCACTAATGGTGGAGCTCAGTGAGGGTAAGACAAAGACAGGAAGCAGTTTTTAAGATGCCCTAAGTGCTTTCTTTCAGTCATGGAAACTCGCAGTTAACCTGTAAGAATATAAAGAATGTGGCTTTTTTCTTCCTTTTCATTTGCTTTTTCATAATCTTCCATTAGATGGGGAGCTGGATGTATTACACTGCTGTGACTGGAATGTGTCTGCAGGTCCAGGTGTCCTGGGAGCAGCTTGGGGCTAAGGGTGGCTCATTGAAGTTCATGCAAATGATTCAGAGTGGTACATGTTACCAGCTTAAGGACTTGGAATCCCAGGATAGAGTGCTTATTTGTTTAGATAATAGCAGGATGATACATAGAACCATCCTCAGGAAGAAGTTGATGTGGTAATGGGCTGGAGTTGGAGGGAGGCTTAGTACACTGGCTTCAAATACAACAGTATCGTTTCTCTGTTTAGCTATTTAAAATCTAGGCCTTCTATATTATTTGAATTTTGCCTTTAACAGAATAGTCTATGTCATCATAATACAGCTTTTGATTTTTAAATGTGGCTGAAAAATACAGGGGGCAGGCAGTGCCCCCACAGAACCACACAACTATCTAGCTTGGAGCAGAAGTCTCCACTAATTAAAAATGGGAATGTGTTCAAAATACAGATTTCCAGGCCTCACCCCAGACCTAGTGAATGTGAATCTGTATTTTAACAAATGCTCCAGGAAATTCTAAATGCATAGCTGTTTAGAATTCAGTGAACCCTAGATGTCTTGGGAACTGGTAAAGATAATAGCATGTCTGTGCCTTCAAGAGAGCCAAATATCTTAGAAGGTATTTGCTGTGGTGTTTGAAATAAGCCTCTAGGAAAGCACAGCCAGTTTAGACTTCAGTGTTGGGTTCTCAATAATGAGAAGTTTCATATGAGAAAACCAACTGGGTCTAAACCAAAAAAAAAAAAAAAAACAAAAAACAAAAAAATCAGTGGAAATGGACATAACCTCCCCTAAAATGGAGAAATGAAGTAAAACATTCCTGGTAGGAATCATGGAAACAGTTCCTTCTAAGAACACGTTAAGAGCTTTGTTTGGTATCAGACGGCTGACAGCAGCAATCTCGTTGTCCTGCTCCTTGTTTGGGTCAGGCCAATGCCAAGGTCCTGGGAGTCCTTAAACAGCAGATAGTTGGTGCTGCTGCTGCTTGGGTGGTGCAAGTTCCAGGAGAGCCTGGACAGTCACTGCCACCTGGCTCAAACCTTTCTCTTCTAAAATGTGGAGAGGCAAACATAATTGCTCCTGAAATGGGACAACGTAACATAAAACAAAACAAAAGAGAAAAAGGATGAACATCACTTCTAGAACTAAAAGTAAAAAATAAGTAGTTCTCTACCTCATAATAATCAAGTGAGATATGAAAAGTCTGTACTT